>NC_054376.1:20554076-20894076 GCF_017654675.1 Xenopus laevis | reverse complement strand
CAAAACCTTATTTTATGTGACAAAACATAAGCTATTTGTATAAACAAGCCTTAACACTGGAGGAGGGCGAGTTTAAAGTGAGAAACCAAAAATAATACATTTTCTTGTTGATACAGAGGCACAGCTGTAGCAGATAAGGATATACGGACTGTATTGGAATTCACAATTAGCCACTGATAAAAATCAATATATAATGTGATTCAAGGCTGGGGTGACAGCTGTGATTCTGGTTGTGATAGGATAAATTAAAAGAAAAATTACTAAACATCCAAAAATTATAATAAAATAATTACATAAAAATATGCTGTTTTTAAAATAATTTTACCCATCCTGGAACATGAACAGCCTCTAGGAGGGAACAATACAGTTACTAAAGGGTTAACAAGGATGGAAAAAAATTTGAATATAGGAAGAGACCATTCACTAGTAAAGCAGAAGCCAAACGTATTTGTAAAATTAAAAACACTTAACAAGGATGGAGCAGAGGTGCCAAACTTTGTTTTTGTTTCAAAATCAGTGCAATTAGCTTGAGGACTACACCAGATGTATAATGGGGTACAGTGTTTTTAAATTAACTTTTATAGTTTTAATAAGTAATTTATTTTTAACAGCCATCCGGTTGCTAGAATCCAATGTAACCTAGAAACGGTTTGACTGGTGTGGTTTGACTGGTAGCCTGTAAGATAAATAGTTGAGGGACTGACTAGAAAGATAAGCCATAAAAAGTAACAGTAACATTGTAACCTCACAGCACAACAAATGTATTTTTCTGTTGCTGGGGTTAGTGACCCTCCCACCCAACAATCAGAATAAGTGAAAAGAACCCCCCCCCCCAGAAGTTGCTATATAAAGAACCCTCTATTACTACATACTAAATGTTAATTTAAAAGTCAACTAAAGTGTCGGACTGGCCCACAGGGATACCAGGAAAACTCCAGATGAGCCCAGGTGTCAGTGGGCCCTCCTGCTTCAAAACATTTGGCATATTTTATGGCCATTCCCTATTTCTATGAGAACAAAGAGACTAAATAGATGGAATAATAGATTTTTGCATGTAAAGAAAAGAGACTAGCAGAATAGAGGTTGTGTGAGGAGAGGAATTATAAAAGTACTGAGAGTGGGCCCCTGATATAAGGTCTTTTGGTGGGCCCCTAGTCTAAGGTTTTTGGGTGGGCCCCTGGTGTCCCAGTCCGACACTGGTCAACTACCCCTTTAACTGGTTTATTAAAGACCAATGAGCAGGTTTCCAGTTGCAGGAGAGGAAATAGATGCTTCTTACTGCTACATATCAATTATTATGGTATTCACATGCTCCCCACATTTACCTGAAATGATCTGTCCTATATTAGATTAATCACCATCAGGAATATTGTGTCTAAAAGACAAAAACAACCAACTGCAATCTTGGCTGCTACACGCTTCTTGTGTGTTGTAAGCATGGTGTCAGTGGGTGCAGATACTTAGTGGACCAAGTCTTCATGCCTGCTTTATAACCATCAATGTTCTTTAGACACGGAGCACCGACGGCTTTAAAATTATCATTTTATTAGAAAATCTTTAAAACATAAAACAAAGCGCACAACATCCAATATGTTTGATGCGTTTTGTGGACAAAACCTTTTCTCAAAAAAAAAAGGGTTATGTGATTTGACATTGCAGTCAATAAGAAATGAAGGAGCGGATACCCAAGAGAAGGTGCAGTGTGTTATTTCCAATAAAGGGGAAATAAGGGTAGAGAAAAGTGAGTTCCAAGATCAGTGTACAGGTATGGGACCCGTTTTCCAGAATGCTCGGGACCTGGGGTTTTCTGGACAAAGGATCTTTCCGTAATTTCGATCTTCATATCATAAGTCTACTAGAAAATCATGTAAACATGAAAAACTCAATAGGTTGGTTTTGCTTCCAATATGGATTAATTATATCTTAGTATGCATCAAGTACAAGGTACTGTTTTCGAATTACAGAGATAGGGAAATCAATTTTAAAAAATTTGGATTATTTGAATAAAAAGGAGTCTATGGGAGGCAGGCTTTCTATAATTGGGAGCTTTTTGGATAATGGATTTCCGGATAACAGATCCCATACCTGTATTAACCCTTTACCTGCCAAGAACGTAGGTACCACGTTCTTGCAGGGAAAAGCCCCAACTGCCAAGCACGTAGTAACTACGTTCTTGGCTGTAAAGGGCTCCTCTCTGCATAAGTGGCAACTGACGCTTCTGCAGAGGACTCCGGTGCTCTCCCAACCCCCAAGGCAACGAGCAGGGAGACCGGAGGGGGGGTCACATGGGTCATGTTCGCGATCGTCGCTGGACCCGCCTTCAGTTATGCAGACACGTATCTGCTCCTGTGCTGTGTCTCCTCTCTGCCTGCTCCAGACACCTGCGACTTCCTGATGCGTGGACTCTGCTTGAGGACCCCCTTGGCTTCCAAGGACCCTCCTGGACTTCAGAACGGTAAGTTGCCTTTATATTATACTTAACACACATTTACACACACATTCATATACACAATACATATATTACTAAGTTAGCTTTATATTTTTCTTTTCAGGCTATACTATATATGCTTAGATATCCTGAATCCTAAACACACATTCACACACTTTTTAGAAGTATACACACACATACACAAACACACACTTATACATTTTTTTCACACTTTTTTTTTTAGATTTTCATTTTATCATTTTGCTTCTTGTTTTTCCCCTAAAAACTGTAGATTTCACAGTGTGGCTATTGGATCAAGCTTCTGACCACTAACCACACTGTCGGATCGGTTATTTGGTTATTTCATTGCTTTTCCTGATTTGATTTGATTTTTGTGTTTTTATTGCAGTTTTATGCTTGCGTTGTTGTTTGTCATGTTTGATTTAGCGTAGCTTTGCAGTATGATAGTTTGGATTAGAAAGACATAATTACCTATTTTGGATTCGTAAGAATGTTTTCTTTCCAAAAATATATAGTTTTGGGGGGGGTGGTCTTTGTGCTGTTAAGGTGGCCATACACGGATAGATCCGCTCGTTTGGCAATGTCGCCAAATGAGCGGATCTCCCTCCGATATGCCCACCTTGAGGTGGGCAATATCGGGCTGATCGGATCGTGGGCCCTAGGGCCCAACGATCGGATCCTAGCGTTCGCCAAACGGGCGGTCGGATCGCGGGACCGCATCAACGAACAGATGCGGCCGTGATCCGACGGGATTTTTAACCCCATCCGATCGAGATCTGGCCGACTTTCGGCCAGATCTCGATCGGGGAAGCCCGTCGGGGGCCCCATACACGGGCCAATAAGCTGCCGACTCGGTCTGTCGGCAGCTTTTATCGGCCCGTGTATGGCCACCTTTAGAAAGGTCTTTTGGCAAAAAAATGCAGTCACTGGTCTTTGTTCCCAGAAGGCGAATTGGCAGCGGAGAAAATTCAAATGCACTATTTTTATTTGGGGTCTCCACATGCCAGCTGCTTTGGTATATCTATTAGGGCCATCAGAAATCACGGGGCACCGTACAGCAAAATTTTCTGGGCCCTCTGGTCCCCGTCCACCCCAGATCCTGCCCCCAAGCACCAGCCCCCAAAAAACCAACAACACATTCGTGGTCAGGGCCCCCCTACAAGTTAAAAAACAAATCATAGGTGGTCAGCCCTCCCCTTAAAGGGGAAGGAAACCTAGTTGGCGCCAACCCCCCCCCCTCCCGTGTGTTGGCCACCCTCCCCCCTGGCCTACCCGTCCCGCTGGGCAAATGCCCCTAACTTGTTACTTTCCATTCTGCGCAGGTCCAGTCCAGGGAGTTCACAGACGACATCTTCTTCCACGCGATCTTCTTCCTGCTTTGACCGACGTTTTGGCGCATGCGCAGTAGGTGCATTTCGCCAGTACGGATCTACTGCGCATGCGCCAAAAGTCACGAAGTACTTTTGGCGCATTCGCAGTAGATCGTACCGGCAAAATGCTCCTACTGTGCATGCGCTGGTCAAAGCAGGAAGAAGATGTCGTCTGTGAACTCCCTGGACTGGACCTGCGCAGAAGGGTAAGTTAACAAGTTAGGGGCATTTGCCCAGCGGGACGGGTAGGCCAACACACGGGAGGGGGGGGGAGGGTTTTTGCGCCAACTAGGTTTCCTTCCCCTTTACGTCCCGTTAGATCTACACAGGGATTGGATAGGCTGGAGAGTGAAATTTAGAGCCGCTTATCCGATCATCATGCGGCTCTACTGGGAAACTACCAATAGTTTAGAAGCTGGGGAGGGGAATAAAAGAAGCTCCACCCTCCCACAGCTTCCTGACAGCAGTGGTGGCCTGGCTACAGAGTGAGTACAGCGGCCGAGCCCCCCTAAGACCCAAAAATCACTGGGCCCGGTACAAATGTCCCCCTAGTCCCTCCCTGATGGCGGCCCTGATATCTATTCATTTTGGGCATCAAACTGTTCAGTAGACCCTTGGCATCAATATTTAGGGTATTTTGTATGTAAGAAATGGGGTGAGATAAATGGGGCCAATTGCAATATTTTTAGGTGATTTTATGTCATAAAAACTGCTGCTTTTAGTGTAGCTTTGCAGTATGGTAGTTTGGAGTAGAAATACATATTTACCTATTTGGGATTCGTCAGAATGTGTACTTTCCAAAGATATTTGGTTTTCAGGGGACACCATAATTTTTTGTACCATATTATCCCACATAAATCTTACAGTGTTCATAAATTAGTGTACATGTAATCAAATAAGTATGTGCAAGGTAGATTCTAGGGTCTTTTCGTGCCATGTACTTCGATAAACCTATGTACATTGGGCATCAAACTGTTCAGGGGACCCCAGAAATGACAGACCAAATGGTGGGGTCTTCCTTTTGGGGCCCCTATATGCCACGTGCTTAGGTATACATATTGGACATAAAACTGTTCAAAGGACCCCAGGCGTTCATATTTAGGATGATTTGTCTGGATACCTAATAGCGTGTGGGAAATAAGATTCTACAGCAGTGATCCCCAACCAGTAGCTCGTGAGCAACATGTTGCTCTCCAACCCCTTGGATGTTGCTCTCAGTGACCTTAATGCAGGTGCTTATTTTTGAATTCCTGGCTTGGAAGCAAGTTTTGGTTGTATAAAAACCAGATGTACTGCCAAACAGACCCTCCTGTAGGCTGTCAGTCCACATAGGGGCTACCAATAGCCAATCACAGCCCTTATTTGGCACCACCCAGGAACATTTTTGTTCTTGTGTTGCTCCCCAACTCTTTTTAAATCTGAATGTTGCTCACGGGTGAAAAAGGTTGGGGACCCCTTTTCTACAGGGTGGAAGTTTTGAGGTGATTTTTGGAAATGTCACCAAAATCGCCATATTTAGGAAACGTTTGCGGATTGGTACTTTGGAGTAGGGGGAATGTTTACTTTCCAAAAATAGATGGGTTTCTGGGGTGAATGTGCTTTTTTCTACCTTTGCCCCCCCCCAATGATGTAAATGTGTTGATTTTGCAGTACCTGAAATGACAGACCAAATGGGGGGTCTTCCTTTTGGGGTCCCTATATGCCTCGTGCTTAGGTAAACCTATACATATTGGACATCAAATTGTTCAGCAGACCCCAGGCTTTCAAATTTGGCATAATTTATCTTGATATCTAATAGTATATGGGGAAATAAGATGCTTCCGGGTGGAATTTTTGAGGTGATTTTTGTAAATGTCACTAAAATCAACAAATTTAGGAAAGGTTTGGTTTGCGGCTTGGTCTATTGTAGTAGAAAGACATGCATACCCAATTTGGATTCGGGGGAATGTGTACTTTTTTCTACCTTTGCCCCCCCCCCCAAATGATGTAAATGGGTTGATTTTGCAGTATCTGGAATTACAGAACTGATAGCTTGAATGGTGGGTCTACATTTTGGGGCCCCTGTATGCCATATGTTTAGGTAAACATATTAGTCATCAAACTGTTCAGTGGACTCCCAGCATTCAAAGTTAGGGTGTTTTACATTGGTACCTAATGATGTGTGGGAGACATGATGCTGTAGATTGGAAGCTTGGAGGTAATATTTCAAAAAATTCACCAATTTCATAAAAAATTATAAGTTTAGTAAAGAATTGCAACTTGGTAGTTTGGAGTACATAGATATATTTACACATTTTTATTTTATTTTGAAAATATTTTATTTTAATTTTATTTTTAACAGTATGACAGCAAGATGAAGAAAGACACGTTATAATCGATACAATGGCATAGTATTATTAAAAACTAAATACCATTTAAAGAGACTGACAACAACTAACTAAAATTAACTAAGCATTTACCCATTTTTGATTCTCTAGAATCTGTTCTTTCTAATAATGGGTAGTTTTCTAGGGTAAACCTACTGTTAGTGGAATGTTTGGCCTTGAAATCAGAAGTATGCCGTTTTGTGGAGCGGTGCTTTGGAGTACTGCTTGGAGATTTTGAGCTATACAAGTGAGAAATCTCCATAAAAATATATATATTTGGTATTGGCTCGTTCAGGAGACATATACGAGCTGTGTTCTCGTACATAAAATAAAGTATGTTTCTGATATAGTTGATTGTACTTTGTTAAACATGATTTTTTTCATTTTGACAATTAGAGCCTTATGTTTTTTTTTTACAGAAGTGGAATTAAACCAAAATTCTTGCATATTTTGAATGCTCAGGTTGTCCTAAAAAAACAACCAAAAAAAAAGCAACCATATATTGTTTTCCTGGGTAAACTAAAAGACCCCCCCCCCCCAGGAAAGGCCCTACAAAATGTTTATTAATGGTCTGGCAATAAAAGTACTAAATCAGCCAAATAGGCTGGCAGTGAAAGGATTAAGTTTGGGGGAATGGTAAGATTATCAGGGAAAGGGATTGCATGCTGTAACCTTATATTAAAATGTTATCCCCATGCTGCAGGCCTATTCCACTAGAAGAGCACTGCATTGTTGCGGCATGCCACCAAATTTATTTTATTTACGTTGGGTGATTCATTTCAGACAGCAGAGCTAAAGCTAAAGACAGCTGTGCCGAGGTTGTGTTGTTCAGCCAGCTAAAAGTCCAGAACATTAAGCCCAAGCAGAGAAACCAAGACAAAATGCCTGGATTTCTGACAGACTCTCCAGACTGGCAAGGACAGGTGGATAAAGGAGTCCAGATGAAAACCAGATGTTACTGCTCGCTTCAAATTTCCCACGATCCCCGCTCTACAGGATTCTGCTAGCCACCCCCCCCCCTCATAAGACAGCTAGAACCAAACATAATTCTATGTAGGGGATACATTTTTAAGTTTCACCCCTCACTCCTCGATACCTCTCAAGGGACAAGAACTGTCCGGATGGAGTATTTCATAAAAGAGGAAGAATTCCATATTCAATTATAAATATCCTTTCAAAATGGCTGACAGAGGGCTGTTCTGTCACTGGAACATTAAGCAGCCGGGGACGGGACGAGAATGAATCACTGAGAATGTGCCAATTTAAAGCAGACCCTTCTATCTGTCATTAGGTAATCTGTTCTCATTTCCCTGATTATCCAGTTACACAAGGTTTATTTTTAAAAGAAATATTATCCAGAGACTGCTTTTCCAGGCTTGTTAAGCTGCAAACGAGTGAATAATTGACCCATATAGGAGTAATTACTTTGTATGCCAGTAGGTTCGTTTGTTATAGGGACAAAAGAATGCATTGCATTTATTTTCCAATAAATAGTTAGTTAAACTTGGTGGTTTTGCTTCCTATTTCCATATAGTATATCAAATATCCACTGCAGTTAGGTTGGGTAATAACACAATTATGAGGTCATACAAAGATGTTATTAGAGCCTCTAATCTTGTTGGCAACTACATTTTTTCAAAGGGCCACATTCGACCCACTGCCTCCAGTAGAAGATCGAGACATATGGTGTAAATTAGAAAGGGCTAATGGACCCACCAGGGTATCCTCGAGTACTCTGGCAGGCCAGTCTCATACCTCCCAACATTTTGGAAATAGAAAGAGGGACATAAAGATTTGCTGCTCGGAGTGCGTCATCATTTTTGATCATGCCTGTTTTTGTGGCCACACCCCCTAATTACCATGTTAATTTTACAAAATTTGGTAGGTTATGAAAGTTTGAACACATTGCTGTGGTTTTGTTATTACAGCTAATGAAGGTGAATTTCCATTTAAGCTGCAAGTCACAGTTTCCCCAAGAGACCTGTTTATCTTAAATTGTTACAATTGTTTCTTTGCTTATCTTAAATTGTTACAAATGTATCGAAGTGCATGTATTCTGGGCTCTCTGCTAAAGTATCAGAAACTTTGTATTTTTTTCTGGCTGTTCAGTGTAGGAGAACAAAGAGAAAGTCGGGACATTTCAGTAACAATCCGGGACTGCGGGTTGAGCTGTAAAAATCAGGATTGTCCTGAGAAACATGGGACAGTTGGGAGGTATGAAACATACTTGGAAAAAAAATATCAGAAGCAATTGATGCAGTGGTTGCTTGGCTTTACCAAGCAGTAATGAAACATCTCCCAAACACAGCAGTGCCAATGGTTAAGGGCTCTTACTCACGAGCGTTTTTACCTGAGCTCCCCTGCGCAGGAATAGACGCATTTCATTTTTTTCAAATGGGGCTGTACTCACACAGGCGCATGTAGGCGCCGAACGCAGGTTCAGACGCAACATGCTGCATTTTTCCTGCGTTCGGCGCCTACATGCGCCTGTGTGAGTACAGCCCCATTTGAAAAAATGAAATGCGTCTATTCCTGCGCTCCCCTGCGGCTGAACGCCGAAAAACGGAACGCAGGGGAGCGCAGGTAAAAACGCTCGTGAGTAAGAGCCCTAATAGTGGGAGGCCGAGAGTTACAATTTAGCAGCAGCTGCATGGCATTATTTTAGAGACTACTAATGGAGCTGAAGAAAACGCATAGCATTTCTCACTCACAGATAGAAGAAGAAAATTTGTCCAAAGGGGCCCTCGCTTCAAGGCTGGGGGCCAAGAATGAATAGGAGTCTTCTAAAAGGCTGTATACACAGATAAGAAAATATTGCCCCTAGATTTCTAAAAACTGTATGGTATCAAGTGACCAGAGTGTTTGTCAGCTACCCACCGAAAAGCAGGGAGGGGGCTGCCCGACAAGTAGGGGTGTATTGAATGATCACACTCATAGGAAGTCAGCAGCTTGGCTATTGCTGTGAGGCCCCCCCCCACACACACACACTTTCTTCCGCACCCTTAGCCACTGAACAGACCGGTCTGGCAAGTTCAGTGTGAAGCTTATTCCCACACCAGGGTGTATTATAGCCTGTGTGCTCTAATTTAGCTGCCTACGTGTAGATTAACCCCAGTATTCCTAATACAATGCATAAAGGCTGATGTACCCCCTACTGGCATTGAGCAGTTACACACAGTTCTGTGACTGTATAAAGGTGTGAGACAGAGTGATATTATACAGGTTACTTTCACAAGAATGGTTCAAGGTTTGGGGTGTGGATGTGCCAACCACCTATTATTAGGAAGCTGGACACACATATATCGGGATTCAGCGTTGGCTCTTCTCGCAGATGCGGAGATGCAGAGATGCGGTGGTGATACAGAACTCAAAATGTAGCCACATACCAAAACACAATTTGTAACACTTTTGACACATAATATGATAATATAATAAATAAAACATATGTTTTCACACACATCTCTCCTAGGATAGGCGGCTTTTTGTTTGCCCACATACCAAAAAAAATCAGCTTCTGAGAAATCACAGAGCCAGGCTAGGGGGTGTGTGTGTGTGTGTGTGTGTGCAGAGCTCTTTCTCAGTCTCTCTCACACACACACTCAAGTCTTACCTTTCGCATTGTCTGCACCTGTTAGACGCTCCCTCCTGCCACCTCAACCCCCCCCCAAATCACACGCCCTAAGACTCCAACCTGTTTTGCTCAGCATTGTGGCCTGAGGTGTGAGAATTACCCATCTATAGTAGTGATGTGCGGGTCGCGATTTCCCCGGCCCTAAACCGCCCTCCCTTAGCACTTCCGGGTTGCCCTCCCTTAGCACTTCCGGGTTGCTTTTATAGACCTGCGCTGACCCGCCCCGCACATGACATCACAAATAGATATGGATCTACCAGTACACCCTTAGACGGTGATCAGTAGATCTCAAGACACTGTTAACAAACAGGTTGACTAAATCATTGTCCTATTTCATGCTTTTTATTCAAATATTTATTATGTTAAGATTATGTTACATAAGAAATTCTTTGTGTAGGACAAATTCAAGGCAGTAGACGGAGACTGCAATTTAGTTTATTGATAAAGGGCCTAGCCCAAAACATGTAGTGTGTATTCACTCCTTCAATAAACTAAATTGCAGTCTAAGTCTATTGCCTTGGATTTGTCCTACACACAGAATTTATTAATGGACTAATTTGATAGGGATATCACCACAGGTATCCCGTGGGACAAGCCACTATTTGCAATCGTTAAGCTACATCAATTCTCTAAATTTAAGGTTACATAAATAGTTTTTTGTTAAATATAGCAATAAACATTTTCTTATAAATCAATATTTATATTCCAATATTTTTATTGAGTTTACATAAAATAAACAAAGTTGACAGTAGCTTACAGTAGCACATTAAGAGACAGTACAGATTGAATCTTCAAATATACCATATAGTCTCCTTGTGTAGTTACATTAAAATACTCACAAATTTAACACATAGCATAAATCAATATTTAAGTAATATTTTCCATGGAACAGAATGCGAACAATGATTTATGGATGTAGATCATAATGGGACATCGTCATTAAAAGTAGACCTCGTATTAGTAAAGTAAGGACACTCCTGTTCTAAGTGTACTGGCTATATAGTTTTGGGTTAAGAGATCCCATAACTGTACTTGATAATTTTCCCTAAAAATAATGGACAGCAATTATACAGCATATGCAGCATGGAGTACCAGCATGCCAACAGTGCTGGTATGGCATTGATAAGTTTTGCCTCCTCTGCTGGATCAGTGTGTGCCAACCTCCTTTTGATATACATAGCCAGCAAATAACTTGGCACACGGACAGTGCCAGTCTCCCCTCACATGCAAAAATGCCTTGGGTGCCAGGCTAACTGGATTTCTGTACTATATGCAAAGTGAGTTTTAGAGTCAGCCTTCACTTCAGAGAAATTAATTGGCCTCACATGAAAAGCCTGCCAAAAAAATGCCAGCTGCTGTCATATACACATACCCACCGGGTAGACGGCACTAGTGCTAAACTATTTTGCAAATACTGTGCATACAAGAGTACTTGAAGACTAAAGCCATGGCAAGAGTCATGCAATTTTGTGCCTCATAAATTCAATGAGAACATGAGAGCCTGCATGGAACAATCACGATATAATTAGATGCTACAATAAATCAGCAGCAAAGCGACCCCCCACCCACAGTCATGCTCTCACCCATAAAAGCAAGAGGAATAAGGTGGGACATTCTTAATACATATCCCCAAGGGGGTGGAGGGCATCCAAATGTTTAACTGCAAAGTGGGAGCCTGAACTAGAAAAGTCAGGAGACTTCTGAAACGCTACATTTCCACTTATTAAGTTTGGCCTGAAATACATGTATGTGGCCCGTTATCCAGAATGCTTGGGACCTGAGGGCTTTCCGGATAATGGATCTTTACTAAATGTGGAACTTCATATCTTCTTTCATCTACAACATACAGAAGACAGATCTTTCCATTCAAAAATGTACTTACACACAGGAAGCTTCTCCATTGGAATACATTGTACATCGGCCTCCATTTTGGCATGGTCTGTAGGAATCCATACACTGAAAACCTGAAGAAAAAAAAAAAAGAGAAAATGCCTTACTGAGAGACCAAATATACATCAAGCTGTCATAAACAGGAGCCATTGCAAATACACATGCAAAAATTAACACATCAGCAAGTTTTGTTCCTTCAATGACATAAAATTAAATAAACCTGGTGCCTGAAGTCTTCGATAATAAAAAAAAAAGTGTCTAAAATCCAATAGAACGCATTGAAGCTTCACAAAATGGAATTAATTGTTCAGCCGTCAAGTACAGATTTATGCAGTTAGTGAACCTTAATTACTGGGTATTGTTTAATTATCACAAAGGAACAGCTTATCAGGCACAAATGAAGAACTGATTATTGAAACAATGGACCTTAAGTTAAATTACACATAGCGATTCTCCGCCATCAGAGAAATGCTGAGTAGTCCCCCCCCAAGCCTCCTGTCATGGAGTAAGGGGACATCACGGGTCACATGGACCAAAATTGCACATTTAAACATTTTAGGGATGGAAACTGCCTGTCACAAGTGGCAACACACTCTAAAGGTGGCCATAGACACACAGACCCGATCGTACGAATCGAGGATTCGTACGATTTTCAGATTGTGTGTGGCGTGTGCCGACATCTTTCGCCCGGCGGAGATCGGTCATTTGGTCGATCGGTCAGGTTTGATTTTGACCCGACCGATCCCGCCGTAGCTCATGGCACATCGTAATCTGATCGTTCGGCCCTACGGCCAAACAATCAGATTACCCCCGATATAGCCATGCCTGTTAATGGCATATCGGGCAAAGATCCGCTCGTTTGGCAACATCGCCAAACGAGCAGATCTTTGCATCTATGGCCACCTGAAGGGTCTGTCCTGGACAGACAAGAAGATTCGGGGGGATTTAGTCGCCCAGCGACAAATCTCCTCTTCTTCAGGCAACTAATCTCCCCGAGCTGCCTCCCCGCCAGCTATAATCTAAATCGATGGTGGGATGGCACTCTGAGTGCTTCGTTTTCTGAAGTCAGCTGAAGTTTCCTCGTGAGGCAACTTTGGAAATTGACTATTTAGATTCTAGCCGGCAGGAAGGCAGATCAAGGAGATTAGTCGCCCGAAGAAGAGGCCATTTGTCGCCCTTATGCATAAACAAAACCTTCCTTTGTAGAATAACCATCCCTAATGTGATACGCAAATTATTTAAATCCTGCTTCTGGCGTATATTATGACAAATTCTTTGCCATGTTGCTATGATGAAAACATTACACAAAAAACACATTACATGTGTGTGTGAAAAAAAAGAACTAAAGTCACACCCTGACAGTCATCTCAACGTGTCTGGCCTGCTGCTCCAGACAGGAAGATGTAACTTACGTGTCACATGAATACAACAAACCTACCCCATACACCCTCCTTCCCTTAGAGTCCATCCCTCTGTCCATAGGCAACAGTCAAAACCCACCAAATCACCAATTCACAAGGCCAAACTTGCAAAGTCTTGTTTTTGTCCATATGGCCTTTATACCACCCCAACACAAAAACAATATCCAAACTCCCCCACCCTCTTCCAGAATTGCATGAGTAACAAAGAAAGCATATGTGGGACATATCTCTCCTTGTACTCTGTGCAGTGCAATATCTCTGCCATCACCCGGAGGATAAAAGGAGAGCATTATCAGAGCGTGGGAGACAATATAAATACAACAGTTTCCATATACCATATAACAAGATGGAAGGTTAAATTTTAAGGAGGAAGGTGCACCCATGGTCATCGCTTTCCATTAGCCACAGACCTTTTTATCCAATTTTCCTTCAGGAAACTCAACTGAGCCAGAGTTGCCCTAACAATGTTATCAGGACTAGCACCAGAATAGCCAAAGGATCTCCTGCACCTATGCTGCCAGATCAGGTACCTTGTGCAGGCAATGATAATGTAGAGCAGTGCTGTCCAACTTCTGTGGTACAGGGGGCCGATAATAGAAGTCAGTGTTGGCCACTCCCCCTTTTAAACCCCACCCACTGTAAACCACACCCATGTTACCACAAGAACTTTTACGATCATATCCACATTAATGGTGGTAGCACACTAAAAAACCAAATGGTTGGTGCTCACTGCAGGGAAATCCCTCATCATTCATATGTGAAAAATTGAAGTCATGTTAAAACATACCCTTAAATCCATATGCCTCATCCTCCGCTGTGGATAATACAACAACCCCCAGCACATGATTAAACACCTTAGGGGCCCTTAACAACAATTTCCAAATGCTAACAAACCCCAAGAACAACCCCTAACAGGCTTACATCCCACAGGTAGCATAGTGCAAGCAGAGAATGGCACACACAAGCAGCACTGGGCAAGCAGAGAATGGCACACACAGGCAGCACTGGGCAAGCAGAGAATGGCACACATATGGAGGGAAGGCAGAACAGAGCAGGAGACAGGGAAACCTATCATTTTATGTACTACATACAGGGACACAGTGCTGGTGCCCCATTAGCATTTTGAATAAGGTGTGCACAGGTGAACAATGTGGGCAGTTTCAGTCTGGGTCTCAGGTGTGAACAGTACAGGGCTTTTGGATATAAACAATAGAGATGTCACAAGTGTGAACAATGCAGGGGGATCACACGTGTGAACAATACAGGGGATTAGTTTGAATTTGAGGTTTAAACAATGCAGGGGCCAGTTCATCTCTGTAGTGATACCTTTTAAATTTTATATATGGTAAACAAACACAGCAGATAGGTGGGGGGCCACAGAAGGGGGGGTTGTGGGCCGACAGTTGGACAGCCCTGATGTAGAGGGTCTCACGGTCCAGTAGATATTGCCTGGCAGAAATCCCATAGGCTGACTCTGAATCGGTCAAGTTGTTTAAGACAGGAACTTTAAGAGCTGCTGACAACTGACCATACAGAGCAACTGACCAGAAAGTATTCCTGGGTCTCCTCCTCTCCACACTCCCAGGGGCAATTTTTGCTGACAATACTAAGGTAATTCAAGCTGACATAGAGTTTCCCTCGGAGTGAAAGCCAACAGTTGTCAAAGTGAGATGCAGTGCAAAATAGTCAGTGATCACCCTGTGATACAACTGCCTTCGGGAAGATGGCCAGCTCATCCACCCTGACATTCCACCTCTTCAGAATCTTCAGAGTGAGAACCAGGTATGATGGGAGGAATCCCTGTACTATCCAAAATCTCTTCATGCTACCACCTTGAAACCATGTTCCTACAAAAGGCAATACCCAATTCCTGATACAGACTTCCCACAGGGAATCACTTCTTTGGGCCAAGCCCCCAAAGTCAAAATTATTATTATTATTAACATGTATTTATATAGCGCCAACATATTGCGTAGCACTGTAAAGTAAATGTGAGTATACAACTAAATCACATGAATTATATACATAGAACATATGGAGTTACATACATCACAATCAATACAGGTACAAAAGGTGAGGAAAGGCCCTATGCATAGGCATACACTCTAAAGGGAGGGGAGTAATACACAAGGTGTGGGAGTGGGCAAGATCGAATTATGTGGGTGAGAAATGTGGTACTGTATGTGGTGTTGCGTTTGGTAGTTAAGCAGAGTGAGGGTAGGCATCTCGAAAGAAGTGCGTTTTAAGAGATTTCTTGAAAGCAGAAAGGTTGGGAGAAAGTCGAACAGACCGTGGAGAGAGTTCCAGAGGAGGGGTGCAGCACTTGCAAAGTCTTGAATGCGGCATGTGAGGAGGTAATGAGAGAAGAGTTGAGTAGTAGGTCAGTAGAGGAGCGTAGTAAGCGTTTGGGTGAGTATATAGAGATGAGTTCAGAGATGTAGGGTGGGGCAGAGTTATGAAGTGCTTTGAAAGTCAGTGTCATTAATTTGAATTTGATTCTGAAAGGTAACGGAAGCCAGTGCAGGGATTGACAGAATGGTGAGGCAGAGGAGGAGCGGTTGCTGAGGTATATGAGCCTCGCAGCAGTGTTCATTATGGACTGGAGAGGTGACAGTCTCTGGAAGGGAAGGCCAATTAAAAGAGAGTTACAGTAGTCTAGACGCGATATGATGAGAGAGTGAATAAGAATTTTGGCGGCATCTTGGGTGATAAATGATTGTATTTTGGATATGTTCCTTAGGTGGAAGTGACATGATTTAATAAGTGACTGGATATGAGAAGTGAATGACAGGGCAGAATCTAGGATAACCCCAAGGCACCGGGCCTGGGGAGAGGGGGTGATAATGGAATTGTTAACTATGATGGATACTTCCGGGATGTTACTGGTGTTCGTTGGAGGAAAGAGAACCATTTCAGTTTTAGAGAGGTTCAATTTAAGGTAGCGTTGCGACATCCAGGTAGAGATAGCTGACAGGCAGGAGGAGACGCGAGTTAGGAGTTCTGGGTTGAGATCAGGAGATGAGAGATAGATCTGAGTATCGTCAGCATAGAGGTGGTAGTGGAAACCATGCGAGTTGATTAATTTGCAGAGGAAGGAAGTATAGAGGGAGAAAAGTAATGGTCCCAGGACAGAGCCTTGAGGAACTCCAACAGAAAGAGGTAGGGAGAAGATGATACTCCATTGTAGGAGACACTGAAGGAACGATTGGTGATGTAAGAAGAGAACCAGGACAGGGCTGTGTCACGAAGGCCAAGCGAAAGGAGGGACTGGAGGAGGAGAGGGTGATCTACAGTGTCAAATGCGGCTGAGAGATCAAGCAGTATTAGTAGTGAGAAATGATTGTTGGCTTTAGCGGTTAAAAGGTCATTAGTTAGTCAAGTCAGGGCGGTTTCCGTGGAGTGTTGTGGCTTAAAATCAGATTGTAGGGGGTCCAGCAGGTTATTGTCAGAGAGGAATGAGGTTAGTCGGTTGTAGACTAGGCACTCAAGTAGTTTAGAGATGAAAGGTAGCAGAGAGATAGGTCGGAGGTTGTCAAGATTGGAGGGATCAAGAGAGGGTTTTTTCAGAAAGGGGGTGACAAGAGCATGTTTTAGTTGAGAAGGAAACAGTCCAGTTGAGAGCGAAAGATTAAATAGGTGAGTTAAGGCTTTGATTACACAAGGATTGGTATTGCGGAGAAGTTTTGAGGGAATTGGATCAAACAGGCAGGTGGTAAGGTGAGAAGAGGCCAAAAACTTAGAGACTTCCTCATCAGTGACAGGGGTGAAGGAGCACAGGAGAGACTGGAGAGTGTGGAGGGAGGGTGGTGGAAGTCTAGGGGGGTTGAGTAGTGTAATGTCCCTTCTGATAGTGTCAATTTTGTTTTTGAAGTGCTCAGCAATATCTTGAGCAGAGACAGATGTGCATGGAGGGGGTGGAGAAGGGGAAAGGAGAGTGTTAAAGGTGGAGAAAAGTTGTGCTGGTTTTTTAGAAAGGGAGTTAATGAGTTAAGTAAAATTCAGGAAAAGTGAAAGTGAAAAGAAAGCCACTGGGCACAACATGCCCAAACCACCATCCTTCATCTGCAGTTACGTTATCACCCTTTTGACTGGATTCAGTCTGTGTCCCCAGAGCAACTGTAAAAACAGAAAAGGGGCACATAAAGGCAGAAGTAGGGCAGAAAAAGGCTGTGGGCGGGGAGAATGAAAGCTAATGTTCAACCCGAACCCACCCAAAGACCTACTGCGGAAGTCAGCCTGGCTTCAGGCCAGCCTGCACATCACGAATAAATAACTATTAGTACCTTACATATTTAGGGTGATAACTGACAGGGAGATTTGTCGCCCCTTATTAAGAATGCACAACTGCAGACGACAAATCTCATGAAAATGCTTCTCCACCGGCAATACCTGAAACAGCCAGTGGTAAAACATACACATCACAAAATTGCCTGGAGTTTCCTCGAGGCAACTTTGGAAAAACAAAGTAATGCGTTGGTTTTACCATCAGGGATTTCAGGTATTGCCGTTGGAGAGGCATATTTGGAAGATTTGACTCCCGTAGTCGTGCACTTTTATTTACAGGCATCAAATCTCCTAGTAAGTCAGGGCCCATAAGCTTGAGAGCAGTTCCGGGTTCTACGGAAGAATGCATTATCGTTCAGACTGGATTTTGTTTACACTGGTTATCTCTTACACTTTGCTAAATTGCTTAAATAAGCGAGCAAATGTTAACAGAGTAGCGGTGTTATCCCAATGAAAATCTGTTTATTCTTCACATGCCCCGGCATATAGCTTAAAGGTCTTGATGTTGCCCGTCCTTCCAAACTGTGGAAGAAACAGAAACTAGGAGCCTATCTAAGGGAAGATTTAAACTGTCGATTTGGGCCTTTTAGACCAAGGACCACATTGGGCCAACGATCAGATTAAGCCCTATATTGTCCAATTTAGATAATGTATTGCCAGTTTAGCTTGTAAATACTCCCAGCTGGAGCTTGAGTGCTACATTCGCTCTTCATCTTTTATATCAAGGCTACCCAATGTGGCATTTAGCTTGTGGGTCTAGAAAGAACATCCTAACACACATCACACATGCCATATTCACAAGATGCCTATAGTCCGTGGTAGAATAAAGTATTGTGCCCTAAAGCCTATAAACTGCACCTGCTCCTGTAGCATATAGTTGAAAGTATTTTTTCCCTTATAAAACCATAGCGCAGGTCTTTGTAAACCTCCCACTAACTAGCTTTACACCTAAAATACCTTTCCTGAAAATGAGCACTTTAAATAGGTCTTGTGCTGAAATTACATTCTGCCTATAGCTTTAATTAGAAAAAGAAACATAACAAAAAACCTTAAATGGATCCTGTCATCGGAAAACATGTTTTTTTCAAAATGCATCAGTTAATAGTGCTACTCTAGCAGAATTCTGCACTGAAATCCATTTATCAAAAGAGCAAACATTTTTCTGACATGGGGCTAGACATTTTGTCAATTTCCCAGCTGCCCCTGGTCATGTGGATTTTTCCCCATGACAGTATCCCTTTAAAGTACTTATAAAACATGAATTAGAATTTTGGGTTATTTTCAATGAACTTAATCCCCCCCCCATCCTTTATAAATAGGGTAATTTGCTTTGAACTCCATATCTACATTTGAACAATCAAACCCCTCCCTCTCTAAGTAGCAGCCTTTGAGCAGCTCATTATCAGGGGGCTTCTCAGTGGTCTGGTAATTAATTTAATCAGCTCAGCTCCTCTGAGGTTCTGTGGGACAGGAAGTGACAGGAAGGACTAAAGTGAAACTGGCTTAATCTTGTTGTTTAGTGTCAGATAAAACAGAACCCATAAGTATTTCTTAACTACAATAATAACAAAAAAATATGATTAGCACATGCCCTATGCATTGAACTCATATTGAAAAGGGGTGTATACTGTTTCTTTAAAGTTCTGTAAAGATTCAGTAAAGCATATGGTCTTAGGATATTCTACACAGTGAACTCTATTTAACTGCTTCCTTGTGTCAACTGATACGAATGGGGGAAGCTATGATTGCGAAGATCAGGAAAGTTCACTGAGAGGGGCACAATTACTTTACTTTGCATTTACCCGTCTTTAGACTGGTAGCCTTGTTGCATGATCAGAAGAAATTACAAGACGGATTAGAAATTTGTAATATGTAATATATTTTTTTAAAACTGTGTACAGTATATCCGTCTATATTTCTAATGGAAACCTGCCTGTTTGATGGGAAAAAACTTGACAAATCAGTTTGTCACGGACAAAAATATCACAGGACAGGGTTAATGGGATAATAATGTAGTAAGGTTTTTCTGTTGTGTATAGGGTGGGGAACCGTGGGAATGTCACACCTCCTCGGATTAATTACGAGGATACAAAATATTACAGGCAGTTTAGTTTTGTGGTTTGTGTTAACCTGAAATCCTATACACATACCTACTATTGAAATGGCACAATGGAAGCATAAGTCCTATTGTGTCCCTATTAAAGAGGGTTGGCGTTAATATAACCAGAAGGATCTTTACACAGGTTGGCCTTCAAAGAACAACAGTAACCCCAGATTCAATCTTCAGTCCACCAGGCAAGTGTCCAGTTACTTAAAGGAACACCAGACGCAAGGCACAAATGGTGGTTTGTAAGAATTACAAATTCATGTTTGAAGGGGCATGTATACATGTGGCGTTTATCTATTTTTTGTTTTTCTCAGAGAAAAAGAGAGAAGAGAAAAGCCAGGGGCTATCTCAAACTGCCTCCCATTGGAGGTAAAGAGAGATATCCTCACTCAAGCGAAACTGAATTGCGTGTTTATGGTGATAAAGTACGTACCAACTGCCATTAACCTGAATAGGGAATTATAGTACATTTTATTGCTGCGTTTTCTTGGAGACACTAGCAAATTGCTCAGATTTGTTAAAACTAGTACCCAAGGAACCTACACATAACAGTGGTCAGGCAATTTAGACAATATGTCTGCACGGCATATTTAAACGGACGGTTAAGGTTCCCATAGACGCAAAGATTTCTCTTGCAGAACGACCGATTTTAGCGCAGTCCGACCAATCCTTCAAAATTATTGTGCGGTTAGTGGGATTCGAACATTTTACGATTTTCGACCGACAGGCAGAAAATTGATCGGCCAGGTTTAAAAATCTTTATCGGCCCCAGTGCAATCTATCTATGTTTGCAGGGACAAGCAGGCAGCTACCCTTTGTTTTCCTGGCAATATCGCCTGAAATGGTCTTTTTAGTTGATGGACAATTCGTACAATCGTTTTGAGATAATCGTGGTCTCACGATGACAATCGGATCTTTTAAAAATCTTTACATCTATGGCTAGCTTAAGAGTCCTTTCAATTGAGCTTATCTGCCCATGTATGGGGCCCCCAACAGGGCTACCCGACTGATATCTGGCCAAAAATTGCACAGATGGTGATCGTCAGGTTTGATTTTCACATTGAGTTGAGGACTGCATCTGCTCACTTATTCATTCCTCAACCCCAACAGTCCCTATTCCAGCCGTTGTAATCTGATCTTCTGGATTTAGGCATATTGGGCATATTGGTGTAAAGATCCACTCATTTGGCAACCTTGCATGGTCACCTTAAGACTGTATAGCCACCTTAGATTTAGAGTGATCTGTCATCTGAACGATTTCAACCTTGGCGGGCAAACTACATAACGATTAGGATCAACACCTACCAAATTCAAAGGCATTCTGTGCACCCAAAAGTTTATTCATTGGTCAGACAATTATCACTTAAAATGCATTTTGAACTATAATCACCTAACAAGCGACTGCACCCACAGGTGCAAAGGATTTCCACTGCCCTCAAGGCTACTGAATGGTGCTGCAGCTTTGACTCTCATGCATTTATTTATAATAAGGGGCTAACAACATAAGTACTGGGAGACCCAACAAAGTATTTTCTTTGATCAAATAATTGAATTTAAAGCTGGCCATAGATGTCAAGATTTTTAAAAGATCTTTTTGTTATCGTTAGACCAAGCTTATCTTGCAACGATCGTTTAAGTGTATGATTTCTCCATCAACTAAAAAGACCATTTCAAGCGATGTTGTCTTATTGAAGCCAGGAAAACCAGGGCCTGCTTGGCCCTGCAAAGAATTGGACAATAGATAGATTTTACTGTGACCGATGAAAATTTTCTAAAGCTGGCCATAGATGTTGAGATTTTTAAAAGATCCGATCCTCATCGTGAAACCACGATTTTCTCGGAACGATCGTACGAATTGAACTAAAAAGACCAATTTGCCAGGAAAACAAAGGGGAGCTGTCTGCTTGGCCCTGCAAACATATATAGATTGCACTGGGACTGACAAAGATTTTTTGACCTGGCCAATCAATGAAGAATCGTTGCGTCTATGGGGAGCTTAACCTGGCCGACCAATTTTCTGACCGATGTTGGACAAAAAATCGTTAGATGCACGATTGATCGATTCCCACTAACCTCACGATAGTTTGATGGATTGCATTGAAATCAAAGAAAAATCTCTCTGTCTATGGGGGCCTTTAGTTAACGTATGATTGACCCAATATCTGCTGTAATGGAGATGTGTTTGCACTAGAATGCTTCCTTATGTCATTCATGACCAGAAATCAAAAATAGACAGCCGGTGGCTCAAATATGAGCATCTCACCAGCCAAACCAAGTTGGAGATGCAGCAGCCAAGTTGCAGATGCAAAGATTCAATTGAATGGTTAGTTGTGCCTTCTATGATCTCTTCAGAACTATGATCTATTGAAATTTTTCCAAATGTTATTACTATAATGTCCTAAGCGACAAGTGGAGATTAATTGGCATTATTGATATTAGCCAGAGTTGACTGTCTGCCATTGAGTGTAGCCCAAAGCTACAGGCTGCACTGGCCAAGTTACTAGCAGGGAGGTATCTAATAACAATGGAACAATGGCGAGAGGCAGCCTGCACAGTGAAGATCATTTGCGTAACTCATGCCCAAGGCCATAAATTTATTTACATTACAGAGATTTTGTTGGTGGGGGGGGGGTGCAAATGTATAGCTCCATGCTATAATCAGAATGATTATATAACTTCATAGCTTCATCATTAAGATCAGTGGCGCTCTACCATTGCCATATAATGCCCTGACTATTTACTATACTGCTTGTTTGTGGGTCAGATTATAATTAAATTATGATCCCATCCAAAAAGGTCAATGGAGGCTTTTAGTTTAGAAACCTTTAAAAAAAACTTTTGGCAGGCCTCATCTGTATGGGGTGCCGTTTCTCCCAAATACATTCTGTATACAAAATTATCCCTAATACACAGAATGAATGTCTCATGTTATATAAGAATTTGTGACCATACACAGAGAAAAAAAATATACAAAAGACTTATTTCTATTAAAGAATGAAAACAAAATCTGGTTAGTGCACAAAAGGACATTATATCACAAACTCCATTCTGTACAGTTTAACAAGCAATCTGTCTCACAAATGTATAACCTCCATGTAACGGATACACTTATGTGCAAAGTTACTTACAGAATGAATTATGTAAAAACAAACTTGGACATAATATATAATAGTGTAACTAACTAGTGCTTGTCAAGCTAGATTTGACTGACAAAATAGATATCTATGACAGAAAGCAAGATTTTATAGTACAGGATTCATTCTTTCCACAAAATGACAGTTTTGTTTCACAAAACAGTTAAAATAACCATTCTGTGAAGCAACACTGTTGAGAAGTGGCCAGCTCTGCTCCACATGGCTAAGGCAAAATATCTGACCTGCTATAGAGGGCGCCCTCTAATGTCCCCTGTGCTGCATAGTAATAAACATGAACAAACCTTTCCTAAAAGAGCTGCTGTTAAACACTACAGGTTCATAAATGGAAGTTTTTACAAATGGCTGAGAAATATAATGCTGCACTTCTAATGATTGTAGAAAAAGAAAAGTATGCAAAACATAAATATGATCATTTTAGGTGATATGCCTATTCTTATTGTAGTAGATTACAGCTAGGAGGAGACATTGGAGTCTAACTATCATATACAAAACTTAAAACTAACTCTGAGAGTCAGGCGAAGCAGCCAGACAAGCACAGTAACTTCTGGTACATTTAACAGAAGATGGCAGGTGGGTGTGGCCTGTCCCATTATTGCTCCCAGCTTAGACAGGAAGAGGAACAGGAGTGAGTCATAAGATAATGGCAAAACAGCAGGAATGCCTTTAACCAAAATGGCCACACAAGCAGATTACTATAATAAGAATAGGCATATCACCTAAAATGATCATATTTATGTTTTGCATACTTTTCTTTTTCTACAATCATTAGAAGTGCAGCATTATATTTCTCAGCCATTTGTAAAAACTTCCATTTATGAACCTGTAGTGTTTAACAGCAGCTCTTTTAGGAAAGGTTTGTTCATGTTTATTACTATGCAGCACAGGGGACATTAGAGGGTGCCCTCTATAGCAGGTCAGATATTTTGCCTTAGCCATGTGGAGCAGAGCTGGCCACTTCTCATCTTGTTTGTATATGGCAATAAGCTTTGTTCTTATTGGTTCAGGAATGTGACTGACAGTGTTGCTTCACAGAATGGTTATTTTATCTGTTTTGTGAAACAAAACTGTCATTTTGTGGAAAGAATGAATCCTGTACTATAAAATCTTGCTTTCTGTCACAGATATCTATTTTGTCAGTCAAATCTAGCTTGACAAGCATTAGTTAGTTACACTATTATATATTATGTCCAAGTTTGTTTTTACATAATTCATTCTGTAAGTAACTTTGCACATAAGTGCATCCGTTACATGGAGGTTATACATTTGTGAGACAGATTGCTTGTTAAACAGAATGGAGTTTGTGATATAATGACATCCTTTTGTGCACTAACCAGATTTTGTTTTCATTCTTTAATAGAAACAAGTCTTTTGTATATTTTTTTTCTCTGTGTATGTTTACAAATTCTTATATAACATGAGAGACATTCATTCTGTGTATTAGGGATAGTTTTGTATACAGAATGTATTTGGGACAAATGGCACCCCATACATCTGGTCCAGCTAAACCTAAAGTCCACCACAAAGGTCACATAAGACAGACAAATACCCCAAAGATATGCAGCATATACTGCTGCTCAGAGACTCGCTCCTTTGGAAATGGAAGCCTAAAATCAGTCTAATACTGCGGATGGGCTTTATTTTTCCCACATGAAGCTTTAAAAAGCAGTTACTGAGCAGATGTGAGCAAAATATTTGGTTGCAGGTCACCTCCAATTAGATACAATCAGAGGCCCTTAAGATCTGGCACCCAGTATAGAGGAGCTCCTGTCCTGGCACAGAAGAATAAAAGGGGGAAACAAAGCCAGAATGCAGGATTAAAGAGATGGAAGTAATATAAGGATAAGAGAAAGAGCTACAGTGTGAGTGGGGGAAAGAGAGAGATGTTGGATAACTAAGCTGATTGAGTCATTCCCTCTCCCATACAATGCATGGAGGCCCTTAATCTTAGCCCAAAATAGAAACTGCCTAAAGCTGGCCATAGATGTTGAGATTTTTAAAAGATCAGATCGTCATAGTGAGACCACGATTATCTCGGAATGATCGTACGAATTGTCCATCAACTAAAAATACCAATTTGCCGAGAGACGTCACGTGATGCGACCGTGAGCAGACGTGCAGGCACATCGCTCCGTCCCGGACCAAGGATATAGCACCTAAAAAGCTCCCTAAACCTGCTCCTTTTGGCTGCCGAAGTACACCAACCTCTGGGGCAGCATGCCCAGATCTGGCAAAACTAAACCCAAAAAGAGAGCTACGCAGAAACCGCTAACAGACTTCTTTGACTCGAACGCTGCGGCTGTGGACACTCCCAAGATGGCGGCGCCAAGCCCGACTTCACCTGCGCACTCTGACGATGTCCCAACGGATAGTCCGGTAAGCGCTTCTTCGGGCACGGTGCAGGACTCCCCACACATTAGCGACATAACTCTCCTCCATAAATTTAAGACACTATTACATACTGAGCTGGAGGAAATGTCCGCTTACATAACTGCGCAACTTACACGGGAGATCCGGGAATTAGGCCACCGCACCGATCAGATTGAGTCGAAACTTGACGAAGTCGTTGTTCAAGTTAATGCGCACGATGTTTCTATTGCCCGTTTATCTGCCCAGCATGATGATTTGTTGGAGCGACTAGAAGATTACGAGAACAGGTCCCGTAGAAACAATATTCGCATAAGGGGGCTCAGTGAAGATGTTAAGGACCTGCATACCGACATTCCCGCGCTATTGGCCACGTTGGTTCCTGAGTTGCCTAAGGACCGATTAGAGCTGGACAGAGTGCATAGGGCACTGGGCCCCAGGAGAGATGGTGGGATACCTAGAGACATTGTTCTCCGATTCCATTATTACGCCACTAAGGAAACTGTTATGGCGGCAATCAGAGGTGTTGCTGATTTGACCTATAACTCCCATCCATATCAAATCTTCTCTGATTTGGCAGGTGTAACTATACAGCGTCGGCGAGCAATGCGCCCTATCACACAACTTCTTCGACAGCACAAAATTTTGTATCGTTGGGGGTTCCCATTTAAGCTCTCCTTCAATTACAACAACAAACAGCATGTTGTCAAGTCATCAGAGGAAGGCCTATCCACTCTTCAGGCGTTACAGCTTCTTGAGACCGACATCGCTACTGGTAGCCCGAGTAAGATGCCTAGCTTGCCACATGAATCGTCACAGGGCCCGTTGGCCACTTTATGGGAACAGACGCCGCGGAGGACGACCCGCAGACAGGACGTCGACATCGGCTCCAACACATAGGCACCTTTCATAAGCTAAATTGGCGCTTTTAGGAATTGTGACAATTCTTCAGGAGACAATCCCTTGGACGGGAGGACGTTTCCCCCTCTCACCTTTACACCACACCATCGGTGATGCTGCCATTAGAGGAGTTTTTCTCAGACATGGCGGAACACGCTTTTGTGGCCCCTATTTTGTGGCCAAATTTGGAATCCATACTGGCCTGCAGTTTGGATTTGTTTACTATCTCAGTTAAGTATTTTTTGTTTCTTGTTTTGTTTTTCTTTGCTTCGCTACTTTTTTCTTTTTTCATTTTTTATTTTTCTGCATTGACCACTGCCTTGAACTATGTTATCTTGGACCGGCCTGACATGCTTTATTGCTCCTGGATTCTGTACGTAATTTTTATGCGTCACTACTCAACTTTCCGATGGCTGTATTTCTCACGCACAATGTGAAGGGCTTGAATAGTCCTCACAAACGCTCACTGGCATTCCGCTACTATCTGTCCATGGGCGTACAGGTACTTTTCCTCCAAGAGACGCATTTTTCTAAAGTTTCACAGCCTAAGTATTTCCATGTACAATTTCCTCATGTTTTTCTGGCTAATGCGGAAAAGAAGCAGAAAGGGGTTGGAATTTTTATTCATAAAAATTTGCCATTTAAGTTGTTGAAATGTATACCGGACCCACAGGGTCATTTTGTGATAATTGTATGCACTATAGGGGAGGCACTCTACACCTTGGCATCGGTCTACAGTCCCAATAGCACACAGAGTAAATTTTATAACAGATTTTTTTGTCACTGTCTAAGCATGCTCAAGGGCAAATCATAATTGGAGGTGATCTTAATGCAACACTGAATGCTAGACGGGATAGGTTTGATCCACTGAACCCCAATAAGAAATATGTTGAACCTCTGTCTAAACTTATACGTACTAAATTGCAGTCTATGGGTCTGGCTGATGCCTGGAGGGAGTGCAACCCCTTTAAGAACGATTATACTTTCTACTCTAATCCTAATGGGACATACTCTAGGATTGATTATGTGTTGCTCAGTGTTTCCTTAACCGCGAATGTAGCTTCTGCTCGGATTCCGGTGTGTTCTTGGTCTGATCATAATCCTGTGAGAATAACCATACAAAATTTACAATCCCCCAAAGCAGCTCCTGTTTGGCGATTGAATGAAGCCATTCTTACGAACCCACAGGTGCGCACGCAACTGGAGGGAGAGCTAACCTCTTATTTTCAGATCAATGACACTCCGGATCTCAGGCAGTCAGTAATCTGGGAGGCTCATAAAACCTACATTAGGGGCATTCTTATTAAAATATGTTCCAGAAAGAAAAAGGAAAAAAAGGAACGGGTCCGCCAATTGTCAAGTCAGCTGGAATTGGCGGAACAGTCCTTTCGAACTAAACCTAGTGCTGCTGGTTCCCGACACATCCGACAACTTAAAACGGAATTGAATTTGTACCTTATGGAAGAAACTGAGAAACAGCTTAGATGGCTGAAACACAGATTTTATACTAAAGCTAATAAGATTGATACCATGTTAGCAAATAAACTACGGAGCATTAACAAAATACCCCCTATGCATAGCATCCTAACTAAAACAGGGGCCATTACGGCAAATCCCCAGAAAATAGCGGAGTCGTTTCGAGACTTTTATTCACAACTCTACAAGCACCATACGAATTTTGATGAATGTAAAGCAGATTTATTGTTTCGGGATATAGGGCTCCCCGCGTTAACTGTGGATCAAAGGGATAATATGGATCAGGCCATTACTGCTGAGGAAGTGCAGTGGGCTATTAAATCCTTGAAAGCACAAAAAGCTCCGGGTCCTGACGGATTCACAGGCCCATATTACAAGGCTTTTATTAAAGAATTAACCCCGCATATTGTGAACTTATTTAATTCCATAAGAGCAGGAGACCGGTTTGTCCCAGATTCTCTTCGAGCCTTCATAACGGCTATTCCCAAGCCCAATAAGGATAGTAACTTAGTCGAAAACCACAGACCGATTACGTTATTGAATCATGATATGAAATTAATAGGGAAAATTCTGGCTAAACGGATTAATACGTTTTTATCTGATCTATTGGACAGTGATCAAGCTGGTTTTGTCCCTAATAGACAACCCTCTGATAACATTCGCAGAGCTATTGATCTAATCTCTTGGACCAGTGCAGGGGGCACTCCTGCAGTGCTCCTTTCACTGGATATAGAGAAAGCCTTTGATTCTCTGTCCTGGGATTTTCTTAAGTATGTCCTGCTTCGCTATGGGTTCCCAGAGACTTTCCTGTCTTCTATCCGGGCTCTGTACGACTGCCCCACAGCTCAAATAAAACATCAAGGATTTCTTACTCCCCCCATTGTAATTGCACGGGGTACCAGACAGGGGTGCCCCTTGTCACCAATTTTATTTGTGATGGCAATGGAATATTTAGCAGCTTTGATAAGACAAAACCGGGATGTCTCTGGGATTTGTGTGGAAGACCAAGAACATAAATGTTGTTTATATGCTGACGACTTATTATTGACTTTGTCGAAACCTTTGATATCTCTGCCAAATTTGTTTAATGTCCTGGATAAATTCTACGGGGTTTCAGGTCTGAAGATTAATGTGTCTAAATCTGAGGCATTACCTCTTAATATGTCTCCTAGTATGATAAAATTGCTGAAGCTCAATTTTGATTTCGCCTGGACGAATACGTCTATTAAGTATCTAGGAATTCACCTTACAGATTCTTATGGCACGCTCTGTGACGTTAATTATAGAAATTTCATTAAACGCCTCATGGATGACCTGAAGTCTTGGGAGAATTTTTCAGTTTCGTGGTTTGGCAGGGTTAATATTATAAAGATGAGTATTTTACCTCGGATTCTTTATCTGTTTCGTACTCTCCCTTTAGCACCACCAGCTGATTGGTTATCTAAATTGCAAAATGCTTGTCTTAGGTTCATTTGGAACAATAAACGGCCTAGACTTGCTCGGAGCCTATTATATAGGCATAGAACCATGGGGGGCTTGGGTGTCCCAAACCTTCGTGAA
Organism: Xenopus laevis; assembly: GCF_017654675.1. NCBI lineage: Eukaryota > Metazoa > Chordata > Amphibia > Anura > Pipidae > Xenopus > Xenopus laevis. The sequence continues at coordinate 20,865,103 of NC_054376.1, read as the reverse complement.
TATTATATGGCTGCTCAGATGGCGCAAATGTTGAACTGGTTTGTTCCCCTTCGGCCTCCCAAGTGGGTTGTGCTGGAACAGGCTATATGTCAATGTAATTCTCTGGGGGATTTTCTTTGGACACATAAGCATTCGCATAGGTCAGTGACTTTTCCAACTATACAGCATACATTGTCTCTATGGCGCAAAATTAAAGTTAATCCCCTTTGGATCTCTAAACACCAACCGATGGCGCCTTTATTTGATAACCCGATTTTCTTGCCTGGGCTTCAACCGACTCAGTTCCGTTGGTGGAGTAATAATAACTTTACACACGTACGGCATTTCATACTACATGGTAACATAATAAGTTGGTCAGTTTTGAAGGATAGATATGATGTCCCAGATCGGGAATTGTATAGGTATCATCAAATCAGACACTATTTGTCTTCGGTGCAGAAGAAATGCTCCTTTGGCTCTAACACTTCTTTTGAAGCGTTATGTCTCCATCGCCCACGTATGAAAGGCTCCCTTAGTTACATATACCATCAATGCGTTAATACCAAGCCCATCACCTCTCTAAAATTTGTGCAAAGATGGAATATGGAACTGACGTTGACGTTGCAAGATCGAGACTGGCAGGATATTTTCTTGAGTGCCAAACGTGCTTCCACCAATGTATTAGCTCAGGAAACTGTATATAAAGTTATCAGCAGATGGTACTTAGTTCCGAGTCGCGTTGCTAAATGGAACCCCCAAACTAGCCCTAATTGTTTTAGGGGCTGTTCCGAGACTGGAACGATGGCCCATATCTTTTGGCATTGTACCAGGGCACGTCGCCTATGGATCCGGGTGTATCACTTGATATATTCTGTCCTGCAAGTTAATTTACCCAAACGGCCTGCTGACGCTCTCTTACATAGGAGAATTGATGCAGTCTCTCGAGCCCAACACTCTTTAATTACACATTTTTTCACGGCAACGAAGCAGGTGATAGCAAAAGCTTGGCTGACTCCGACTTTGGCTTTTTCTGATGTGAAAACTAGGATAGATGGAGTATTTATTATGGAAAAGTTAACGAGCATAATATTAGACAAGCAGGACCAATTTGCGAAGGTTTGGGACCCCTGGATCACCTACCGCTATCCGACTGGGCTTAATCGATCGGCACTAGTTTACTGAGTACAGATTGCAATGTTTCTAGGTGGGCAGATATTGATTGATTAATTCCCACTCATATAACCTGGGTTGCTACGGCAGTGGACTTTCACCCCCCCCCTTTTTTTTTTTTTTTTTTTTTTTTTCTTCTTTTTCCCTTTCTTTTCTTTTCTTTTTGCTTTTCTTTTCTCGGCCCTATGTTTTGTAGCTTTTCCTTTTTCTCTTGCATTCTATGTAAAAAGGGAAACGTGTACTGTTTATTCTTTGTATTATTTAGCCTTGACACATGTTCAGTATTCATGCTCTGTACTATGCTTGTTGTTACGGTTGGCTACAGCTGTTTTATTGTTCGCTACAGAAACATTTTCGATACTACCTGTATTTATGTAGTACCTGTAACAATGCTGCCGACTTTGTTGTTATGCACGATTTCCTCAATAAAAATTATTGATACAAAAAAAAAAAAAAAAATACCAATTTGCCAGGAAAACAAAGGGTAGCTGCCTGCTTGGTCCTGCAAACATAGATAGATTGCACTGGGACCGACTAAGATTTTTTAACCTGGCCGATCAGTTGACAGATGTCGGCCAAAAAATCGTAAGATGTTCGATCATTCGAATCCCACTAACCGCACTATAATTTCGAAGGATTGGTCGGACTTCGCTAAAATCAGTCGTTCGGCAAAAGAAATCTTTGCATGGGGACCTTTACAGCAATACCATGACAAACTGGCTGAGAGGCATGGAGGAGGGGGGCATTCTGCCTAATCATACAGGACTGTACACAATCTAGCTACCATTACAAACTGTTGCCTCAACAACAGAGAAGCTTCTCTAAGCACTGCAAGTAGAAGAATCGACTAGCAGTCAAAAAGGCAGATATATCTAATTAATAAAAATGTTTAATTTTCCCTTAAAGAATGCAGGCTCATTGTGGGCAGAGAAACCACAAGGAACGCACATTTGCATTCATACCTAAGATTGGGAGAGGTGGTGTAGTTTGCCCTTGGCTTGCACACAGTCATCCAGCACTTAAAATATAGGAGCTTACTTTTCAGGGGTGCACGCCAGGCAATGTGTTCACCTTCACATCTTTTAGATGAATTCCATAGTAAATTGCAGCACTCCCATATAGTAATAAAACTGCCTTTATTACAATATTACATCTGGCGCTGCAACGTTTCAGACCTCCCGGCCCTTTCTCAAGCTGACAAAATATGGTATAAGAGGTGGTTTCGTTTGCCCTTGGCTCTCAATTCAATTTATCATCAAATTTATGAAGGGTGCTGTTACATTGTCTGTTGAGAATGTTTACTTTGGACAAGCAATCTAGCAGCTGGAGCTGTTATAAATTCAAATATGCAGAGAAACTTTATAAAGAAACTGGAATTGCAATGTGGTCTTAGCAATGCTGATATTGCTAAGTTAGGGTGAAAAAAATCCCACTGGCAGTGTTCCAGAGATGTGCTCTACAGCCTAGAAGTTGTGCATCCCCATGTAACTCAATTTCTGGCCAGATGGCCAAACCCTAACGTTTGAAGATTTAGTCCAGAAATTGGGTATCGATACTGGCCCATCTTTTTGCAAAGTTTAGAAATGTACTTAATAGAGTCCAGCGACATTCCAACAACCAGACCAAAGTTAGAAGTACAAGGACAAAGACAAGCAAAATGATTTTGTGAGCACTACCTATTAGTAAACAGACAGCATTGGGAAGATGCAGCTAAAGGGGCTTTTGGGAAAATGTGAAAGGGTAGAACAACAGAAAGAAAAGTGCATAATTGGCTTGCAAGGGTAGGCGCAGAGAAGCCAGGGGGTTGAAGGTCAAGGCATATAAGTGTACACAAAAGGAGCAAGGTTTGGACAGAGCATGAGTGAGTGAATGACAACAGAGAGCTAAGTGTATAGGAATGTCACATAGACAGTAAATGGGGGATAAATAGGGTGGGGCCAGAGTGAGTGACAGAACCAGGACAGTAGAAATAATGAGGGCAGACAATTAAGAAGATGGCTAAAGAAAGATTCACATACACAACTGCCTTACTCGTGGCCTATTTTTCTGCCAACCGACGGGATGGAGTAGAAATCCAATGTGATGTCCAGTTTTTCCATGCATACAAAGGTAATAGCATATCAGCCTGCTCTAATGGACAGTTTTTAGCTCCATTCAGAACAACTTGATGACATGCGCCCAAAGAGTAAATATTCTGTTAATAACAGGACTATGAAAAAGAGGATGATATGTGTAAAGAGAGGAAAGCAAACAATTTGAAACAGTAATGGGAGAAGCAGAAAAAACGTAATGTACAAATATAAAGTGTATGTGGCTGGCTGCCTAGTGTGCAGGTGTGTGTGCAGGTGTGTGGACCATTTGCCCAAAATCAAAGAGGGGTTTTTTGTCAACTATCCAGGCTTCAGTCCTTCAACCACAGTGGCTTTGGGTTCCTGGGCTATGGCACATTAGGAATTTTTATCACTCTGATATTGACAACATAATGTCATATAGTGTTTCTTATGGAGTGTGGCATAAAGAATCATCAGGGGCACCTTACGAGTAGCCTTGGATAAAAAGTTGCTGGAACATAACCCAAGCAACCCATAATCTTGGGTGGGGGGCTGTGCATGGTTAATGATCCACATTGTTTTGATGCCAGCAAAAACGTCAGCTACCTAATGGAGCAAATGGAATTATGACTAAATGTACTGAGATAATGAACAAACCAACAAAAAAATAAAAACTGAAGGTGAAACAGGAAGAGGTATAATGGAAAAGTAGGGTAGAGAGATAACATACAAAAGAAATGGCAGAAAATGGAAAAAAAATTGAAGGAGGGATTAAAACCATAGTAAGATATGAGGCAAGAAGCAGGCAAAAGGTCAGGACAGAACATAGCAAAAGATCACAGAGGATATACCACATTAGTCTAATTTTTTTAAATAATTCAGCAACAATAGGTTTTAAACATTATTTTTTTTCTTTTAAATTTTTGTAATACAGATAAGCTGGGGTAGCAAATTTGCATCAAATGGTTAGGGGAGGACAAGGTGCTCCAGAATTAAATGTAAAGTAACTCACCAAACAGTGAAAGTGGTCTGGGTGCACCAGCCTCAGACCCCCAGCTTTAGGGAGCGGTACAGCAGAGAATATGGAAGCAGAGCTGACTGACACTCGAACGGATCCACAGGACCAGAGATATTCAGTTAAAAAATAATTTTATTGGTAGAAAAGTTAAAAATATAGCATCTCCATCCTCCCTTAGCAAATGTGCATAACTCAGTGATCCCCAACTAGTGGCTCACAAGCAAAAGGTTGATCACCAACCCTTTGGGTATTGCTCCCAATGGTCTCAAAGCAGGTGCTTATTTTTGAATTCCAGGCTTGGAGGTAAGGTTTAGTTGCATAAAAACCAAGTTTACGGCCAAACAGAGCCTCCTGTAGGCTGCCATTATTGTATAATACCTAGCTACACCAGCATGTTGAGAACAGTGGGTACACCATCCTGGAGCCTTATTGCTCCACCTCCCCAGCAGCTCCATTCTCCGCCTCCCCAGCTGCCTTCTTGCTCCACGCTGTCTTTTTTGTTGTAATATATTTATTACTTTGGGTTAATCAAAAAGCTTAGTTTGACAAGTAACGGGGGGGGGGGGAGATCAGGGCAATGAACTAAGTTCCATCAGAAGGAAAGCACAACACAAAAAAAACTTACATCCCAAATGCCCTAAATTTGTTGATAGACTGTTCCAAGGGTATTATGTGAAAATGTATACTTTCCTACTCCTGTATACTTTCCTTAAAAATACATCGCTACAGGCAAAAAAATCCAATACGGTGTTCAAACAAGGGTTAACTGCTACTTTGTCCTCTCAGAAGCACCTAAATAGATTTGACCTATTGGCTATTGGGGTATAGATCCTTCAGCAGATTGTTTCAGTGGGGGGACAGCACTTTAGGGTGAGGCAGAATGGTGTAAAATCCTTTCTTTTTCTAAATACAGGTGCATGACGGACGGACCTTCCCTATCCTCATTACAATTATATAGACTCCTCACATGGGCAATTGCTCCTTTCCAATACAACTAGTGATAGGGAATAGGCCAAATCTATTTAGGTGCCTCTGAGAGGACAAAGTAGCAGTTAACCCTTGTTTGCACACCGTATTGGATTTTTTATAGATACTGTAATCCCAATAATCTATACCAGATCAGCATACATCTATCAATTTTAAGTGTTTTTTTTAAAACTGAAAGTTTTATTAAGCAGTTTCATATATGCAACATCACATATGTGGGTATATATAATATGAAAATAGGATGAATGGGAAGGGGGGAAAAGAAAAAGAAGGGTGAAGGGGAGGGGGGTAAAGTAAAAAGACTGTAGATTCACAGTAGGAGAAAAAACACAAGCAGGTAGGCTGCAGGTCCTGTATTCAAAAAAGAGAGTCCATAAGTGAAAGTGTCCATCATACATCTATGGCGAGGATGACTTAGAAGTTTCATCCTTCAATTCGTTGAGGTGTGCCTATGAAGTGAGGGTTTCCCCCTAGTCGGAGTTAGACATGTAGAGCTAATAATAATTGTGGATCATGTTCGTGGGCCAGCCAGGGTAGCCAAATTGCATCGAAAGCTTCCATGTCTTCTTTAAGCAAATGTGTAAGTTTTTCGTTTGCTGCGATGTACATTATTTTAGCTCTCAAGGTCGCTAAAGAGAGTGTAGGTTTTTTCCATTGGCTAGCAATGATGAGTCTGGCTGCCATTAGGATGTGTTGGCTCAGTTTATGTGCAGCATTGTTAAATTTGTTTGGTTTCTTCCCTAGTAGCAAAGTAGATGGGTCCTTGGGGAATGTGGTATGTAGTACCTTAGAAATGAGGTGAACCACTGAGTCCCAAAATTTCGAAACTGTGGGGCAGGACCACCAAGTGTGTTCCATTGTTCCCTTGTCAGAGCATCCCCTGAAGCAGTTTGGATTGCAGGAAGGGTAAATTTTATGGAGACGTGCTGGTACTAGGTACGTTCTATGAAGCAATTTGATAGAAGTCTCTCGAATCGAGACACAGGTACTGCCTTTGTTAGCTGTTAGACTGCATATTGCCCATTGTTTTGTCGTAAGTGATGTTCCCAGGTCTGCTTCCCATTTTAGCATATAGGGGAGTTTCAGGTTATGTTTGTCGGGATGAATCAGTGATTTGTAAAGAAGGGAAATCAGTCCAGGTGCTAACGGTGATTGCATGCAAAAAGTTTCAAAGCTGGTTGCAGTGATCGTTTTGTGTTCATTGTTTTTCAATCTGAGGTTGGCAAAGTGTAGAATTTGGTTTGCTCTATATATTTCTTCAGTGGGTAATTGGTATTTATCCCGAAGTAGTGAAAGTGTCATCAGTCGTCCAAAGCTAGTTAGGGCTTTTAGTGTAGTTATTCCATTGGCAATCCACCACGTAAAGGGACGGTGATAGAGACCCGGTTGGAAATTGGGGTTATTCAGTATGGAGCATAGTGGAGATGGAGAGGAGATTAGATTGTGTTTCGTTCGTAACCTCGTCCAGAGTTTGATGGATTCCAGCGTTAAGGGTGAGGCATTGATCAAGGTCTTTGTTACCAATATTCGGGAGCCATATGACTTGGTGTAGTAGTTTGGGGTAGATCAGGTCGTTTTCAATTTGTACCCATAGCGGTGCTGCGTCTGTTGTATGGGTTGGGGCGAGCTGTGCTATCCGTGCCGCCCAATAATATTTTGTCAGATTTGGGACTGCCAGTCCTCCATTTGCTTTGGTCATATACATTATCTGTCGTGAGATTCTGGGGTGTTTGTTAAAAGTTGTTAATTTTAATTTGAAGCTTTTGGAGGTCCTTCAAGATGATGGGAATGGGTAGAGACCTGAATAGATAGAGTATTTTCGGTAGAAGCACCATTTTAATGCAGTGGATTCTTCCGATCCATGAAATTTTGTGTTTGTCCCATGTTAGGAGATCTTGTTGTAGGGATTTTATCAATGGGGGAAAGTTGGCTCGGTATAGTGATGGTAGGGTTGCTGTTAGTTTAATTCCCAAATATTTAAGGTATTCTTTTTGTATTGTGAAGCCAAAATTCAGTTCTATTAGTTTTACTGAATGTGCAGACATATTGCAGGGTAGCATTTCAGACTTTTCTGTGTTGATGTTAAGGCCTGATATTTTCGCAAAGTCCTGTAATGTTTTAAGAAGGTTAGGCAAGGATAGCAGGGGGTTGGTAAGGTTAACCAAGAGGTCATCTGCGAAAAGCGATAGTTTGTATTCTTTTCCTTTCACTACAGAGCCCTTGATGTCGGGATTCTGTCTGATGGCTCTCACCAGTGGCTCCATGGCTAAGGCGAACAAAGCAGGAGAGAGCGGGCATCCCTGCCTCGTGCCCCGTTGAATTTTTATGATATCGGGCAAAGAGGTGGTAGGCAGAGTGAGGTGGGCCGTCGGGTGGAGATAGTAGATTTTCACCATATTACTTATGTTAGTGCCCAGTTCCATCTTGTCAATGACAGAGAATAGATAGGGCCAACTCATGGTGTCAAATGCCTTCTCTATATCCAAGGCGAGCAGACACGTAGGTGTGTTGGACCGGTTGGCTTGGTCAATGATGTTGAGGATTTTCCTTATATTGTCTGGTGCTTGACGAGATGGAATAAATCCGATTTGATCTCTATGGATCGTCGTGGTTAAAACTCTATTTAGCCTCAAGGCCATAATTGATGCCAAGATTTTTATGTCTACATTTAGTAGGGAGATTGGTCGAAAGTTCTTCGTGGAGAGAGGGTCTCGGTTCGGTTTGGGAATCACAGAAATCTTCGCTTCGTTCATTTCTGGTGGCAAGGGTAAGCCTTGGGTGACGTGTTTAAAAACTTGGAGAAGATGAGGAAGAAGTTGGTTTTGAAATTTTTTATAATAAAGGCCAGTGTAGCCGTCTGGTCCTGGAACTTTGCCTCTTTTGAGACGCTTAATGGAATCTTCTATCTCTTGGCAGGTGATATCCTCGTCCAGCAGTTGTCTCATCTCTGGAGGGATTGGGTTAGGTGCATATTTGGTGAAGTAGGAGTCCAGGGATTCCTTTTTCCTGGGATTTGTGGCTGTGTAGAGTTTCTGGTAATAGTTGGTGAACGTCTTGGCAATTGTATCCGGGTTGGAGGAGATTCTCCCGTCTGATGTTCTAATCTTATATACTGTTTGTTGGCGGTTGCGTAAAAGGTTAGCTAACATTTTGTCGGGTTTGTTCGCATAGAGGTAGAATCTGTGATTTGTTTTGCGTATGGCCTCCTCGGCTTTCTCTAACAGGCAAGCTCTCAGTTTCTGTCGTGTTTCGTCGATTCGGCGGCGTATGTTAATGTTGGGGGTCGCTCGGTTCATAAGTTCCAGATTCGTTAGTTCTTGTTCTAGTTGGTGTTGCAGTGCCAATCTTTCCCGTTTCTTGCGGGAAGCATATCGGATTAGGCAGCCCCTGATATATGCTTTGTGTGCAACCCATGAATTTTAAGTGTTTTTAACTTGTGAATTTTCCCTCAACTTTTTTTCCATTTTAAAGGAGCCATTAAATGTTATGTTTTATTGAGTTATTTATTTATTAGTGGAATGTGAACTGCGTACCAGACAATTGGCACTTTAAACACTATCAGCACTTTAACTATGAATTAACAATTTTTGGTTTTCACAATACTCAATAATGACACTCATTTCTGTCTTTCACAATATGAATTTAATTATTAATTGAAGTAACCAATTGTAACAGAAATACCTGTGCGGCGGGGTCGCCCGCCACCCCATCGGCGGAGACGCTCGCCGCATGCTCCAGCGCCGGCGCCATCTTGCCCCACTAAGGGCAACGCGCGCCTCCGTCTCCCTTAAAGGCGCAGGTGCGCAGCCTATTTAAACAGTATAAATAGGCTGAAAGGGCTCCCAGAGGTTGCCCGTGATAGAATCTTGATTCTGGTAGTTCCTGAAGCCTTGTGCTATCTGTTCCTGTGAAACTTATATCTGTTATTCCGGTTTTGATCCCTGCCTGTTCCTGACAATTCTGATATCTGAATCCTGACCTTTGCCTGCATCTCGAATACTCTTTCTGCCTGACCCCATCTGTTTGATTACCCGGTTTGACCCTTGCCTGCCTGACGATTCTTGATATCTGCTTGCCTCGACCCAGCCTGTCTGACGATTCTCTTGCCTGCTCCATTTGTACCGTGACCTTCGGCCCAAAAGACTCTACTAACAGCCGTGCCCCTTTGCCAGCCAGAACACCTCTCCTTGCACCTCTCGTTAAGTCCAGGTGGCACCCAAGTAAGCTGAGGGCTCCTCCCGAAGCCCAACGGTGGTCACACTACTGGTGAAGCCGAGCCGAGACCAGGGTGCTTTTCACTTGTTCTGGTATTGGGTGCCGGTCGTGACATAATCACGGGCCCATGGAGGACGACGGTCACGAAGCTGCTGCTGCCTCTACTACACCTCAAACTTCCACTGAGATGTTGCTCACTACCTTGCTGCAACGTATGCAGGAGCAAGAGCAAAAACAGAACTACTTGCTTCAAGGGTTCCACAATCTGACCCGCCAGTTGGGGCCTTCGCAGCAGCCGACTAATCCTGTTCCTGCATCTCCTGTGGGTTCTTCTGCCAATTGGGGTAACTCATCTAAACCCCATGAACCCAAAATTGTGTTCCCCGAGAAATTCAGTGGAGATCGCACTAAGTTTTTTGTCTTTAAAGAGGCATGCAAGTTATACCTTAGTTTTTTCCCTCACTCTTTCCAATCTGGTGAGGAGAAAGTAAGGTTCGTTATGACCCTGCTTGTGGGCTGCCTTCCTCTGACCCTGCTCGTTATTCCCTAGGCACTTTCTTTAACAACATGGCAATTCTCTACGATGACCCGGATCGTGCATCTTCTGCCGATACCGCGATTCGTAAGTTGCGCCAAGGGAAAAGGGATGCGGAGGTGTACTGCACCGAATTCTGGGATGGAGGGAAACTTTCTGGATGCTGCTTTTGCAGCCAAATACAAAATTCCTTTGGTTTCTCTAACTACCCCCATGAGAATATGGGCAGTGGATAAAAGACCTTTAGGGTCAGGTGTAGTTTCTAAACAAACTGTTTTTCTTTCTATGTGTACTGACAATCATCACTGTGAGGAGATAGCTTTATACCTCATTGAGGGTGCTTCCTCTCCCCTAATTTTAGGATTACCGTGGCTCCAGAGGCATAACCCTCTGATTGACTGGGTCTCGAAGGGGGTTGTTCAATGGGGTCCCAAGTGTGGTGGGGTTTGCTTTCCTTCAGTAGAGGCAACTACTTCTCTTGAGGGTTTACCTGCTGCATACGCAGAGTATGCTGATGTGTTTTCAAAAAAAGCTGCTGAAACTCTACCCCCACAACGGCAGTATGACTGCTCAATTGACCTTATTCCTGGTTCCATTCCTCCTCGTGGTAAAACCTACCCTCTTTCTTTGCCCGAAGCCGAGGCAATGAAGGAGTATATAAGGGAAAACCTAGAAAGGAGTTTCATTGGACCTTATAGTTCCCCTGCAGGGGCGGGTTTCTTTTTTGTTGGAAAAAAAGATGGTGGTCTTCGTCCCTGTATCGACTATAGGGGGCTCAATAAGATCACCATAAAGAACCGCTATCCTCTCCCTTTAATTTCCGACCTTTTTGACCAGGTTAAAAGAGCTAAGGTCTTTACCAAACTTGATCTTAGGGGGGCTTATAACCTGAAACGTATCAGGGAGGGTGACGAGTGGAAGACCGCGTTTAACACCAGGGATGGCCACTACGAGTATCTTGTAATGCCTTTTGGTCTTTGTAATGCCCCCGCAGTGTTCCAGGAGTTTGTCAATGACATCTTCCGGGACCTGCTGGGGATCTTCGTAGTGGTCTACCTAGACGATATTCTTATTTTTTCCTCCAATATGAAAGAACATCAATATCATGTTTGTGAAGTCTTACAAAGGCTAAGGGGAAATAATCTTTATGCGAAACTAGAGAAATGTACTTTTGGGGTTTCTTCTGTTCAGTTTTTGGGGTTTAACATTTCCAGCAAGGGTCTAGAAATGGATCCAGGCAAGGTGAGAGCAGTTCTGGATTGGACCCAACCCCTTTCGTTACATGCAACCCAAAGATTTCTTGGTTTTGCTATTTATTATCGGCAGTTAATCAAATTTTCCCTCATTGTGGCTAATCATCACTAATCTGACTAAAAAGGGTGCTGACCCCAGCATGTGGCCCACTGAGGCCGTTCAAGCATTTGAATTCCTCAAAAAGGAATTCAGTTCAGCCCCCATTCTCAGACACCCCGATACTGCACTACCTTTTATTGTTGAGGTTGATGCCTCTGAGGTAGGAGCTGGGGCAGTCCTTTCTCAAAGGCACCCGACTACCAACAAATTGCATCCCTGTGCCTTTTTCTCCAGGAAATTTCCATCTGCTGAGGTGAATTATGATATAGGTAACAGGGAGTTGTTGGCAGTTAAGTTAAGCCTTTGAGGAATGGCGGCACCTCCTTGAAGGTGCAAAACATGTTGTGACGGTCTATACTGACCACAAGAATTTACTTTATATTGAATCTGCTAAGCACCTAAATCCTAGGCAAGCTAGGTGGGCTCTGTTCTTCTCACGATTTAATTTTTCTTTGACATTTCGGCCAGGGTCTAAAAACACCAAGGCGGATGCACTCTCTAGGAGTTTCGAACCCATTTCTCCTGACATTAGTGAGTGTACTCCCATCATCCCCAGAGAAATGATCGTAGCAACCCTAGAATCTGACCTTTCTTCTTTATTGCTCCCCTTACAAACATCCGCTCCAAATGATACTCCTTCTGGGAGATGGTTTGTACCTCAGGAGTTAAGGGAACAAGTATTAAGGGAGGTTCATGATTCTAAAATGGCAGGACATCCAGGCATTGCTAACACGGTGTCTCTATTATCCCGACATGTTTGGTGGCCTTCATTCAAACAAGATACTAAGGCCTTTGTAAATTCTTGTCCAGTCTGCCAAAGGTCAAAATCCTCTCGAAGATCTTCCCAGGGTTTGCTACTTTCTTTACCTATCCCAGAAAAACCATGGACCCATCTTTCGATGGATTTTATTGTTGATTTACCTCCTTCACAGGGGAAAACTGTGATCTGGGTGGTGGTGGATAGGTTTAGCAAGATGAGCCATTTTGTACCCCTTCCACACCTACCTTCTGCTAAATCCTTGGCTGACTATTTGTCACTCACATTTTTAAGTTACATGGTTTTCCTGAAAATATTGTTTCTGACAGGGGGGTTCAGTTTGTATCAAAGTTTTGGCGTGCTTTCTGTTCTTTGGTTGGGGTTGAATTATCCTTTTCTTCTGCTTATCACCCCCAAACCAACAGTCAAACTGAAAGGGTAAACCAGTCCCTTGAGCAATACCTCAGGTGTTATGTTTCGGATAACCAGTCCACATGGGCAGAACTTTTACCCTGGGCAGAATTCGCATACAATAATGCTACCCATTCCTCCTCAGAGGAGTCCCCTTTTTTTGTGGATAATGGGTTGCACCCCAGGGCATTTTCATTTTCTGGTTCCCCTGTTCCTTCTGCTAATTCTTGTATTTACCGTTTTTCTAAGGTTTGGTCGCAGGTTCACGACTCTCTGTCAGCAGCTTCCTCAGCTCGTAGAGAAGCACCCCAATATAAAGTGGGAGACTCAGTGTGGCTCTCTACCAGGAATATTAAACTGAAGGTTCCCTCTCTCAAATTGGGGCCTAGATTCATTGGTCCATACCCCATTTCTGAAATTATCAACCCTTCTTGTGTTCGTCTTAAGTTACCTGCTAATTTCAAGATTTCTGATTCATTTCATGTTTCTTTGTTAAAACCTGCTAACCTTGTTCGTTTTGTTTCTGTTCCTCCTCCTGTGCTAATTGAAGGTCAGCCTGAATTTGAGATCCAGGAGTTCCTTGATTCCCGCCTTGTGCGTGGTAAGTTACAATATCTTACCAGATGGAAGGGCTTTGGCCCTGAAGAGAACTCCTGGGTCGCAATTGATGACATCAGGGCTGACCGCCTCAGGAAGCAATTCCATCTAAAATTTCCTGGTAAGCCTGGGGGTCCAGTGCCCCCCCCCTGGAGAGGGGGGTAATGTAATAGAAATACCTGTGCGGCGGGGTTGCCCGCCACGCCATCGGCGGGATGCCCGCCGCATGCTCCAGCGCCATCTTGCCCCACTAAGGGCACATGCGCACGCCTCCATGTCCCTTAAAGGCGCAGGTGCGCTGGCGTGATGACGCCAGCACGCAATGGCGCCAAATTTAAACAGTATAAATAGGCTGAAAGGGCTCCCAGAGGTTGCCCGTGATAGAATCTTGATTCTGGTGGTTCCTGAAGCCTTGTGCTATCTGTTCCTGTGAAACTTATATCTGTTATTTCGGTTTTGATCCCTGCCTGTTCCTGACAATTCTGATATCTGAATCCTGACCTTTGCCTGCATCTCGACTACTCTTTCTGCCTGACCCCATCTGTTTGATTACCCGGTTTGACCCTTGCCTGCCTGACGATTCTTGATATCTGCCTGTGCCTCGACCCAGCCTGTCTGACCATTCTCTTGCCTGCTCCATTTGTACCGTGACCTTCGGCCCAAAAGACTCTGCTAACAGCCGTACCCCTTTGCCAGCCAGAACACCTCGCCTTGCACCTCTCGTTAAGTCCAGGTGGCACCCAAGTAAGCTGAGGGCTCCTCCCGAAGCCCAACGGTGGTCACACTACTGGTGAAGCCGAGCCGAGACCAGGGTGCTTGGCACTTGTTCTGGTATTGGGTGCCGGTCGTGACACCAATATTTATTTACACCAAGATGTGATTCCCTTGTTCACACTTTATTCCAGAACAACAACATACATTTTACACTCAATTTGTTGTAGATTGTGGGACATAACTCTCTTTAGCAGTTACATTCTTCTGTGGTACTTTGTTGGGTTTTTTTACATCCATCATGGGCCTCCAGCTGGACAACAATGGTCAGGAAACTCTAACCCTACAATTGCCATCATATCCCCAACTGCTGTAGGCTGGCAGCAAGAAGACTGGCATCCCTAGTCTGAATTATAGTGAGGGAGTAGACAAGGACAGATATTGCTGTCAGGATTTGCTAGAAGCAGCAGACCGAGGATACAGAGGGTTGACAGATACCGTAGTATGGACTAGGCTGCTTAGGCCATAGATCTTGAAGCAGGTACATGGAAGGACTTACAGATAGATGAGTTAGTGCAACTAAACGATTAAATACAACCACCAGGGTTTCCTTAATGGTACCTCTTCATATGCAAGAACAACTGCCCAGTAACCTATAAACATTTCTAGGGCACTGGGCAGTTCTATGTCACCTGAAAATGTATATTCAGCATGTACATTTGAGTTGGACTTCTGGGTTCCAGGAATATTTATACTGTCACTCCCCCATAGGAACTACACTATGTCAATATGCTGGGAATGGAGTTAAAAAAAAAGAGGTCTACATATGAAGTGGACACAGTTCCACAAAAGGACATAACAGGAATTACTTGTTTGTATACCAGTCATGAATGTGTCTCTTTAGAACAGTGATCCCCAACCAGTAGCTCGTGAGCAACATGTTGCTCTCCAACCCCTTGGATGTTGCTCTCAGGGTCCTCAAAGAACATGATTATTTTTGAATTCCAAGCTTGAAAGCAAGTTTTAATTGCATAAAAACTAAGTATAGTGACAAGTAGAGCCTCTTGTACACTGCCACTCCACATAGGGGCTACCAAATAGCCCATCACATCCATTATTTGGCACCCCAAGGGACTTTTTCATGCTTGTGTTGCTCCCCAACTCCTTTTATTTCTGAATGTTGCTCACGGGTTCAAAAGGTTGGGGATCCCTGCTTTAGAAGATGCCATACTGCTGATATTGTTATGTCCAAAAGTCAGATGTAAAGGAACAAGTCATTGGTGGAGATGTACCAATCAATGATTGCTGGCAACACCCTGTGATACAACTAGCAGAGGCACCTGATGGGAATGCCAGGTGGCATGGATATGCACATTAAAACATACAGAGGCATGGAGATTGAGATTTATGAGGGGGTTATAGACAATGTATAAATAAAAGTAGTTTATGAGCAGCAGCCGAGCAAGATGATTGAGAAGAACCAGCCAAGCAGGACACAAACACAGAGCCAAGCAGGCAATCAAATGAAAAATGAGCCGGCCAAGCAGAAAGATGGCTGGCAAGATTGGCACTTACTGAGCTAGAAAAGAGGAGGAGAAGAATGAAGTCAATGAAAAGAAATGTGTGCACAAGGCAGGATAAGTAATGGAAGACACAGAGAAAGAATAATGGGATCAGAAAAAATTCCATAGCAAAATCTATGGATGTATACGACAGAATAATGTCTCTTTGCAAGGAGGGGAAAGTTTGGCATGGAGAGAGGGAAGAAACAAGAGATGAACAAGGAGGGAGGGGAAGGGACCAGAAAGAAAATAAGCTGGCAGGGAAAAAACTGGCAGAAAGGTATAAAACAACTAGTGAGAGAGGAGAGAAATGTGAGGGGAGAGAGTAAATAGAAAAGAGCATGAGGAGGGGGGGAATTGGCAAAGAGAATGCTCAAGGGAGACAGTATAGCAGAGAAAGAGCTGAACAGGGATACAACACTGACAGGGAGAGGTGAAATAGCACAAGAATGACAGAGAATTCAAGGAGGTGAAACTGACATGATCAGCTGGGAGTCAGCACAGCAGTGAAGGGAAAGACTGGCAAAATCAATATCCGCAGAGAGGTGCCCGGAAGGATAGACTGGCGAGAGAGAGGTGACAAATACGTGTTACAGTGTAGCAGAGAAAGGCAGTATGGAAGGAGCATAGATTCCACCAAAATACAATAATGAGAAGAAGGGAAAGTGCAGAAAGGGGGCAAAGAGTATGTCAAGCTTAATGGACATAATGATGGAGAGTATCAGGTACCCAGTATGGAAGGAGAAAGAGCACTTTGAGCAAACAGACACGATTTGGGGAAAGAAGAGACTACAAGCAACAGAAGAGACAGACACAGAGCAAATGAGGAGTGAGAGACTGCCAGAGTGCAAAAAGTAGATTGGCAAGTGGGAGTGACTGGCAGAGAGAGTGCAGGGGGGGGGGGCAAAGGGAGTGCCAAGTTTACCACACTGGCAGCAAAGTATGGAAAATCATCAGGCATCAATCACAAGACTGACAGAAACAATGAATGAGTGGGCATGGGAAGGGTGGAGAGTTGAGAGCCAAAGTGCAAGACTGGCACAGAGGGTGGGGGACACAGAGAGGGGAGCTGCAGGAGGCATGACACAGATTTGTGGGGGCACTTTGTAGAACGTCTCCGCCTCCCCCTACTCTCTTATGCCAATTGTTATCACACAAGAAAGGTCTCTCTCTTCCTCCTCTCTCACTCTCTCCTCCCCCCTCTCACTACTTCTCTCTGCCCTCGGGGAGAGCTGGAGGGGGAGAGCTGGAGGGGGATGGGTGGGAAAATTTGGAAAAAGGATTGTTAGAGGGGAAAAAAAAACAGCAGTTCGGGCTAAGGCGAAATCCCATGTAATAGGCACAGTGCATACTAAATCCTGTACGGCTGAAATTGCAACAACCTTCGTTAAGAATGCTGGGATTTGTACACAGACATAATGAGTGAGCGACAGGGTGCCATTTATTTCTTAGCAAAGCTGCCATATACATTAAAAGTTCAGGCACAATGAAATCTATATTTTATATCCGACGCAGGATGATGGGAACTGTAGTTAAAATGAGGATCACAATTTGGAGACACCCATTCCAAACTTTTTTGATAAAAGAAAAAAAAAATTGGGTGAGCAGTAACATTACTAGAAGGGAAAGGGGGTAGTTTTTAAGGTTATTAGGTTATTATGGGCGTTGAACAATCTCCCTTTTTAATGAAAGTTCATTTAGGATTATAGCAGCCTGCAGGACAATGAGATCAATCTAGCAAGTAATATTCACTACATATGCAGGATAGCAATTACAGCTCTTGCCCAATTGCTCAGAGGTGGCCATAGACGCACGGAACCTATCGTACGATTTTTGGATCGTGTGTGGTGAGTGCCAACTTCTTTCGTCCGGCGGAGATCGGTCGTTTGGTCAATCGGCCAGGTTTGATTTTGACCAAATCGATCCCGCCGGAGCCCATTGCACATCGTAATCGGATCCTTCGGCCGTACGTTCAGATTACCCCCGATATAGCCATGCTCATTAATGGCATATCGGGGAAAGATCCGCTCGTTTGGCGATGTCGCCAAAAGAGCAGATTTTTGCGTCTATGGCCACCTTAACAAAAGGGCAGGAGAGCATTGTGGGAATGGATGAATCCAACCGCTGGACCTTATTATGGCCGGTCCTGCCTTGTGAAAATATCAAAGCCTCACACAACCGACCCTACAGGGTAGCACAATCCTGCAAGCTGCCCTGCAACCATTCCAACATTTGTTGTAAATCGCATGAATATTTTAATCCCTCATAAAGCTTGTATGGGCTGAGGGATAGCATGTATAGTAGGGAGAGATGGTGCCTATAGTAACAGTGGGATAATAGTCTCTGGGAAGGGAGTGTGACTGTGGGATAGCAGGTATGGTAGGGACAGGCCCGGATTTGTGGAAAGGCCACCTAGGCCCGGGCCTAGGGCGGCAGGATTTTATTGGGGGCGGCATGCTGCCCAACCACACACACATTGCTCCGGTCCAGATGATGAAAAATTTGCACGAATAAAGGGGAGGGAACAGGGGCGACGAATGGCAGTGGGCCTAGGGGTGCCAACTATGTAAATCCGGCCCTGGGTAGGGAGAGATGGTGCCTATAGTAACAGTGGGATAATAGTCTCTGGGAAGGGACTGTGACTGTGGGACAGTGTCGGACTGGGACACCAGGGGCCCATCCAAAAACCTTAGACCAGGGGCCCACTCTCAGTACTAATATTCTTCATCTCCTCATTCAACCTCTATTCTCCTAGTCTGTTTTCTTTATACTATAATCAATTTTCCATCTATTTAGCCTCATTGTTTTCATAGAAATAGGGAATAGCTATGAAATAGGCAAAAAGTTTAGCAGCATGAGGGCCCACCGGGAGTTTACCTGGTATCCCAGTGGGCCAGTCCGACACTGCTGTGGGATAGCAGGTATAATAGCGAGAGATGGTACCTATAGTAACAGTGGGATAATAATCTCTGGAAAGGGACTGTGGGATTGCAGGTATAGTAGGGAGATATTGTGCCTATAGTAACAGTGTCATAATAGTCTCTAGGAAGGGACTGTGGCTGTGGGATAGCAGGAATCTTAGGGAGAGATGGTGCCTGTAGTAACAGTGGGATAATAGTCTCTGGGAAGGGAGTGTGACTGTGGGATAGCAGGTATAGTAGGGAGAGATGGTGTCTATAGTAACAGTGGGATAATAGTCTCTGGGAGGGCTACAAGTTAGACAGTTTTACTTAACATAAATATAAGCACTGAAAAGTCAGTTTTGCCCATGGGCATGTCACTAATGAAGACTGCTCTGAATCCCAAAGAAAGGATATTAAAAATGCAATTTTTGACAATTTTTAGATTAAAATAGCGAAAATAAAAAACAAAACAAAATTCCAGCAACCGTTCAGTTCCATATCAAAATATCTAACAGGAAATGTTTGATATGAGATGAGAAAACACTTCCCTTGTTGCGCTTCTGTCCAGTGCCTTTCAACACAATGGGGGTTATTTATAAATACTGGGCAAATTTGCACCTGGGCAGTAACCCATGACAAATAATCAGATGATTGCGTTTCAACCTACAGCTGGCTAAAAAAAGCTAATAACTGACTAGTTCAAATGTGCCCAGTGTTTATCAGAGTCCCAATGTGTGCCATGACCTGAGATACAGCACAAAAAGAATTTCTCACTTGGAGAAGAAAAAAAAACTCCAGAGATCTTACTTTTTTATCCACTATTTAATCAAGCAGTATGGTATCTCCACAATAAGAAATGTTGTAAAATCTCACACAATTACATATATTTTGTGATATAGACTACTGTGTCGGTTCTCTTCCAATCAAGTATCTGTAGGCAAGTGGCTATTTGTAGGGAGAATGTTTTTTTTCAAAATGAATCAATTAATAGTGCTACTCCAGCCAAATTCTGCACTGAAATCCATTTCTCAAAAGAGCAAACAGATTTTTTTATATTCAATTTTGAAATCTGACATGGGGCTAGACATTTTGTCAATTTCCCAGCTGCCCCTGGTCATGTGACTTGTGCCTGCACTTTAGGAGAGAGATGCTTTCTGGCAGGCTGCTGTTTTTCCTTCTCAATGTAACTGAGTGTTGTTCTTAGATCTGCCAGGCAGCTGTTATCTTGTGTTAGGGAACTGTTATCTGGTTACCTTCCCATTGTTCTTTTTTTTTGGCTGCTGGGGGGGGGGAAAGGGAGGGGGTGATATCACTCCAACTTGCAATAGAGCAGTAAAGAGTGATTGAAGTTTATCAGAGCACAAGTCACATGACTTGGGGCAGCTGGGAAATTTACAATATGTCTAGCCCCATGTCAGATTTCAAAATTGAATATAAAAAAATCTGTTGAGAAATGGATTTCAGTGCAGAATTCTGCTGGATCAGCACTATTTACTGATTCATTTTGAAAAAAAATTTTTTCCCATGACAGTATCCCTTTAAGAGGGTTATAAATGAGCTGGAAGAGAGTGCAGAGACCTGCAACTATTGGTTCAGTTCATTTATAGCCACCCCCAGCAGAAACACAACTCCTAATAAGAAATCCCATATGACTATATATACACACAATGCCAGTGCTACAAAGGAAGTAAGTATCTTTCCCACGCTTGGACCCCCATCAATTTGGCTGTCAAAGTACTGTGTGCCTTAATTACCCCAATGCTATTTTTCCCCTACTTCCTATGCTGGCTCAATAAAATCAAGTGCCAACTCAGCTAACTTTATAGAGCCAGCATAGGCACTTTTTATAGACCAGATAAGTGATTTATGTGATTATGATCAATATTAGTTCTAAATTGTCTATTCACTAGCACCCAGGCACCTGCTTTTAAGTTGTGTGTGCTCCTACCAGGACAGTGCATATATTATATGGCGCCTAGGCTGGCATAGGCAGTAGAGTAGACAAACAGATAGAAATCACATTAAGCAGCACATATTTCATTACACATAATATTAAGAGGATTAATACACTAATAAAAGAGTTGGCAGCAAAGAACTGCTATGAATGAGCATGGCAAGAATGCCTATTAAAGAGCATGATAGATATATATATATATACACATACATTGTGGCAAGAAGCAGCAATAGATATGAGCTATATATGCACTGCATGATGCTGCACATTGTGAATAGCAGGTATGTTCATGCACTAGGCTTGACAGGGGTACCCTATATGTTATAAAGGCAGGAGCAATTTTCTGTGCAACACATATAGTGCATACTTAAAAGCAAGCTGAAGCTCCCCTTCCCCGCCCCCATGCCATTGTTAAAGTGCATGTCTCAGAATCCCGCTGTGAGCAATAGCCCAGTGCCAGCTGGACGACAGCAGGTTGCACAAGATCCCAGCGTTGCATATATAGTGAATAAAGTACCCCCTTTTGTAAAATATAAGGATATTATAAGTTACCGAGGAGTTTCATGACCATATAAAAACACGAGGCTGAAGGCCGAGTGTTTTTATACAGGTCAGGAAACTCCGAGGTAACTTCTAATATCCTCATATTTTACAACTGGGGGTACTTTATTTATTATAATACACAAGTTTCGGTGAGTCATGTGACAGAAATGACATCAGAACTCACCGTTTATAACTGATGACATCAGAACTCACCGTTTATACGGATATAATTTACAGGATATTCATGGCTTTTGTGTATTATACACATATATAGGCATTTCTCTATAGGGAAGATGGCACTTACCATGGATTCCTTTCCGACTGATCAGTACAGCAATGATCCAGATAAGTTCGCACAGCCCCGACCGACCCATGATGTTCTCCTTCCCCGGGACCCCTCCAAATCCAATCGCGGCTCTCCTCTCGGCTCGGCTACTTTAGATGCACTGAACAAGGATTACGGCAGCAAATAGAAAGCGGAGTCTTGGCTACGCCCACTGTGGAAGGGACAGACAATTGGAAGTAGCGATGGGCAGGGTTTCGCATCCCCTACTTACTCGGTTATTGCAACAAGAGCTGGGAGATGAAGACACACACCCCACCCCTGCGAAGTATTTGAGATGCGTCCACCGCCCCGAGAATGCTCGCCACGCCCACTTATTCATACATTGTATCATTCTCGAATGATTGAAGGGGGATATAAGGATATGATTGACAAATCCGATGCTCTCTCCTCCAATCGAAGCTGAGGAGTGAGCTCGGAATGAGAGCAGTGTATGGGCGGGGCTAAGAAGCGCTAACAACGGGGTATGTCCCAGAGTGTATTCCTGCACAGACACCACGTGGGGCAAGTTATTTGCGCTGGCTCGAATGAATAAGGCTCTGTGCCTGTGACCTATTTGTCCACTAGCAGATCCGGGCCTCTCATGGGAGCCATGTTACTTACAATGTGTCCTGTAGCGTTTGATGTGCTGCTCTCCAGTACGTCTTTCCCTCGCTTTTCTCTCTCAGTCACTGTTTTTTGTGCATTGGCTTCTTCCCGCTCACTATTGTCTCCCTCGGCCTCATCTTTACCATTGTCCCATCTGCCGTTGCGCAGTGACTGCTCCCTTTTTCTGCGGACCAGTTTCTTCTGCATCATAATACCCCCCCCCCAGCAACCAGTACACAGTGCACATTTCCCACCACACCCCCACTAGCACCTAATTCCCCTCACCAATGTCCAATATGTACCATTACTCACCCCACAGCCAGTGCACATTTCTTACCTCAGAATCACCCCCACTAGCACCTAATTCCCCTCACCAATGTCCAATGTGTACCATTACTCACCCCACAGCCAGTGCACATTTCTTACCTCAGAATCACCCTCACTAGCACCTAATCCCCCCCCATTAATGTCCAATATGTACCATTACTCACCCCCACAGCCAGTACACTGTGCACATTTTCCACCACAGGGTCACTAGCGCCTAAATCCCCCCCCCCATTAATGTCCAATATGTACCATTACTCACCCCCACAGCCAGTACACTGTGCACATTTTCCACCACAGGGTCACTAGAGCCTAAATCCCCCCCCCCATTAATGTCCAATATGTACCATTACTCACCCCCACAGCCAGTACACTGTGCACATTTTCCACCACAGGGTCACTAGTGCCTAAATCCCCCTCCCTAAGGTTCAATATGTACCATTACTCACCCCACAGCCAGTACACAGTGCACATTTCTTATTTCAGAATCACCCTCACTAGCACCTAATCCCCCCCCCATTAATGTCCAATATGTACCATTACTCACCCCACAGCAAGTACACAGTGCACATTTCCCACCTCAGAATCATAGTCCTCATTACTGCCAAGTGCCAATCCATGATCCCCCTCACTAATGACCCTTTGCACCAGCTCTCATTTACTATTGTCAATGTTAATTTAGTCTGTACCCACTGAAGCCAATACCATGCCGTTTCCCACCTCACCATCAGCCCATCACTAGTGCCAGTGCCCAAAGAAAGCTGTGTATCCCTGCTGAAGCAGCTCTGTTATTGGTGTCCATTTGTCCTAATGGTGCACCATTGCTCACTTTCTGTCATAAACCAAATTCACATTGGTTCTATCTGCCCCTCCAGGTCTGGACTGACATTTCAAGTACACAGAGACCCAAACAGCCCCCCCCCCCCACAGGTCCAATAAATAGTCACTGTCTTTGGCATCTTACAGCAGCTCCTATGCCATTTGCCAGATAGATTGCGAGTTAGAGCTTGGGCCCTTCATCAGCTCCCCTCTCACTACTAGTGTCTATCCCCCCTTGCACAATGTGCACCTTACTTAAGTCTATTCCCCACTGAACTGCCTCCTTTCTTACTAATGTTTGTTCTCCCAGCAGGATCTCCCTGTTGTCTCTTCCCAGCACATTCCTTCTTGCTAATGCCAATTTTCCACCTGCTAGCTCCCCCTCATGCTACCCTCCTCTCACTAGAACCCCAGCATCTATTTAGCTTTATATCACTTTCATTCAGCATTATCATTAAGTGGTCCTTGTGGGATAACTAGTAGTGGGTGCAACCAGTGGCGTAATAAAGGTGCACCGGGCCCACCACAAAAAAAACTACCTACCTGGTAATACCTCACCTACCCACCACTCACCTGCTCATGTCCCCCACTCCCCACCAGCTTGCACCAGAAAGATAAGAACGTGGCTGGAGAAAATTGATTTTTCTGTCATTTCGCTATAGAGGAAGAAGACTCACTGGTCCAAGCCCCCCACTACTGCTGGGTCTGTTTTCTCTATTGTTATGCCAATGGGAGCATCTGCACCAGGGCCTTCTCCCCCTCCCCATGGGGTACTGTGTGATATCAGTATGGCATTGGCAGGTGTCACATTGTGTAGGTGGCCCAGTGGCTACCTCCCCTCCTTATTTTGTGTCACCTTTCTCATATTTTGCAGCTTAATACATGTAGGTAGATTTCAAAGTGAACTACAAACAATATCTAATTCATGTAGAGGGCTGCAGGCAGACATGATACTGCAGGTATCCAAACTCCAACAGGGACACAGCTCCTGCCTCTGTAATGGTTCAGTGAGTTAATTTTCTGTTACTGAGTGCAATATTAACTCAAATTTAAGTGTGCATGGAAGCTTGAGCAGCACTGGACCTTTTAAATGCCCAAATGCAGACCATTAAATAAACACAGGAAGGGGAAATGGTTTTAGCTTCAGATATTGTGGTAGTGAATGGAATTTTATTGATTCTTATTTTAGGGCTCTGGAATATGTCATTTTATAAACAATAATTTTGGGCTAGAATTAAGCCAAAGACCCGATTGATCCCAAAAGCACCCCTGAGAAATCCCATGTTTCTTATGTCTATTATTGTATATTTTTCTGGTACATACAGGTCAGAAGGCCGATTACATTAACTCTGGACCGATTTTGGGAACATTTATTTTTATTGGTGGAAAGACATGCTTAGAGAGTCCTTTGCAAATATTCTCATCTGCCGACTCGAGCAGAAAGTAGTGAAGAAAACAGCAGCGGCATAGTTTCACTTGCAGTGCTCACTCCCTTCTGGCTGAGAAATCTTTGCCCTTTGCCTCCCCAATTGTTCTATTCAAAGAAAACACAAACGTGACAATGCAAGTAACTAACATAGGCATGCATGAGTTGTCTTTTTTCTTAAGCTTAATTAACTCTGGCTTTACCTAGAAAAGAAGTAAAAAGTATACGTGTTTTAAAGATTTGTGCGGAACAAAAAGGAAGATAGAAAACATGGGTGTCAAGGTCCAGCGCTGACCAGGTTGTGAGATCATACATATAGTCTGCGTCAGCAAATTAAAGCCCTTTAGATGTTATTCAAATACGACTCCCAGCATTCCTCAACTGACAAAGCTGAGAGTTGTAGTTCACCTGCATCTATAAGGCTGCATGTCAGCCAACCCTTGTAAGATGTGCTAACTATATAGTGAGATTTATCTGTTTATCAAGTTGAAAAAAAGAGCTACATATCATATTTTTAACTATTGTCTGTTCTCCCTGTTATATATTATTGGAAAATGCACAAAACCACAAAAAAAAACACACACACATATATATATATATATATATATATATATATATATATATATATATATATATATATAGTAATTAAATAGGGACCGCACTCCAATGTTGCGTGAAGAAAAAAAGGTTTTTATTTCAACTTGTGCATCACTTCCTGCAACTTGTGCACAAGTTGAAATAAAAACCTTTTTTTCTTCACGCAACATTGGAGTGCGGGTCCCTATTTAATTACTGTATGCTAAAGCTTTGACCCAGCACCCACAGTAACTCCAAGACTGGATCTGAGTGCGAGCGTTTGTCTATATATATATATATATATATATATATATATATATATATATATATATATATATATCATATATATATATATATATATATTATTCACAGTCCATGAAAGCACTCACAGCGAACGCCATCCAGCGTGTATCAAAGCATTATTTATTGGTGCATGGTGTATCAACGCGTTTCGGCTCACCTGGAGCCGTCGTCAGGATAACGACAGGAAGTCTAGTGCATCATTATATCATCCCCTCAACCAATCAGAGTCAATCCCTCATTATAATTTCTCATGTGTGTGAACCATTCATATATCCACACATATATCACTATCCATTATATCAATATCAAAAAAAAAAAAAAAAATGGATAGTGAAGCGGTAATGCCCTCTTAGCCCTGTAGGATTGGGATACCTTTGATGGGGTGGTAGTAAATGTCATTAATGGGTATATATGGACTACTACAGTCGATATAGAGATTTACTTAATCCTGCCAGTGTTTAGTTTTGTGGTTTCTTTCCCCATATTTCTACTCTTTTTCTACAATGTGTCTAGATATATTGACTTAGATAATAATATTACGAGTTGTATTTTGTTACATCTTCTAAGATCTTGCTGGCAATGTTAATTGCTCAATAGATAAGCTTTTTGATACATTTCTATGAGACACTGTGGATGTCAATGTGTGTTTTTAAGAAAAGTTTATTAGATAAAATCTTTTAAAAAATGTTTACACATTTTTATATGTACTATTATATGTATTTATAGATTCTCACTTGATGGCCTAACACACAGATTTTGGATAGAGGCCTAGATATTTCAATCACAGTATATATTTGAGATGAGCACTACCACTTTAAAGATGCACTTTTGGATATAAGAATGGTTCACACATATGAGAAATTATAATGAGGGATTGACTCTGATTGGTTGAGGGGATGATATAATGACGCACTACACTTCCTGTCGTTATCCTGACGACGGCTCCAGGTGAGCCGAAACGCGTTGATACACCATGCACCAATAAATAATGCTTTGATACACGCTGGATGGCGTTCGCTGTGAGTGCTTTCATGGACTGTGAATAATAAGTATTGATTGGTTAGCACCCAGCAACTGGCTAAGTGAATGGTGAGTGCCGATTATCTCTACGTATATATATATATATATATACATATATATACAAATCTGCTTAATTTTTCCTGTAGTCAGTACAGTTATCCTTTATACAGGTATCCTTTATCCAGAAACCTGTCATCCAGAAATCTCCAAATTATGGGAAGGCCATCTCCCATAGAATTTTGACGGCCCACAACCCGTCAGGAAAGTATTGTGCCAATACAATTTTCAGATAGTTCAGACAGGAGCTTCCAAGGGCCACATACATATATTCATAGGGGTAAATTTATCAAAGAGTGAAGTTCCACCACTAGAGTGAAATTCCACAGCTCTCAATTCATTTCTATGGGATTTTGAAAGGCATATCTATCAATGTGTGAAAGTGAAAGTTCACCCTTTGATAAATACGCCTATAAAAATCCCATAGAAATGAATGGAGAGTGGCGGAATTTCACTCTAGTGGCGGAACTTCACTATTAACGTCACTCTTTGATAAATATACCCCCTAATCTGCCTACTCCATCTGGAATCTGCCTACTCCATCTGGAAGGGCTGAGCCCCTATAAGCAAACAGGTTCACAGCCTGTTGCACTTGTTGTAGATGTCTAGTTCAATGGCAGAATTGGTTAAAGGAAGGGTTTTTCAATTTGTTCATGTGGTGTCTGTGCAGATGGCCTGTAGATGTCACTGTGCTCAGACTTATACTGTGCATGCTTCCTGGACAGCTTAAAAGTGAAAGTTACTTTTGTATAATGGCTGCATGAGTCTCTGTTAATAAAGCACTGTTATACCCTCCTCATCCTCGGCTACCCAAAGCATAACAAATGGCGACAAGGATGGCTCTTCTACCTATGCCGCAGCCTGCACCTTTTCTTCCAAACCCTGGTGAGCCTACTATACCTTTTAATGCTTGGATCCGTATGTTTGAAAATTACATTATTGCTGCTGACCAAGGGGAGATTTCTGCTACTAGAAAGCGTGCTTTACTTATTCACTGCCTGGGAGCAGAGGGACAGCGTATATTCTATACATTACCCATAACCTTATGATACTTATGAAACTGCTCTTACTGTTTTAAAGAACTTTTTCATGTCAAGAGTAAATGTGGTTGCTGAAAGATATAAATTCCGCCAACGTGGACAGCGTAATGGCGAATCCACAGAACAATTTGTAGCAGCCTTGAGAGAGCTGATTGTTACCTGTGAGTTTGGGAATCTAACAGATGAAATGCTAAGAGACCAAATAGTGGAAAAAACAAACTCACCTTGCATTAGAGAGAGACTGCTCCTAGAGCAGAATTTAACCCTTGCAAAGGCTATTACAGTTGCTAGCCAAATTGAAACAGCAGTGGCAGAGGCTAAAACTCTCAGTCAGGGAACTGCTGGGAATGTACAGATTGTGAATTCAACACATGTCCTAATAATTCACAGTCACAGGCAAAATACAGTGCTAAGGAAAGGGATTCACCTACACTGCAAAACCGTGCAGCAAATAGAAATAGAAAATACTGCTTTCGCTGTGGTTCAACACAACACACTGGAAATCATGTTACATGTCCTGCAAAAGCTAAACGGTGCCGCAAATGCACAAAAGTAGGACATTTTGCTAAGATCTGCCATAGTTCTGCTAAAGATGTTCATGAAGTCACTACTACAAATGCCACAGTATTAAGTGTGGATAAAGCTGGTACATTTATTCCAGACAAGTTGATATGTACAGTGTCAGTACAGCTTTTGCTGACAAAGGACACTCCATTTACCTGATGCTTTCAGCTGTTTCTATACTACCAAATGGTATTTTCTTGAAATACTTTGCAAAGATCCTCTTGTTGCACCTGCCCTGAAACTGGTCAGTTACTTAAAGGATCCATTCCCTGTGCTTGGTTGCTTGCCAGTGACACAATTTGAATCAAATACTGCAAAATGTGACTTTTACATTGTGAATAAGGCTACTGCTATACTTGGAAGGGATCTCTTTGCTGCATTAAACCTACAATTAGTTGATGGTCTCATTACTACAGCACAGCCAGTATCTAAAATTTCCCCACAAAGCATCACTTCACTGGGCTGTGCAAAGAACTTTGTACACAAAGTTAAGTTGAGACCAGATGTAAAACTAGTACAATTTCCTGATTCAGCATGGGAAAAACTTGCTATTGATATTGTCGGTCCTTTTACAGATGCTCCTATAGATTGTAGATTTCTTATAACCTTGATAGACTATTACAGTAAATGTCCTGAAATTGCATTTGTTTATCATATAACATCAGCTACAGTAATAACATTTCTGACTACAGTCTTCAGTAGAGAAGGTAATTCAAAGGAGTTAATATCAGAGAACGGACCACAGTTTGTCTCATCTGAGTTTGAATTCTTTCTTAGAGAGAGAAATATTGTGCATAGGAAATCTTCAGTGTATTACCCACAAGCAAATGGAGAAATCGAGCGATTCAACAGAAGTCTGAAAGAAGCACTACAGACAGCGAGTCTTACTGGGAAATCTTGGAAAGTATTTACAACAGAGTTCCTACATAACTACAGAGCAAGAACCCAATTATCTCCTGCTGAATTATTACATGGCAGACAGATGCGCACTAAGTTACATGTTGCAGACATCAAACTTCCACAAAATACTGTGCCTACAAAATCATCTGCTGCTGACATTGTGATACGTCATCAAGCCAAAAGCAAGGCTTATACTGACAGAAAACTAGGTGCAAGTACACTTTCAGCCTGGATCTTTAGTCAGAATTAGTTTACATCATATTAAGTGGCATATTAAAGAATCATACCAAACTGGTCTATATATGTAAGTTAATATTGCCCTTTCACATCTCTTGCCTTGAGCCACCATTTTGTGATGGTCTCTGTGCTGCCTCAGTGATCACCTGACCATAAATACTGCAACTCTAACTGTAACAGGAAAAAGTGTTGAAGCAAAAGACGGAACTCTGTCTGTTAATTGGTTCATGTGACCTAACAAGTATGGTTTGGTAATATGTTTGTCTGCACAGTGAATCATACGATCCCAGGGGGGCGGCCCTTATTTTTTAAAATGGCAATTTTCTATTTATGATTACCTAATGGCGCATACTACTAGAAAAGTATATTATTATGAAAATGGTTTGTTTACATGAATCAGGGTTTTACATATGAGCTGTTTTATGCAATACCTTTTTATAGAGACCTACATTGTTTGGGGGGGGGTTCCTTTAAGAAATTAGGGCAAAAACCCATAAACTACAGGGACATGTTCCTTCTATTTAATCTAACGTGCAATCAAGATTAGAAAGGGTTCAACCATTGAAGCTCAGAGCTTGATGCTTTATTGATTGGGTGGGGGGTTAGATATTTTAAAGGGATTCTGGCATGATTTTTATGGTGTAGTTTTTTTTTTTTTTTTTTTCAACTTTCTGTTTATTGAAGTTAACACATTAGTTCAACAGAATGCACTTTTCGGTATCTGTTTACCTGTTTACACATTTAGCAATATAATTGTACTGATATTCAATCTTCGCATATCATGGTTTTCACATCTACAAACCCAAGTATGTGTTAACAATTATATAACAATTCCTTATAAATGTGGAAAAAGGGGAAAGGGGAAGAAGGTGAGGGGAAGGGGTTGAGTGAGAGCTCCTGATGGTTGAGGTATTAAATTTGTCTTAGCAATAGTCCTTCTCTATATAACCAGATATTCCATACGTCCTCAAATTTACTGAGCCTATTGTTCAACATAGCAGTAAGCTTCTCCATTTCGATCGACCACCACAACTTGTTTCGGATTTCCTGCATAGTTGGAGGTGGGCCCTTCCATCTTTTAGCTATTAAGCCTCTCGTGATTAGGCACATTTGAACACAAAGTTTATGTTCATTGTACGTTATCAGTTCAGGCTTACGCAGTAGGAGAGCTAACCAAGGGTCAGGTGGCAGTGATGTCGCCAAAGTGTCATTTATCGTTTTAAAGACGTCCTCCCATAACTTGTATATTGTAGGACATGTCCACCACATGTGCATTTCATCCGCCACTTCTTTATGGTGTAGTTTTTATTTTCAAATTACACTGTTTACACTGCATATAATTCACTTTACCATATAAAATGTAATTCCTGAATCAGCAAGTGTATTTTTTTTCTATTTGTAATATTGGTTCATAGGCAGCCATTATTCTGTTGTATCCCTTTAACACTCAGGACCACCATCAGGGGGTATTGTTGTACCTGGCTTGGGCCTAAAAGGGGCTGTGCTCCACTTTTCGCAAATGGCCGGGCCCCCCTTGACAGCGCTTAAGTTATGCCAAACCGCTGAAGTCCGGAAGAGCCGAAGTCCTGAAGCTCTGAAGACCTGAAGCTGCGAATAGAAGCAAAGTTGTAGTCCGTAAGCCGCAAAAAGCCACAAAAGGAGTCGAAGTTGAAGTCCTGAAACCGCGAAAAGACCCAAAGCCACGAAAGAAGCCGATGTTGAATCCTGAAGCCACTAAAGGACCCGAAGCCATATAAAGACCCAAAGCCACTAAAAGACCCAAAGCCATGAAAGAAGCCGAAGTTGAAGTCCTGAAGCAGCTAGAAGACCCTTAGCCGTGAAAAGACCCAAAGCCATGGGGGGTCCTGGTGCCAATGTTTTTTAAAAACTATATATGGGGCAGCGAAAAGATCCAAAGCCATGGCGGGTCCTGGATGAATAGGAAAGGCATGAAGGATAAGGCAAGGATTCTGGCACCAATGTTTTGTTTAAGCTGATAGGGGTGCTTTGGTCACCACTTATTTGGTGGCTCAGAAATTGTTCTAACGGTAACTCTGTTAACACTGCACATGGTTTACATAATATACGCCGTTTTCATCCATATTGGCGCATTTTACAAAAGTTGCAGTGGGGCAATGTAGCGTGAGCCCTAAATTACACTGGGAAAAATGCTGCATAGTGGGTAATGCAAACTGCACAGCGTTCCTACACAAGCTACATGCTGTCTTACAGTTTTAGTCTATACCTGTGTACTGTGCCTATTCTAAGTAAGCTTTCTTTCGTTTTAACCTATTGCCTTATACATATCCTAAGCACTCTCTAAAGATCTCGCCCTTTTACCCTTTCATCTAACAGTATTCGCATATACCTGCATACTGTACCTATTCCAATAATTTGCTTTATTACAGGTTTTGCTTATAATATAATACAAATACAAACAATGCTCTAAACTACAGCTTTAGCCTATAACTTTATACTACACTTTTGTTATGTTTAAAGGGGAAGGCATTTTTTAGTAGGGCACAAAATGTCTCAATGTCTTAAATATATTGATAATGGGTTGAGTGCAGAGGACCTCTGGTATTTGTCTGTATAAATTTTATGTTCACAGCATCATTGCACCCCTGCTTAAAGGGGTGGTTCACCTTTAATGTAACTTTTAGTATGTTATAGAATGGAAAATTCAAAGCAACTTTTCATTTGAGTTTCATTATTTGTTTATTATAGTTTTATGGTTATTTGCATTTTTCTGCTGACTCTTTGCAGCTTTCAAATGGGTGTCGCTGACCCCTTCCAAAACGGGTAAGGCTATCAATGTATTGTTATTGCTACTTTTTATTCAGGTCCACTCCTATTCATATTCCAGTCTCTTATTCAAATTAATGTATGGTTGCTAGGTAATTTGATCCCTAGCTACAAGATTGCTTATAATGCAAATTGAAGAGCTGCTGAATAAAAAGCTAAATAACTAAAAAACCTTAAAGAGATACTGTCATGGGAATTTTTTTTTTAAAACGCATCAGTTAAAAGTGCTGCTCCAGCTGAATTCTGCACTGAAATCCATTTCTCAAAAGAGCAAACTGATTTTTTTATATTCAATTTTGAAATCTGACATGGGGTTAGGCATATTGTCAATTTACCAGCTGCCCCAAGTCATGTGACTTGTGCTCTAATAAACTTCAATCACTCTTTACTGCTGTACAGCAAGTTGGAGTTATAACCACTTCCCACCAGAGAAGTGCAACCAATGCCTCTGTGCAAAATTACAGTTCCTTGTCTGCGGCAGGACAGTCAAATATTTGTACTCTCTCCTGTGCAAAAGGTTTGCTGGGAGTTTTTAAATAATTCACAGTGTTGGAACCGAAGATGCCCTTTAAAAACAAAATTCCTGTGTAAAATCAATAGAATGACAAACATGGAAAAACATAGTTTTAAAGTAGAAAATGGCCAGTTGGTCATTAAATGCATTTTTGTGTTAAGCTCTTAAAATAGCATTACAGTTCTCCCACGGTTGTCTGTAACTGTTTACTGAATTAGACTGCACCAGATCTGTCAGATGGCTGTTCCGTATCTCTGTACTGCCCAGTGGTGTGACTATATATTACTGGGCCCCATAGCAAATTATTATTCAGGCCCCCAAAACATCTAGAGCAGGGGTCCCCAACCTTTTTAATCCTTGAGCCACATTCAAATGAGTAAAATGAGTTGGATCACAACACAAGCTTGAAAAAAGTTCCTGGGGTGCCAAATAAAATATATGGTTGGCTATTTGGTGGACTGACAGCCTACAAGAGGCTCTGTTTGGCCATAAACCTGTTCTCTATTCAACCAAAACTTTCCTCCAAGCCAGAAATTAAAAAATAAGCACCTGCTTTGAAGCCATTGAGAACAACATCCACCCGGTTTGTGAGCTAGGGATTCAATGGTCTAGAGCAGGAGTCCCCAACCTTTTTTACCCGTGAGCCACATTCAAATGTAAAAAGAGTTGGGGAGCAACACAAGCATGAAAAAGTCCCTTGGGTGCCAAATAAGGGCTGTAATTGGTTATTTGGTAGCCCCCTATGCGAGTGGAGAATGAATGTCTGCAGCGGTAATTTACTGGGTCCTGTGTGTTAGATTTATGGCTGATCTGCGTGCTAACTTTACCGTTCGCAGCACTGAACAAGCTAAATCAAGCTTTGAAATAACCGCTGCCGGCATTCCTTCTCCACTGGCAGCACTCACAGAAGTAAATTACGCTGCGGACATTCCTTCCCTGCTTGCAGTACAGAAGTAAGTCCGGCAGAGGTCTGTAAAATTCTCAGTACAGCAGCAAGCAGCAAATCAGCAGTCTAGGCAGAGATGTGGAGCGCCGCACCTCGGATTTTGCAGAATCGCTCCTTTCGTCATTCTACAGTGTACATCTGGAAGTAGAGATTTAATATGTTTTTTGGACAAAGCATTGGATATAATAAACTTTATGCACAATGGAGCTGTTATTGAAGCAGTTCAGAGTGGATTTGTCACATACAATTTTTTAGTGTTACTGTTCCTTTAAGGCTGGGCAGCAGAGCCGAAAAGTCACGAGGCCCCGTACAACAAAATTTTCTGGGCC
Organism: Xenopus laevis; assembly: GCF_017654675.1. Taxonomy (NCBI): domain Eukaryota; kingdom Metazoa; phylum Chordata; class Amphibia; order Anura; family Pipidae; genus Xenopus; species Xenopus laevis. Next base: position 20,831,566 of record NC_054376.1, on the reverse strand, counting down.
CTGCCCACCCCATATCCCACCCACCCCACACCACATTCAAAAGACCACACAAACATTAGCGCTTAAAATGGTAAACCCCTCCCACGCAAGTTATAAAAAAACACATTGGTGTTCTGTGGAACTGAACTCGTGACTTCAGAACTTCAACTTCGGCTCCTTTCGTAGCTTTGGGTCTTTTCGTGGCATCGGGACTTCGACTCTTCGGGACTCCGGCCTTTAGGCCCAGTACAACAGTACCCCCTGTGCCCCCCTGATGGCAGCCCTGGTTGCCAGTAAGCATGCGGGTGGCATAGATTAGAGAGAAAGTTTGACATGGCATTAAGACCAATAAGGAAATTCTTTCTTGTTTGCTATGGTTTACTACAGAAGATTACATTTTACTTTAAAGCTGTGGGTCTGCATCCCCTACACAGGACCGCCATCAGAAATCGCAGGGCCCCATATGACAAAATTCCTGGGGCCCCCCCTGGGCTGCGCCCACCGCAAGCCCCACTTCCAGGTCCGCCCTCCCCACACAGTAAAAAAACAAAAAAAATATTGGTGGCTAGGGTTCCCACATGTTAATAAAAAATAAAAAGATATTGGTGGTCAGGGCCCCCCATAAAAAAACATTTGTGGCCAGGGCCCCCACATTAAAAAATATTGGTGGCTAGGACCCCACATGAGAAAAAAAATTGGTGGCCAGGTCTCAGAAAGATGGGGGGCCCGGCTAATCAAGTAAGTGTGGCGTGGCCAGGGGCCCCCTACAGCTCTCCCCCCTGTCCCCCCCTGATGGCTGCCCTGCCCCTACACATATACACACAAACATCACCTAGTTTTACAGGTCCCCATCTCCAAACACACACAGCCACGGAGTCTGTTCCCACTATGGTTATGCTACTGATATAATGGTCTGGTGCAGGCAGTTTTTATTTTTCATTCAGTGTTAGGGAATATGCCTGGCACTTTATAAATAAGCAACAAATAACTTCCTCTGTCTTCTTTTTCCATATGCCCTTTTGGCCCCAGTAGCATCTCACTTTCTCATGTGTGCTTTATTGCCCCCTATTCTGGTCACACAAGGCTCTCACGTCAATAGTGTCAGTTCCCAGGCAACTCTTTCTGATTTTCCCAAAACAGAATTTTCCATTCCCAAAGCACATGATATACAGCAGGATTGTCCAACTGGCGGCCCTCCACATGAAAGTCTGCCTGCTGTGTCTGCTTACGATGTGTAAAGCTTGCCATAGACGCAAAGATCCGATCGTACAAATCATCGTACGATCTGACTTTCCCATATCCCGACCTACCACTAACCATTCCGATCAAATAAAGTACAAAAGACAGAAATTGGACGAAAGTTTTGTCTGACCAAAGCTAGTGACAGTCTCCCTCTGAAAATCGTATGATTGGCAATACATGCAGAGATATTGGCAGCCGACAGAAATCTTTTAACCTGTCCGATCAACCAAACGACCAATCTCCGCCGGACGAAAAATGACGGGACTCTCCACACACAGTCTGAAAATCGTACAAATCCTTGATTCGTACGATCAGATCTTTGAGTCTATGGCCATTTTAAGCTTTAAAAGGTATCAACAAGGGAAAATGGGGGAGGAGATTTGGCTGAGGGTACTGTTAAGGATAGGGAGGACCACATGTCATATGTTCAATATAGTACCAGTATTAAATGTATGTTTGCAAATACAAGGACTTGAAATTGTCAGTTTGGCACGCACTCAGCAGGACTCCAGGCAGCGGTAAAATTCACTTTACTTTATTACACAAACATATATCGTCCTAACGCATTTCATGTGCTAACACACAATCATGATTCATAGGCATCAAATAACAATTACATACACTTGGGTTAAAAAGCATTGGAAGTTTTCGTCATCAGAGACGTACTTCCTTCTTAAGAACTATTAACTATTTCCATACTTTTTGTTGTGTCTTAAAGATTTGTTGTTCCTTAAACAAGATTCATACATATTACTTTCTTTAAACAAAATACACATTTCTCAACTCTACCAACATTGTATATAGTGTTTCAATATTTCGATGCATACTTGTTTCAATAAAATTGTTTCAATAAAATTGTTATACTTTCTTACAAATGTGTCTAACTCTATGTTTCAAAGTTGCAACAGTATTTGGTAGTTCTGAAATTGAAATGAAGGGCATTTTTGTTGCGTTATCTTATCCTTTATCTTATTTTAAATGGTTTATATTTAGCCTTTAAATTGTAGTTTTAGTCTCTTTTTAATGTATCAATTTATTTTTCATATGTATGCTAAATATTTTTTTTTATATATGCATGAAACAGTTTTTTCGTTATTGTTATACTTAAGTGTGACAACTCACATCCCATCTTACATTAAGCCCCTTAGGTTCTCGTGTGTCTAGTGTAAAGATCCATCTAACTTCTAATTCCAGAAGTTGCATTTCCCACAATGTTGGAAGCTGATGAGGCTATACAAATACAAACATATGAGTCTAATAGTGAACAGAATGTAATTTGGAGCTTTAGAGAAGAAGTAACCATATCACAAATTCACTAAAGAGCGAAGCGGCTAACGCTAGTGCAAATTCGCCAGCGTGACGTCATTTCGTTACTTTGCCGATTTACTAACGGGTGCTGGCGTAAATTCGCTTGGAAGTGGACCTACTCTAGCGCTACTTCGCACCCTTACGCCAGGCGAAGTTGCGCTATGGCGATGGGACGTAACTACGCTAATTCACTAACTTGCGCATTTTACTGAACGTTACCTCTTGCGACAGACTTGCCTTCGCCACCTCAGAACAGGCGAAGTGCAATAGAGTAGATAGGGATTGCTTCAAAAAAAGTTGAGAATTGCGGTGAGCGAGTTTTTAAGAACCTCTACAAAGAAAAAGCTTCCAATAAATTAAATTAAACATACGGCAGGGGGTTGGAGCGCTCCTGCTTCTTTTCTCTAGTTTAGTGTATTGCAAATGCAAGGAGTCTGACTGGTAAAATGGGAGAGCTGGAGGTGCTGGTGCTGGAGGGAAAATATGATGTGATTGGTGTGGCCGAAATATGGCTGAATGAGTCACATGACTGGGCAATTAATATCAGTGGCTATACTTTGTTTCAGAGGGACAGAGGTAATAGAAAAGGAGGAGGGGTATTTCTGTTTGTTAGGCAGGATTTAAAAGCTTATATAAAGGAGGAGGTTATGTTAGAAAATGAGGGGGCAGAAGTCTTATGGGTGGAGTTCTTCACCAATTGTAAAGAGTCCAGTAAATTAATTGTAGGTGTATGCTATAGACCCCCTAATGTAAGTGACGAGGAGGAGGCTAAGCTCCTGATGCAAATAGAAAAGGCTGCTAGTTTGGGTAAAGTAATGATAATCTGGGATTTTAATTACCTAGATATTGACTGGAGCAACAGTACTGGGAACAAGTTTATAAACTTGTTGCATGACAATTTTATGGCACAGGTTGTTGAGGAGCCTACCAGAAAAATGCTATTCTGGATATAGTGATCTCAAATGACCCAGAACTTATAGCAAATGTGCAAGTCATTGAACCCCTGGGTAATAGTGACCATAATGTTATGTCATTTAATGTCTGGTGCAAAAAACAAATATATACTGGGGCAACAAAAACCATGAATTTTGGAAAAGCTAATTTTAGTGCTTTGAGGGCTGCCCTACAGAGCATTGATTGGGGCATTAAGTTTTCAGCTAAAAACACAGAACAGAAATGGTTGTCATTTAAAATGATATTAAATCATTACTGTTCTCAATTTATTCCCTTAAGGAGTAAATGTAGAAGCTCTAAGAATCATCCTATGTGGCTTAATACAGAAGTAAAGAAGTTAATAGGAAAGAAGAGAAAGGCATTTAAAAACTTCAAATCTGTTGGGACAGAAGCTGCTTTTAATGAATATAAACACTGTAATAAATGTAAATCAGCAATCCAGAAGGCAAAGGCAGGAAATGAAGAGTTAATTGCGGTGGAGAAGAAAACGAACCCTCAAAAGTTTTTTTAAATATATTAATAGTAAAAAGATGCAGGTTGAGAGTGTTGCTCCATTAAATAACGGTACCAGTATGGTTGTAACAGATACAGAAAAGGCAAATGTGCTAAATCAGTTATTTTCATCAGTGTATACAATAGGGTAGTCTGAGTTCCCAGGCTCAATTTATAGCTGCACTAAGGGCTCAGCTCAATCTAGTCAGTGGCTGACTCAGGATATGATTCGTAAAGCTTTAATAAAAATTAATATAAACAAGGCTCCAGGGCCTGATGGCATACACCCGTGGGTTCTAAGAGAGCTTAGTTCATGTCACGGCCGGCACCCGATACCAGAACAAATGCCAAGCACCCTGGTCTCGGCTCGGCTTCACCAGTAGTGTGACCACCGTTGGGCTTCGGGAGGAGCCCTCAGCTTACTTGGGTGCCACCTGGACTTAACGAGGGGTGCAAGGCGAGATGTTCTAGCTGGCGAAGGGGCACGGCTGTTAGCAAAGTCTTTTTGGGCCGAAGGTCACGGTACAAAGGATTAGGCAGAAGGATGGTCAAACAGGCAGGGTCGAGGCAGGCGGATATCAGAATCGTCAGGCAGGCAAGGGTCAAACCGGGTTGTCAATCAAGGGGTTAAGCAGGAAGGGGGTTAAGCAGTTGTTGTAGGCAGGCAAGGGTCAGGATACAGAGTTCAGAATAGTCAAGATACAGGCAGGGTCAAACACGGATAATCAGAATATAGAATAACAGGAACAGATGCACTAGGCTCAGAAACCACTTAGAAACAAAGTTCTATCACGGGCACTGGCTGGGAGACAGAATGGGCCTTATATAGGTTCAAATTTTACTCCAAACGGGGGTCAAAAACGTGCTGGCGCAAATGCCTTTAAGAGGCGCGCAGGCGCCAGCGCCGACTTGTGGACCTCAGGAATCAGTTCCATCAAAAATTTCCTGGGAAGCCTGGGGGTCCAGTGGCCCCCCCTAGAGAGGGGGGTAATGTAACAGTACCTGTGCGGCGGGGTCGTCCACCGCGTCATCAGGTACTGTTACATTACCCCCCTCTCTAGGGGGGCCACTGGACCCCCAGGCTTCCCAGGAAATTTTTGATGGAACTGATTCCTGAGGCAATCAGCCCTGATGTCATCAACTGAGACCCAGGAGTTCTCCTCAGGACTAAAGCCCTTCCACCTGGTAAGATACTGTAACTTACCACGCACAAGGCGGGAATCTAGAAACTCCTGGATCTCATATTCAGGCTGACCTTCAACTAACACTGGGGGAGGAACAGAAACAAAACGGACATTGTTAGCAGGTTTTAACAAAGAAACGTGAAATGAGTCAGAAATCTTAAAATCAACAAGCAACTTAAGACGAACACAAGAAGGGTTGATAATTTCAGAAATAGGGTATGGACCAATGAACCTAGGCCCCAGTTTGAGAGAGGGAACCTTTAGTTTAATATTTCTGGTAGAAAGCCACACTGAGTCTCCCACTTTATACTGGGGTGCCTCTCTACGTGATCTGTCAGCAGCTTTTTTCTGAGCAGAGGCAGCTGCGGACAGAGAGTCGTGAACCTGCGACCAAACCCTAGAAAAACGTTCAACACAAGAATTAGCAGAGGGAACCAGGGAGCCAGTACCGGAAAATGAGAATGCCTTGGGGTGCAACCCATTAACCACGAAGAAAGGGGACTCTCCCGAGGAGGAATGGGTAGCATTATTGTATGCAAATTCAGCCCAGGGTAACAGTTCAGCCCATGTGGATTGGTTGTCTGACACATAACACCTGAGGTATTGCTCAAGGGACTGGTTTACCCTTTCAGTTTGACCATTGGTTTGGGGGTGATAGGCAGAGGAAAATGATAATTCAACCCCAACCAAAGAACAGAAAGCACGCCAAAACTTAGAGACAAACTGAACCCCCCTATAAGAAACAATATTTTCAGGAAAACCATGAAACTTAAAGATGTGAGTAACAAACAGATCAGCCAAGGATTTAGCAGAAGGTAGGTGTGGAAGGGGTACAAAATGGCTCATCTTGCTAAACCTATCCACCACCACCCAGATCACAGTTTTTCCCTGTGAAGGAGGCAAATCAACAATAAAGTCCATTGAAAGATGGGTCCAAGGTCTTTCTGGAATTGGTAAGGAAATCAGCAAACCCTGGGAAGACTTCCGAGAGGATTTTGACCTTTGGCAGATTGGACATGAATTAACAAAGCCTTAGCATCCTGTTTGAATGATGGCCACCAAACATGACGGGATAACAGGGATACCATTTTAGCAATACCTGGATGTCCTGCCATTTTAGAATCATGAACCTCCCTTAATAAGTATTAAGGGAGGTTCATGATTCTAAAATGGCAGGACATCCAGGTATTGCTAAAATGGTATCCCTGTTATCCCGTCATGTTTGGTGGCCATCATTCAAACAGGATGCTAAGGCCTTTGTTAATTCATGTCCAATCTGCCAAAGGTCAGATTCCCTTAACTCCTGTGGTACAAACCATCTCCCCGAAAGGGTATCTGTAGGAGCAGATGTTTGAAGAGGGAGCAACAAAGAAGAAAGGTCAGATTCAAGGGTTGCTATGATCATTTCTCTGGGAATAATGGGAGTACACTCACTAGAGTCAGAAGAAATGGATTCAAAACTCCTAGAGAGTGCATCCACCTTGGTGTTTTTAGTCCCAGGCCTGAAAGTCAAAGAAAAATTAAACCTTGTGAAAAATAGAGCCCACCTAGCCTGCCTCGGATTAAGGCGTTTAGCAGACTCTATATATAGAAGATTTTTGTGGTCAGTATAGACCGTCACCAGATGTTTAGCACCCTCCAGGAGATGCCGCCATTCCTCAAAGGCCCACTTAACTGCCAACAATTCCCTGTTACCTATATCGTAATTCACCTCAGCAGGTGAGAATTTCCTGGAGAAAAAGGCACAGGGATGTAATTTGTTGGTAGTCGGGTGCCTTTGAGAAAGGACTGCCCCAGCTCCTACCTCAGAGGCATCAACCTCAACACAAAAGGTAGTGCAGTATCGGGGTGTCTGAGAATGGGGGCTGAACTGAATTCCTTTTTGAGGAATTCAAATGCTTGCACGGCCTCAGGGGGCCACATGCTGGGGTCAGCACCCTTTTTAGTCAGATTAGTGATGGGTGCCACAATGAGGGAAAATTTTTTGATAAACTGCCGATAATAATTAGCAAAACCAAGAAATCTTTGGGTTGCACGTAACGAAAGGGGTTGGGTCCAATCCAGGACTGCTCTCACCTTGCCTGGATCCATTTCTAGACCCTTGCTGGAAATGTTAAACCCCAAAAACTGAACAGAAGAAACCCCAAAAGTACATTTCTCTAGTTTCGCATAAAGATTATTCCCCCTTAGCCTTTGTAAGACTTCACAAACATGATTTTGATGTTCCTTCATGTTGGAGGAAAAAATAAGAATACCGTCTAGGTAGACCACTACGAAGATCCCCAGCAGGTCCCTCAAGATGTCATTGACAAACTCCTGGAACACTGCGGGGGCGTTACAAAGACCAAAAGGCATAAAAAGATACTCGTAGTGGCCATCCCTGGTGTTAAATGCAGTCTTCCACTCATCCCCTTCCCTGATTCGAATCAAGTTATAAGCCCCCCTAAGATCAAGTTTGGTAAAGACTTTTGCATTTTTAACTTGATCGAAAAGTTCAGAAATTAGAGGGAGAGGATAGCGATTTTTTATGGTAATCTTATTGAGCCCCCTATAATCAATACAGGGGCGAAGACCACCATCTTTTTTCCCAACGAAAAAGAAGCCCGCCCCCGCAGGGGAACTAGAAGGTCTGATGAAACCCCTTTCTAGGTTCTCCTTTATATACTCTTTCATTGCCTGGGCTTCGGGCAATGAAAGAGGATAGGTTCTACCACGAGGAGGAGTTGATCCAGGGACCAGATCTATTGGGCAGTCATACTGCCGGTGTGGGGGTAAGGTTTCTGCTGCCTTTTTAGAGAAGACATCAGCGAATTCTGCATATGCAGCAGGTAACCCTTCAAGTGATGTAGTTGCAACTACAGAGGGAAAACATACCCCACCACACATAGTACCCCATTGAACCACCTCCCTTGAGACCCAGTCAATCAGAGGGTTATGCCTCTGGAGCCACGGTAACCCCAAAATAAGAGGAGAGGAAGCACCCTCTATGAGGTAAAAAGCTATCTCCTCACAATGCAAATTATTAACACACATGGAAAGAGTTACCGTCTCCTTAGAGATTACACCTGACCCTAAGGGTCTTCTGTCCACTGCCATTATTCTCATGGGGGCACTTAGAGGAACTACAGGGATACAGAATTTAGCTGCAAAAGCAGTATCCAGAAAATTACCCTCCGCCCCTGAGTCCACAAATGCGGACAGTTTGACAGAGCCCGTAGGCCAAGTTAGTTTAACTGGTAACAAAACTTTAGAGGCAGATTGGGGAGAGGAAACTCCTGCACCCAAATGGAGCTCCCCTTCTCCATTTAGGCTTCGGAGTTTCCCGGCCTCTTAGAACATTGGTTCAGAAAATGTCCCCTCTCACCACAGTACATACAGAGACCCAGGGAACGCCTGTGTGCCTTTTCCTCAGGAGTTAGGTGGGATATGCCTAATTGCATAGGCTCCTCCTGAGGTAGAGGCACAAAGGGGTTAGGAGATTTTACATTGGTCACCACATTGGATCTTATATTAGTAACCCCAGAGAAGTTTGTACTCCTCTCACCCCTTCTCTCCCTTTGCCTTCTATCTACCTGGATGGCGAGGGACATGAGACCATCCAGGTTAGAAGGTAGGGGGTAATTAACCAGACTAAGTTGGCACAACTTACGAATCGCGGTATCGGCAGATGATGCACGATCCGGGTCATCGTAAAGAATGGCCATGCTGTTAAAGAAGGTGTCTAGGGAATAACGAGCAGGGTCTGAAGAAGGCAGCCTGAGGGCCCAAATTTGGGGGTCACCCAAAAGCAGGGTCATTATGAACCTTAATTTCTCCTCATCAGATTGAAAAGAATGAGGAAAGAAACTAAGGTACAGCTTACAAGCCTCTTTGAAAACAAAAAATTCAGTGCGATCCCCACTGAACCTTTCGGGGAACACAATCTTGGGTTCATGGGATTTAGATGAGTTACCCCAACTGGCAGAAGAACCCACAGGAGGTACAGGAACAGGATTAGGCGGCTGCTGCGAAGTCAGATTGTCACAACTGGCGGGTCAGATTGTGGAACCCTTGAAGCAAATAATTCTGTTTTTGCTCTTGCTCCTCCATACGTTGCAGCAAGGTAGTGATCTCAGTGGAAGTTTGAGGTGTAGCAGAGGCAGCAGCAGCTTCATGACCGTCGTCCTCCATGGCCCGTGATAATGTTACGGCCGGCACCCGATACCAGAACAAATGCCAAGCACCCTGGTCTCGGCTCGGCTTCACCAGTAGTGTGACCACCGTTGGGCTTCGGGAGGAGCCCTCAGCTTACTTGGGTGCCACCTGGACTTAACGAGGGGTGCAATGCGAGATGTTCTAGCTGGCGAAGGGGCACGGCTGTTGCTTTTTAGAAAGTGAGGGAATACAGGGTTATGGGAGATAGCTCATAGTACAATTTGATCCACGGACTAGTCCGATTGCCATTTTGGAGTCAGGAAGGAATTTTTCCTCTATCTGAGGCAAATTGGAGAGGCTTCGGATGTTTTTTTTTGGCATTCCTCTGGATCAACTAGCAGTTAGGCAGATAAAAAACAAAACAAAAAAAACTAAAAAGTTGAACTTGATGGACGTGTGTCTTTTTTCACTTGCTGTTACTTCACTTGCTGTTACTTACTATGTTATCACTACAGAGATAACTGGCCCCTGCATTGTTTAAACCTCACATTCTTACTTTAATCCCCTGTATTGTTCAAACATGTAATCCCGCCTGGATTGTTCGCATTTGTGACACCTCTATTGTTCACACCCTTAAAGCCCTGTACTGTTCACACCTGAGACCCAGACTGAAACTGCCCACACTGTTCACCTGTTCACAATTTATTCAAAATGCTAATGGGGAACCAGCACTGTGTCACTGTATTTAGTACATCTTAGAGTGGTCCTGACAGGTTTCCCTGTCTCCTGCTCTGTTCTGCCTTACATATGCTCCTTGTGTGTGCCATACTCTGCCAGCCCTATGCTCCATGTGTGTGCCCTACTTTGCCTGCTCTATTCTCCCTGTGTGTGCCATATAGGGTTGCTACCTAGCCAGTATTTTACGGGCCTGGCCGGTAAAAATGATGGCTGATCCCAATGTTATTAAAAGGGAAAAAGGATAAATATATAGGAAAGCCGGTATTTTTTTCCAGAAAAGTTGGCAACCCTACTTTGTCTGCTCCATGCTCCCTGGTGTGCCATACTCTGCATGCCCTATGCTCCCTGGGTGTGCCAAACTCTGCCTGTCCTATGCTCCTTGTGTGTGCCATACTCTGTGTGTGCCTTTCACTGCCTTGAAGTGCTGAGGAAGTGCCTGCTAGTAAGGGCATGAAACGCGTCAGTGGTGTGTTATATGCACTGTGCCAATGCTGACAACCTTTTAAATATGAATAAATAAAGGATGTGAAGAATTTTAAACGTATCCAGAATGTGTCCGTGAATCAAGTCCGTTTGTAGTGAGAGCCTTTCACTGCCTTCCCTATGCTCCCTGTGTGTGCTATACTATGTGTGCCCCATGCTTCTTGGTGTGCCATACTGTGCATGCCCTATGCTTCCTGGATGTGCCAAACTCTGCCCTATTGTCCTCTGTATGTGCCATACACTGCCTTCCCTATGCTCCCTGTGTGTGCCACACTCTGCCTGTGTGTGCCCTGCTCTGCCTGTGGAACATAAGCCTGGTATTTGTTCTGGTGGTTTGTTAGCATTTGAAAATGAATGTTAGGGGCCCTAAGGTGTTTAGTCATATGCTGGGGGTATTGTGTTAGCCACAGGGGAGGCATATGGATTTATGGGTATGTCTTAAAGTGATACTGACGCTTAAAAACGACTTTTTAAATATGTATGTACATTAAAAGTTACCTATAGGTCATGTTGATTGTGTTTTCTGAGAAGTCTGCTTTTGTAAGGGTTTGTTAATTGATAAACCTGACTGTTTTGTGAACCTGACTGTCCCATCTCAGCCTGTCAGTTTAAGTTCTAATGCTAACACCCCCTCATAGACGAGCACTGGGAGTTAGATGGGTAATGTAAAAGCTTTGAGCAAATACTTTATGGCAAAATTATAAGTAGCAAATAAAGAAAATACTATGATAGATGTATAAATGGTTTCATTTCTGGTGTCAGTATCTCTGTAATATGACTTAACTTTTTTTACATACGAGTGACATCCCTGCAGTGAGCACCAACCATTTGGTTTTTTGGTGTGCTATTAATGTTTTCTAATGGTTAGAAAAAGGACAAGGTGCTCCATAATTAGATATATAGTCACTCACTAAATAGTAAAAGTGGTCCGGGTGCACCAGCCTGAGACCCCCAGCTTTAGGGAGCGGTACAGCTAAACATTGGAAAGCGGATCCACAGAAAAGTTAAAAATATAGCTGTATCTCCATCCACCCTACCCGTTTCGCACCCCTCAAGGTGCTTAGTTACTGTATGTGCTATTAATGTGGACCTGGTCTTGTGCTAACATGGGTGTGGTTTAAAGTGGGTGTGGTTTAAAACAGGCAGCGGCTAACACTGTCTTTCATTATCGGGCCTCCACCATGTAGACCAGAAAAATTCTGGCCCTCGGTACCATAGAAGTTGGACAGCACTGATACACAGTATGTAACATAAGTACTGCTTGCAAGGGACAAACAGCATGGATCTGTTACCTGAAAACCGCTTGCTTTCTGATGAAATATTGTGGGAGCACTAGTGCATTATAACATTGTTACTGCACATACACAAACAGATGTAGCTGAGGGGACTATACAACTCTCTGGAGCCAAAAATGTAATGTATAAAGACCCTATGTTCTTTGGTACTTACCATTTTTCTGTCAGAACTGACAGAAAAATGTATGCTGGGCCACGGTTAGCAAACAGTTTACCCAGTTAGGGAGGAATAAACATTTCATTAAAGGAATTGTTCAGTATACAAATAAAAACGGAGTAAAAAGATAGGCTGTGCAAAATAAAAAATGTTTCTAATATAGTCGCTGACTAAGTCAGAGTTAGAGAGCTGCAAAGCAGGAAGTAGTGTTCTGGCTATTAGGTTAGACACCCAGTCACTCCAGCCTTTATAATTACATTTTAGGCTAACTAACTATATTAAAAACATTGTTGCACATACTATCTATTTAGCCAGTTTTTGTTTTTACACTAAAGTGTTCCTTTAAGAGAGGTGATTGCCCTGTGACCAAAATTTTGGGCCAAAAATTCTAAGTGAGAAGAGGGAAGGTGAGCTGCAGTATTAGAGCAAAATGGAGACAGTAGGACAGTTAGGCAACGGTTGTTATTGAAGTGCAACTCTGATGATGGGACTTAACCTAAAGCTGGAGTAACATAAATACCAAAACCCCACATGTATCTTTAGCTTGAGAGTAGCCCGAGGTCAATGTCACGATGGAATCTTTGATCAATGCAGCTCTCTTAGGAAGAGCCACGGATTTCAAAATGCCCTTCCCGACCTGACATTGTATCTTATTTAGCTGATCCAAAATTCCCCCGCCTATGGCCAATGCTGGTGATGTAGGGGGTGGAGTTTCAATCAAGCATTCTCAAATGATACCTACTGATATATATATATATATATATATATACAGTGTAGAAGGCTTTAGCACACACTTCAGGAGTTAGGGACCTGGGTGCAATCCAGAAGTAAAATATCCACGACAAAAAAGCTGAAGCACACCAGGATTTTCTTCAAGAAATGTAAAACTGTTTATTCCATCAACGTTTCGGCTCTCGAGTGGAGTGATAAAGGCCTCCACTCGAGAGCCGAAACGTTGATGGAATAAACAGTTTTACATTTCTTGAAGAAAATCCTGGTGTGCTTCAGCTTTTTGTCGTATATATATATATATATATATATATATATATATATATATATATATATATATATATATATATATATATATATATAAAAAAAAGTTGTGCTCACCATTAATTTTTAAAACCATTAGGTGGGGGTGCAATGAGGCTACTTTGAAAGCAGCAAGTAAGTTGCAGGTAAAACTTAGTCCCTTTTGTAAAATGTACAATGAAGCAATATAATTCTTAATGAATCAGATGAAAATTACTGGCCAGATATGGGGTGACTTTGACGTAATTGGCCAGCTTAAATATATTGCAATATATGGACAAACAATTCCTGTTTTGTTTAAAGGATAAGGCATTTTTCAGTAGCAATATGCACAAATATGTCTTAAATGTATTGATAATGGGTTGAGTGCAGAAGACTCTTGTATTTGTCTATTTGTATTTTGTGGTCACAGCCTCATTGCACCCCCACCTAATGGTTTTAAAAATTAGTGGTGAGCACAACTTTCCCTTGTTTGTTATAGTTATACAGGAGCAGTGGCCAGCTCTATGTTGTAGCTCCCACCCTTCCCAGCTTTAGTCAGGTGTCTAATAAAAGGGCAGCCAAGTTTGGGAGTTTTACTTTGAAAGCAGCAAGTAAGTTGCAGATAAAACCTAGTCCCTTTTGTAAAATGTATAATGAAGCAATAGAATTCTTAATGAATCAGATGAAAATTGAGTTTAGGACTGGCCAGATATGGGATGACTTTGATGTAGTTGGCCAGCTTAAATATATTGCAATATATGGACAAACAATCCCTGTTTTGTTTAAAGGGTAAGACATTTTTTAGTAGCAGTATGCACAAAATGTCTGTTTATTAGTCAAAAATGAGAACTTCTTAGTTCTTATTTTTGAATAATAAACACCGTTATTTCTTTGTAAGACTTGTGAGTGCAAGCCTCCTTCTGGTATATACTTATCTTTTTGGGCTTTATTTGCACCCAGGCAACTTACACCTCCAGGGCCGGACTGGGAGTAAAAAGTAGCCCGGGCAAAAACATCAAAGCAGCCCACGTGTAAAGTTATGATCATCTTGTACACATCCACTCATTTATTGGGATAAAACTGCAAAGAATTATGTGCATAAAGGGCTGCCTTTCTCACTTAAGTGTAATACATGTAAAATATGTTAAATATTCTGCAGCCTTGTGTCTTTATATGGTACAGAACCCCTTCTAATATCCTTATTATACTGTAGGGTATCTGTTACTATAGGCACCATCTCTCCCTACTATACCTGCTATCCCACAGTCACACTCCCTTCCCAGAGACTATTATCCACTGTTACTATAGGCACATCTCTCCCTACTATACCTGCTATCCCACAGTCACACTCCCTTCCCAGAGACTATTATCCACTGTTACTATAGGCACATCTCTCCCTACTATACCTGCTATCCCACAGTCACACTCCCTTCCCAGAGACTATTATCCACTGTTAATATAGGCACCATCTCTCCCTACTATACCTGCTATCCCACAGTCACACTCCCTTCCCAGAGACTATTATCCACTGTTACTATAGGCACATCTCTCCCTACTATACCTGCTATCCCACAGTCACACTCCCTTCCCAGAGACTATTATCCACTGTTACTATAGACACATCTCTCCCTACTATACCTGCTATCCCACAGTCACACTCCCTTCCCAGAGACTATTATCCACTGTTACTATAGGCACCATCTCTCCCTACTATACCTGCTATCCCACAGTCACACTCCCTTCCCAGAGACTATTATCCCACTGTTACTATAGACACCATCTCTCCCTACTATACCTGCTATCCCACAGTCACACTCCCTTCCCAGAGACTATTATCCACTGTTACTATAGACACATCTCTCCCTACTATACCTGCTATCCCACAGTCACACTCCCTTCCCAGAGACTATTATCCACTGTTACTATAGACACCATCTCTCCCTACTATACCTGCTATCCCACAGTCACACTCCCTTCCCAGGGACTATTATCCCACTGTTACTATAGACACCATCTCTCCCTACTATACCTGCTATCCCACAGTCACACTCCCTTCCCAGAGAGTATTATCCACTGTTACTATAGACACATCTCTCCCTACTATACCTGCTATCCCACAGTCACACTCCCTTCCCAGAGACTATTATCCACTGTTACTATAGGCACCATCTCTCCCTACTATACCTGCTATCCCACAGTCACACTCCCTTCCCAGAGACTATTATCCACTGTTACTATAGACACCATCTCTCCCTACTATACCTGCTATCCCACAGTCACACTCCCTTCCCAGAGACTATTATCCACTGTTACTATAGACACCATCTCTCCCTACTATACCTACTATCCCACAGTCACACTCCCTTCCCAGAGACTATTATCCCACTGTTACTATAGACACATCTCTCCCTACTATACCTGCTATCCCACAGTTACACTCCCTTCCCAGAGACTATTATCCACTGTTACTATAGGCACCATCTCTCCCTACTATACCTGCTATCCCACAGTCACACTCCCTTCCCAGAGACTATTATCCACTGTTACTATAGGCACCATCTCTCCCTACTATACCTGCTATCCCACAGTCACACTCCCTTCCCAGAGACTATTATCCCACTGTTACTATAGGCACCATCTCTCCCTACTATACCTGCTATCCCACAGTCACACTCCCTTCCCAGAGACTATTATCCACTGTTACTATAGACACCATCTCTCCCTACTATACCTGCTATCCCACAGTCACACTCCCTTCCCAGAGACTATTATCCACTGTTACTATAGGTACCATCTCTCCCTACTATACCTGCTATCCCACAGTCACACTCCCTTCCCAGAGACTATTATCCACTGTTACTATAGACACATCTCTCCCTACTATACCTGCTATCCCACAGTCACACTCCCTTCCCAGAGACTATTATCCACTGTTACTATAGGCACCATCTCTCCCTACTATACCTGCTATCCCACAGTCACACTCCCTCCCCAGAGACTATTATCCCACTGTTACTATAGGCACCATCTCTCCCTACTATACCTGCTATCCCACAGTCACACTCCCTTCCCAGAGACTATTATCCACTGTTACTATAGGCACAATTTCTCCCTGTTATAGAGAAAAATGCAGGCTTCTGTCATGGCCTTTCTCCTCCAGTAACTCTCCCCAAACTCAATGTGGCACATTCCCCCTAGCTGATTTTCACATGCCCAGGGGAACATTATGCCAGTAGCTTGCTATTAATCCCTCACCTAGGTACCTGAAGGCCCCACAAAGCTTGTTCCCATAGTGCTTATTGCTCTCCCTCCATCCTGGCCATTGCTACCAGGGAGGCCAGGATGTGTCCTGGGTGAAGGTGGACAGCCCCTAGTAGGATCTGCGGAAACGGGGGCCTCACTGTGCAGTTGTAAAAAGCCTGAGCTAAGCAGCATCTGTTAGCCTCCCCCCCACACTTAACTAAAACCTGCTCCTTTGCTGTTATTTCACATTTTATTTTTTTCTCTGGCCTAGGACAGTAAAGTTATTTTGTTCCCATAGATTTAACTGACAGATGGCACTGGCATACTAGCAGAACCTTTCTGAATCACATCCAGCTTTGAATACCGAGAAATCAATATTATCTGTACAGGCACAGAATTGTTCTATTAACTTAATGCAACTGCCATTTTATTTCATTAATAACAAGCAATATAAGGTTAAATAAGCATTGATTTTACAAGATGGACCACTGTTAATAAAGTTATTGGTTGCACCTCCCAATAGAATCTTTGGCTGGATCCCCAGACTGAACTTATGTGGCTTTTATTATTGTGCTCTGATTTCCCCAATAGAACTGACTGTACAATGGAAATGATTCTATGCATAGCTTTATTACTAAAACTGGATTTAATGTACATGGTTACAGTTAAAATAAAAGGTAATGCCAGACACTGGTTGCTCTTCAGATAAGAAATATAAATACTGTGGGGCCTTACTTACACCAACGTGTACTCCATTCTGAGCTGCTGGGACACACACAGCACGGCAGCAGCAGCAGCGTGAGACCAGAGAGGAGTGGGAGGGGCAGAGCCATGAGAGAGATTGGATGGCGCAGCGGTCCTAGAGCCCATCGGCTGAATTGAAAGAGCTTCTGCGCAATCAATGCTGTTTTCCAGGTAAGGAGCGGCCCACTTAAATAAAATATAGAGCGGCCCCTAGGGCAAATGCCCGAAGAGACAGATTCTCAGTCCGGGCCTGTACACCTCTACATGAATTGTGCCGCCATCCAGACAGCAATATATATATATATATATACATATATATAGAGGTCACTAGGCTACATATATATTTGCAATAATTGCCCACTAGCCAAAGGGATGATTTCTCTACTTTATACTCAACTGCTCGAAGTTACTCTTTCTTCACAACCTGCATATTGTGCAGCATGGGAACGGGATTTGTTGATTCCATTACAAGGAGATGGCTGGCGTAAGATTTGGGCATCCACCAAAGGAGTCTCTGAAAATGTGGCGACTAAGGAGTTATCTTATAAACTTCTTACTAGATGGTACATGACCCCACAAAGGAAACACAAAATCTCTGCAGTACACTCCCCTTTGTGCTTTAGAGGTTGTCCAGACATTGGTACTTTAGTACATGTTTGGTGGGATTGCCCTATTGCACAAGCTCACTGGATTACAGTACATTTGTTGCTACAAGAGATGTTTTCGGTTTCATTTCCATTGAACCCCTGGGAACTGCTACATAATTCTCCAATCACGGATTTAAAAAAACGGTCCAGGCAGTTAGCTAAGCATGTTTTTTCAGCTGCTAAATGGAGTTTGGCTATTAGTTGGTTGTCCCCAACCATAACATGGCAACAGACTTTGCACAAAATACAGGCTATCTATATTATGGAAAAACTTTCAGCTCGTATTCAGGGAACCTTGGACAGCTTTTTGGAAATTTGGGCCCCGTGGATTGGCTATGTGGCAAGCAAACAGCTCCTTTTATAGCATTGTATGCATATTGTGTCTGTGACAGATATTTTGTGTACATCACTGTGTTTTCTGTTGCATACGTGGGGGACCCTACTCTCTGAACTCTTTCTCTCTTTCCTATTCCTCTTTCGACTTGTTTTATTTATTTTTTTTCTTTTCTTCTCT
The DNA here is from genome assembly GCF_017654675.1 of Xenopus laevis. Lineage (NCBI taxonomy): Eukaryota > Metazoa > Chordata > Amphibia > Anura > Pipidae > Xenopus > Xenopus laevis. The sequence goes on along the minus strand of NC_054376.1, from coordinate 20,813,438 downwards.
AATTGGAGATTATTGTGGCATTGTTTAATCTCATGTTCATTATGTGATAATTTATGTCATTCTTATTGTATTGCGTACAATATTATGTGATGCAATGTCCACTGTGTAATTGTGCACTGTTTTGCTTTGTTTATTTTTTTTTGTTTTGTAAAACTAATAAAAAATTTCTGAGTAAAAAAAAAAAAAAAAGATATGTGGAAAACATTGGGGATCGGGAGGAAGTTGAAGACGAAAAGCCACTGGATTGATAACTTCAACAATGGGAAAGGGACCAAAAACTTTAGGACCCAATTTGGGAGATGGTTTTTTGAGATGAATATTCCTTGTGGAAAGCCAGCCTTTATCTCCAATAGAATATCGTGGAAGGGATTTATGGGTTTTTTTATAAGCAAAAGTCTTTTGTGACAAAGAACTTCTTTCCAGATTTTGTTTTGTAGCATGCCAGATGGCCGACATATGGGCTACTTGGTCATTGGCTGCAGGTACGTCAGAAAGAAGAATGTCCTGGAGAAAAGCCAAAGGATGTTGACCGTATACATAAAGGAATGGTGAAATCCTGGAAGAAGTGTGAGTAGAATTGTTACAAGCGAATTCAGCCCAGGGAAGGAGGTCAGACCAATTTCTTGACATAACGAGATATGAAATCTCAAAAAATTTTCCAGTCACTGATTTACAAGTTCTGCAGCTCCAATCGACTGAGGATGGTAAGCGGAGGAAAAGTGAAGAGAGATGTCCAGAAATTGAAACGGGAGAAGAAGAGTGCCCAATGGGCCTGCCACGGATTCAATTGGCGGAGAGCTTGGATATACTCCACATTCCTATGAAAAGTAACAATCATAACAGGGATAGTAGATCCTTCCAATAGATGTCTCCATTCTTCCAAAGCCAATTTTACAGCAAGTAACTCCAATTTACCAATATCATAGTTCTGTTCAGGAGGGGTAAATTTCTTGGAGAAGAATGCACACGGATGAAGTTTCTCGTCACAACTTTGCCTCTGAGATAAAACAGCCCCAGCACCGAAGTCAGACGCAAACAATCCAATGACAAAAGGCACGAGAGGATCAGGGTGTCTGAGAACAGAAGGGAGACAAATAACTGCTTAAATGACTCAAAGGCATCTAAGGCATCAGACGACCAACAATTGGGCTTCCCTCATTTTCGAATAAGAGCCAGGATAGAAGTGATCCGAGCAGAGAATCCCTTATAATGAATTGTCTATAGTAATTGGCGAATACGATGAATCTCTGTATGGCCTTAGTACTGGTGGGAAGAGGTCAGTTCTGAATTGGCGCTGCCTTCCCAGGATCCATTTCAAACCCTTCCTGCGAGATTATGTATCTCAGAAAGGGAATCTTGGGAACTTCAAATGTACATTTCTCCAATTTGGCATACAGAGTGTTTTCCCTTAACCAAGATAGAACTTTTCAGACATGAAGTTTATGCTCATATAAATTTTTAGAGAATACCATCCCAATAAACTATAACACTTCTACCCAATACATTTTGGAAAATGTCATTCACAAATTCCTGGAAGAGGGCTGGTGCATTACAGAGGCTAAAGAACATCACCAAATACTCATATTGGCCACCACCGCACAGCAGAATCGAGGCATGAACTTTAACCACTCCAGAAGGTAGGTGAAGCTGTGCAGGAAGCAGAAATATGTTACATAGTTACAAAGTTAAATCGGCTTGAAAAAAGAAAAAGTTCATCAAGTTCAACTCCTCTAAATGAAAACCCAGCATCCATATATATAACCCTCCATACTTTTTACACATAAATTATATATACCCATATCTAAACTAACTATAATATCACAATAGCCTTTGATATTATGTCTGTCCAAGAAATCATCCAAGCCACTCTTAAAGGCATTAACAAAATCAGCCATCACAACATCACCCGGCAATGCATTCCAGAACCTCACTGTCCTCACTTTGAAGAACCCCCTACGTTGCTTCAAATGAAAGTTCTTTTTTTCTAGTCTGAAGGGATGGCCTCTGGTATGGTGATAATCTTTATGGGTATTGCTATTTGTTTATAATGTCCTCTAATGTACTTGTAAAGTGTAATCATGTCCCCTCGCAAATGCTTTTTTTCAAGAGAAAACAACCACAACCATGACAGTCTACCATCATAATTTAAGTCTTCCATCCCTCTAACCAGTTTAGTAGCAAGTCTCTGCACTCTCTCCAGCTCATTTATATCCTTCTTAAGGACTGGAGTCCAAAACTGCACTGCATACTCCAGATGAGTCCTTACCTATAAAGAGGCATAATTATGTTTTCATCCTTTGAGTTTATTTATGCAAGACAGAACTTTATTTGCTTTAGTAGCCACAGAATGGCTCTGCCTAGAATTAGACAACTGTTAACTACAAAAACCCCTAGATCCTTCTCATTTAAGGAAACTCCCAACACATTGCCATTTAGTGTATAACTTGCATTCATATTATTTTATTATTATTTTTTATGTGAAAAAGAATCAATGCTGCCTAGGTAAGCTTCCCCCAACTTACCTAGGCGTTGGCGTTTCCCGGTTTCAATGGGCGAAATGAGCCTTGCCACGCAAAGTCCAGCAGAGCGTCTATGGGGTTCCGAAAGATGGGCTCCTCCCACTTGCATAGGTTCCTCTGAGGAGATTGTGTGGGAGGATTAGGAAGAAAAGGTCGCTGGAAGTGAGGAGCCAATATCAGTTGAAACGTCTTTCCCCTTTCCTTATCAGACTGGTGCTCCCATAAACATGTGTTAACCTTGATTACGAGAGTGATTAAATCTTCCAATTGCTCAGGAAGTTCTCTAGATCACCAGATCATCCTTCATTCTATTAGACAGTCCTTGATAGAATGCAGCCGTGTGTGCCTCCTTATTCCAGTTAGTCTCCACTGCCCTTGGCGAATGTGTAGCAGACGAGAGGAAGCAGTAGGGACTTGTCCAGGAGCATCGAAGACTATCCGAAAAGACCTTCGCGTCATGAACAATTGGTAAATTCTTCTCCCAATAGGGGGATGCCCACTCCAGTGCCTTGCCCTACAATCGTGAGATGACATAACCCACCATAACTTGTTTCAAAGCGTAATGAGAGGGTTGCAGTTCAAATTGGATAAGGCATTGATTAACAAATTCATGGCACGACTAGGGGTCACCACTGATGCGCGAAGGAGGATGAATTTGATGTTCATTCATTGAGCTGTGAAGCGGCCGTAGTAGGAGGCACTAGTGGGGCAGGAGAGCCAGATAATTTTGATATCAGTGTGTCAATCACCTGCCTAATACAAGCCTGCTGGGCCTCGTAGGTCTCCATATGGGAAGCCATATTATGAAGCACCTTTATGATGTCAGACTGGACTTCCTCGGAAGGGTCCATGGCCCGAAAATACTGTCAGGGCCAACGGCTCCAGAATGGTAGTGGGGACCAAGGAGGAAGCTAGTAGTGACAAAGTCTGAGTGCGAGGTATCCAAGGGGTTAAGAAAGTTCAAGGTAGGCAATAAGGTCAATCCAGGCAGAAGAGATTTGTAGTCAGGAAACAAGCTGAGGTCAGGATCAGGGGATCAGTATCAGAAGCAGTATAACAGCACACCCAGGAACATACAAAGTGAGTCCTATTTTCGGCCAAGCAACCTGGCACTCCGGCGTTCTTTTAAATTCAAATTTAGCGCCACTTACAGATGCGCCATCTCACGCTGACGTCACGTCGCTGCGCATTGGCGCGTGTGGCTCATGGGCGCCACCATCTTCTCCGTGGGGGCGCTGATGGATGCTCCCCACAATAGTACATGTCCAGCTTTAATCCTTATACAAACTGGGGTTTATAATGAAGGCTTGGGGATGCTAAGCCAGAAGTAGCGTTGCATCTCTACTTAGGGTAGCTAGAGACAACCTGTATTGCTGCAGCCACGATGGATAGACTCAGGGGCAATCCGTGGGCTGCTGCCACCTGAGGCAGCAACCCCGATGCCGCCACCCTCTCATGCTCTGTGCTTAAAAGTTTAGTGTCGGAGCGGGTCAAAAGGGGCTGCATTGCTTGCACAACAAAAGCATACTGCTCTTTCTGCACTAGCAGAGCAGGAGGCGGCTTTTTGCAGCCCCTTGTAACTGGCCATTCACTGCCGCCTTGCCGCATGGCAGGAACAGCCCTGGATAGACTACTAGAAAAGAAAGTTTGGTGCAACTTGTATTGGCCACCAGTAGTTTATTCATCATCATCATCATTTATTTATATAGTGCTGTCAAGATACGCAGTGCTTTACTGCAGTTATAGCAAACAGGGAATAAATGGTGGATAACAAACGAGGATTATAGAGTACAATAGGGTTAGAAGGACCTAGAGATTAGAGTTTACAAACTAAAAGGTTAGGGTACAATTGAGACATTAGGATTATATAAACCCTTTGTCATTTTTGATACAGCAATGATTATTAAAGGTACATCGAAAAAGCCTCTTTAAACAGATGGGTCTTTAAGGAGCGCTTGAAAGTTTGGAAAGAAGGAGAAAGTCTGACAGCTTGTGGCAGAGAGTTTCAGAGAAAAGCAGAAGCCCGAGAGAAATCTTGTAGACGAGAATGGGCAGAAGTGATCAGAGGAGAAGTGAGGCGAAGATCAGAAGCAGAGCGTAGGTTTCGTGAAGGAGTGTATTTGGAGATTAGAGATGAAATATAGGGAGGGGTTGCATTATTAATGGCCTTAAATGTGAGTGTAAATAATTTGAATTTGATTCTAGAAGAGATTGGGAGCCAGTGAAGGGACATACATATAGGAGCAGCTGATGTTGAGCGGCGAGCTAGATGAATGAGTCTAGCGGCCTCGTTTAGAACAGATTGGAGTTGTGAAAGGTGATTTGTTGGGATACCTGTGAGCAGGCCCGGACTGGCAATTGGCCTGTTCGGGCATTTTCCCGACGGGCCGCTCTTTATTTAGTGTCAGTGGGCTGCTGCTCCTGATTGATCCAGCGGGCTCTAGGACCGCTCCTCCATCCTTTTTCACACTGTGGCTCTGCCCCTCCCACTCCTCTCTGCTGGGACGCTGCTGCCTCTGCCGGCTGTTTGTATGTCCCAGCACTCTCAGCATGAGCATGGAAGCCGGATGAATAGGAGATACTGCAGCTGCTGCCCTGCCTGCCTGTGCTGAGCCTGCACATAATGCTCCCTGCCTGTGAACACACCACATCAGTTACAGTAACATCAGGTTGGTGTGGATTTCTGTAGAGCAGGCAAAATCACTATGGTGTAGGAAGAGTCAACTGTGCTGAAAGTATCAGGTACTGACTAAATCTGTCTTTTTTTAAAATTTAACCTGGACTGTCTGTTTGTTTTCAACAATTTTTTTTTTTATAACAATGAATAAAATAGTAAAAAAAATGTTTTGTTGTCCAATGTATCCGTGTTACTAGGGTGGGCCCTGCTGGCCCAGACCCAGTCCGTTCACTTCCCCCTTACCTCCCAGACCCTGGTCGCACCGGCAAAAGGTAGGTACACCCGGTGGGGCCCCTGCCAGCCCAGACCCACTCCCTGTACTTACTCCTAACCTCCCGGACCCCAGTCGCGCAAGGAAAAGGTGTGCACACTCACAGAGCTGGTTTCCCGGCAGATTGGACTTAGCGGCTGGGGGGCCCCTCAGTCCAACGCTGCTTGGCCCAGTCATGGTTCTTGTGCCGTACAGTGGACAGCCCACTATATTTATCAAGGAATATAAAGGCACAAGGCTACAGAATCTTAAACATATTTTACAAGGCAGCTCTTTACGCACATATTTTTTTTGCAGTTTTACCCCAATATATGAGTGGATGTGTACAAAAACCATTACAAGTGGGCTGCTTTGATTTTTTTTGCCCGGGCTGCTTTTTACCCCCAGTCCGACCCTGCCTGTGAGGAGTAAGTTGCAGTAATCAAGGCGGGAGATTATGAGAGACTGAATCAGTGTTTTAGTTGATTCTGAACTTAGATATGGTCGTATTCGAGCAATGTTGCGCAGAATACGGCAAGATTTTGCAAGTGTTTGAATGTGTGGTGAAAAAGACAGATGAGAGTCTAAGATAGTTTATTGTTTTTGGTTGAACAGAATTTATCTCTGCCAAATAGTTGCCACTACAAGACCAAGCCACATATAGTCATATGCACTCCACAGAACAGTGCTACAGCCCACTGCAATTGTCACACAAATGTATTATTCACCTGCCATTTATATGGGGCTTATAAATCAATTCATGCCTGGGAGCTGTGCTGTTGTGCTGTTTTGCCCCCACAGCTCTGCCTTTCCCTAGGACAGCTGAACCATTTATTAATGAAACGCCTAAGTAAAACTTTACAAGATATTTTGTTTTATTACTTTATTTGGCTTTTTTAATAATATACTTTTAGTATCTGTTCTGGGAGTCCTATTACTGTAGCCAAGTGTAAAGAAGGACATTTTTAACTGCCGAGTTATGGCCACCCTGACATTTTCTAAATTAGGTTGACCTAGAATTCTGACACCAACCTATAGCTGAAAGGCTGCAGGATTTGAGAGTTATAGTGAACTGAACTATGTTATGTTTTGGTAGCCGAGGATTAGTAGAGTGCTTTATTAGCAGGCTCATGCAGCCATTACACAACAGTAAGCAACTCTAACACCACAAGCTGTATAGAAAGTATGCACAGTATGAGTCTTGCGCACAGTGACATCTACAGGCCATTTGTAGAAACACCACATATTCCCCCTATAGTAGGAAAGCATTTGGACAACTATAATAAACAGCAACAAATAAACAATACTATACATTCTTTACATCACAAAGTCCTTGGTCCATGCAGGTAGTTTTCTGATTCTCTCAGTACGCCTTATAGGCTCACTTTCTTCAGGCCTATTGCAGTTGACATCAGGAGTAGGAAAATGTCCTTCATCAAATGGAGCTTCTCCAAAGCCATATCTAACAGGAGCAAGATGACTTGCATTCCATATGCATATATCAGACAGTTCATATATGTATGGTCCTCGCTGGCATCTCACTTCAAGTGGTGTAGTACATTTAGATTGTCCTTGTTTTAGTATTCCTGGTTTCTTAATTTTGACTAAAGATCCAGGCTGAAAATGCACTTCTCTTGCACCACAAGAACATCTTTAGCAGAACTACGGCAGATCTTATCAAAATGTCCTACTTTTTTGTGGCACTGCACAGCTTTTGCAGGATATGTAGCATAATTTGCAGTGTGTTGTGTTGAACCACAGCAAAAGCAGTATCTTTTATTTGTATTGGCTGCACAGTTTTGCAGTGAATCCCTTTCATTAGCACTGTATTTTGCCTATGACTATGCATTATTAGGTCACAGTGCTGAATTCATAGTCTGTACATTCCCAGCAGTTTCCTGACTGAGAGTTTTAGCCTCTGCCACTGCCGTTTCAATTTGGCTAGCAACTGTAATAGCCTTTGCAAGGGTTAAATCTTGCTCCAGGAGCAGTCTCTCTCTAATGCGAGGTGAGTTTGTTTTTTCCACTATTTGATCTCTTAGCATTTCATCTGTTCTCACAGGTAGCAACCAGCTCTCTCAAAGCTGCTACAAATTGTTCTGTGGATTTGCCATTACATTGTCCACGTTGGCGGAATATATATCTTTCAGCAACAACAATTTACTTTTGGCACGAAAAAGTTCTTTATAGCAGTAAGAGCAGTTTCATAAGTATCATCAGCTAATGGTAAAAAGTCTTGCGTACAGTGACATCTACAGACCATTTGTAAAAAAACCACAAACTAAAAAGGGTGAAAGGCAGATCAGAGAAAGTAAAGGGAATTGCAAAATGTCTCTGAAAACATTAATTTATTTATTTATTTATGTGTTTTATTGTTGTTGTAGATGTATTATATTTATGATTCACACAGTGTTTTCTTCAGCAGTGCAGTTTTGGACGAAGTGCAACTAAATTGTTTAGAGGGATGGAAGACTTAAATTATGAGGGTAGAATGTCAAGGTTGGGGTTGTTTTCTCTGGAAAAAAGGTGCTTGCGAGGGGAAATGATTACACTTTACAAGTACATTAGAGGACATTATAGACAAATAGCAGGGGACCTTTTTACCCATAAAGAGGATCACCGTACCAGAGGCCACCCCTAGACTAGAAGAAAAGAGCTTTCATTTGAAGCAATGTAGGGGGTTCTTCACAGTCAGGACAGTGAGGTTGCGGAATGCACTGCCGGGTAATGCTGTGATGGCTGATTCAGTTAATGCCTTTAAAAATGGCTTGGATGATTTTTTGGACAGACATAATATCAAAGGCTATTGTGATACTAAACTCTATAGTTAGTATAGGTATGGTTATATATAATTTATGTGAAAATAGGGAGGGGTGTGTGTGTGTGTATGGATGCTGGGTTTTCATTTGGAGGGGTTGAACTTGATGTATTTTGTCTTTTTTCAACCCAATTTAACTATGTAATTATGTAACTATGAGTTCTAAGGGGCATTATACACAGAATTGGCTCTGTATTTATTCATATTCTAAGGTATAATACAATAAATACATTGAATTGGCACTTAATTTCTCATATGCTCTAATGCCATTATGCATGGAATTGGTATTGTATTTTTTCTGCTATGTGCCATAGGTATAATATTCAATATATGGTTTTGATGGTCTTATTCCTAAAGTTTAAAGGGGTTGTTCGCATTTAAATTAACTTTTAGTATGATGTAGAGTGATAGTGATATTCTGAGACAATTTGCAGTTGATTTTGATTTTTTATTATTAATAGTTTTTAACCTTTTCCCTGCCAACAACGTAGCTCCTACGTTCTTTTAAAAAAAAGCTTTAAGTGCCAAGAACATAGGAGCTATGTTCTTTACTAAAACATTGCTCTCTCTGCACGTACGGCAAAATCAGCATACAGAGAGGAGCTATGAGCGGCAGAACCCCCTAGGTAACGAGCTTACCTGCAGCAGATTGCAGATCCTCTCCTCCACTACGCCACAGAAGCAACAGAGACGCACCAACGACTTCCTTGTCGCAGGACCTGGACCTCACGTGTTCCAGCGCCGCCCACGCACTTCCTGCTGCACTGCACTGCGATCCTGGACCCTCCGTCACTGAAAAGGACCCCCCTTCATCTAGATTCGGTAAGTGCCCCCTTTTTTTTTACTTATTTACAGACATTTACAAGCATTTACATATACTCAGTACACATACTAGTAAAAGTTTTTTGTTTTTTTTTTGCTTTTTTGCTTTTCTGATTTTTTTGATTTTTCACACTCTTGCACTTATTTACACACTCACATACACATATGCACAAATGTATACACTTTTTATCCACAAACACCCACTTATAGGGGTTTTTTTTACTTTTTTTTTTTTTTTAGTTTTTAATCTTCTCTCTTGTTATTTCCCTAAAAACTTTAGATTTCACAGCATGACTACTGGATCAAGCATTCTGACCACTAACCACGCTGTCGGATCAGTTATTTTGTTATTTCGTTGATTTTCCTGGTATAGCTATGCAGATTGGGCATCAAACAGTTCAGTAGACCTTTGGCGTCAATATTTAGGGTGCTTTCCAATTGTATGTAAGAAATTGGGTGAGATAAATGCGATCAACTGCAATATTTGTAGGCGATTTCCAGAAATATCATAAAAACCACTGCCTTTATCGTTGCTTTGCAGTATGTACATTTGGAGTAGAGAGACAGTTTTAGCAAATTTTTATTTGGCAGAAGGTGTACTTTCCAAAAATATATGGTTTTGGGGGGTCTTTGTACTGTTAGGGGGTCTTACCACCAGGCCCGCCATTAGAAATTACGGGGCCCCGTACAACAACATTTTTGGGGCGCCAGGGCCCCCCTTACAAGTTAAAAAAAATTGGGGCTCCAAAGAATATTTTTTAAAAAAACATTGGTGGCGGGGGCATATAGAGGGGCATTGAGGCTGTCAAGGATGGTTCAGCTCTTTCGAAAGTGCCGGGCCCCCCTTCAGGCCCAGGACACTCGTATCCAAAACATTGGTGGCGGGGGCATATAGAATATGAACATAATACATTGGTGGCCAGGGGTTTAAAAAAAATAAAAAACACACAAATTGGTATTCAGTAGAATTGAACTTGTGGCTTCAGGACTTCAACTACGCCTCCTTTTGTGAATTTGGGTCTTTACGTCTCTACAGGACTTCAATTTCGGCTGTTTTCGTGACTTTGAGTCTTTTTGCAGCTTCGGGAGGTTGGCTTTGGCTATTTTCGTGGCTTCGGGTCTTTTCGTCACTCCGGGACTTCGGCTGTTCAGCTTTTCGGCCCCTCCGCATTGAGGCTGTTTGGGACTTCGGAAATGGCTGCAGGCTTTGGCCCTGTCAAGGGTGGTTCAGCTCTTTCGAAAGTGCAGCGGTGCCGGGCCCCCCTTCAAACTGTTCAGCGGACCCCAGACTTTCATTTTTATCTTGTTTTATCTTGGTATATAATGATATGTGGGAGATAAGATGCTTCAGAGTTGCAAAATTTAGGTGATTTTCAGAAATGTCATAAAAAATTGCCAAATTTAGGAAAGCTTTGCGGCTTGGTACTTTGGAGTAGAAAGACGTGCATACCCATTTTAGATTCATCAGAATGTGTACTTTCCAAAAATATATGGTTTTCTGGGGTGAACATACATTTTTGTACTTTTCCCCTTGAAAAATGTTGTAAATGTGCTGATTTTGCAGTATTTGGAATATTATTCAAATTACAGGAGAGTGATTGCTCACCAAAATTAATTACACCTCAAAGGAGATGTTGACGATTAATATAATAGATCTGTCACTTAAATTAAATTGTTTTAACAGAAACCAAATCTGGGGATACTGAGCAAAGCAACCCATCTATTGCCCACTGGTCAGCAGATTCACTCAACCGCCCAGTAAACACTGCCTAGATGTACTCTGCTCGGATGCGGGAACGCACCAGCACCCGGAACAAAGCCTCTACCTGTAGAGGATTCCCATCTTCCAAACATTGCATTCTAGACTTATGAATGGCTAGTTTGGCTAAAGCTAGGAGCAAGTTGAAGAGAAGGTCTTTCTCTCGATTGTCCCGGGATACTGGGCGTCCAAAAATAAAAACGTGAGGGAAAAAATTTAACCAGAACTGCAGGTGAAGTTTCCTCAAAAGAGCCAAAAGAGGTTGCAGTCTGGCACATGAAAAATAAGCATGAAACACGGACTCCCCTTTGCCACAGAATGGGCAAGCAGCTGAGGAGTCTGTAAAATGGACCAAGTACTCTCCTGTGCTCAAAGCACCATGGAGCACTCTCCAACTCAAGTCTCCAGTGGTTCTGGGCACAAGGCTGGAATAAAGGGCTTGCCTCCAGATGGTATCATAGCGAGAGACAAGAGCAAGAAAGTGTACAATGTGGAGCATGAGGGAGTACAATAGCTTCCTTGTCATATCATAAAAGCACTTCAAGGTAAAATTCTCCAACTGGCTCAAGTTGGGGGAAGGAGGTGTGTCAGGGGATTGACGGGTCTTGGGTGCTATTATTATGGCTGGAGGTGGAGAGTTCCAGGGTGGATGTGGTTCTCCACCACGTAAAACCCATTAATAAATGTGTGAGAGTCAGGAGAGAGGTTATTCTTGATCTCCTGGAGCAGACGATGTGGAATCCAAGTGGTGAGGTACCCCATGCGTGGCATAACTGCCTGAGCTTCCACCCAATCTAACCTCTCTAAATCCAGGAGATCCTCAACTCTGGTTAGCTGAGCCCTGCAAAGGCGGTGGCAGATGCTGGTGGACTCCAACATCCTAGTCTTCAAAGATGGATTGTAAAGTAGGGGCTCAGTTAGAATGTCCTCTCCCTTAATGCCTCCTTGCCTTAGAACAGTTACCATGCTCCAGGTCTTTAGAGTCTCTTGGTAGTAAGCCGGCAATGGTGAGAAGCTTCTTAAGAATCCTTCAGGTTCGATGACAAACAATTGCCGGTCATACACCATGTTGCGTACCTGATGATAAAAGCTGGATGCTAGGGTACACCACTGTGGAGAAGGCTCTGCATACAAGTATCTCTGTATCTGCTGAAGATGGAAAGTATGTACTTGAGAGCGTATGCATACAACTCCCTGTCCTCCCTCTCTCAAGGGTAGGCTTGAAACACCTGCAGAGACCCAGTGCTTTCACATCCAGAGAAAGTTCAGCAACCTTCTCTGGATTTTAGCAATGAATTCTTGGGTTGGGCTAAGACATGTCAGCCTATACCAGAGTTGAGAGGCCAACATCTGGTTAATCACCAAAGCCCTCCCCCCTCATAGAAATCATTTTAGCAAGACCCTTCCACTTTCCCAGGCGGGTAATAACATGCTCCTCGAGTTCAATGAAATTCTGTGGAACAGGACGCTCTTCAGCTGACAGAAAGACACCTAAATATTTGATGACTTTAGAAGGCAAAGAATCTACATGTAGAGGACCTTCCAGAAGGCCTGAGCTCTTGGTCCAGTTGATCCGAGCTGATGAGGCAGCAGTGTAAATCTCTTGGCATTCTTGTGCTCGCTCAAGATCAACTAGGTCCTGGGCTCAAGGATGACATTATCAGCATATGCTGAAAGAACTACCCTCATGTTAGGTTCCCTAAGCACCAGTCCTGTAAGCCTCTTCCTTAGTAGACACAGGAAAGGCTCAATGGCCAGTGCATACAGCTGTCCCGACAAAGGACATCCTTGTCGAACTCCTCGTTTGAAGGCCAGAGGTGCAGTCAGAGACCAGTTGATTTTAAATAGACACTCTGCAGAGGCGTACAGTGTTTTCAGATAGCTCACAAACTGTGGGCCAAAGCAAAAGGCTTGCAGAGTGCCTAAAAGCTATTGGTGATCTACTCTGTCAAATGCCTTCTCTTGATCCAGGGAGAGGAAGCGAGAGAGAGACCAGCCTTCCGGACAAAATGTAGTAAATCCAGAACCAGAAAGACATTGTCAAAAATTGTCCGGCCTGGGACTGTATAGGACTGGTCAGGATGAACCACCTCTACCAGCACAGACTTGAGCCTGAGTGATATAGCTTTGGCTACAATTTTATAGTTTGTGCTGAGCAATGAGACCGGTCACCAATTCTTAATAAGGCGGAGATCCCCCTTCTTAGGTAGCAGTGATAACACTGCTCGACGACAAGAAAGTGACATCTCACCAGTCTTAAGGGCCTCTTTTAGAACCCTATTGAAATTATGTCCCAGAGTATCCCAGTAGAACTGGAAGAACTCCACAGTCAATCCATCCAGCCCTGGAGATTTATTATGATGCATTAAGTGGAGTGCTTGAGAGAGTTCATTCAGAGTGATTGTTTTTTCCAACCTCTCTCTTCTCCCCTCGCTGACCACTGGAAGCCCATTCCATAACTCCCTGCAGACATCTGGAGAGATGGGATCCGGAGAAAAAAGGTTCTGATAGAAGGACCGGGCTCTGTCCCGGATAGCCTCCGGATCTTCAAGGGGGGTGCCATCCTCCGTAAGAAGGCATGTTATTTGTTTTCGATTCCCCTTCTTCTTCTCCAGAGCATATAAGAATCGTGAGCCACAATCCATATCACAGAGTAACTGCATGCGGCTTTGTACATAAGCACCACGAGCCTGTCGCTGTTCCATGTTACGCAGAGCAGGGCCGGAACTAGGGGTAGGCAGAGTAGGCGGTTGCCTAGGGTGCCATCAGTGATGGGCGCATTTTAAAGAGGATTTTTTGTTTTTGTTTTTAATTTCGTTTTAATTGCTTATTTAAAATTTATTTATATAATCATAGCACTCAGAGTCGGAATCCACATCCCACCTCACCTCCCTCGCCTTATCCCTCTTGCCGGCAAGTACTAGACAGCTGCTTCTGTCCAGTGGAGCAGACGACGTCCGTACGCATGTCACTAATGTCAATGACGCGGTGATGCCATTGGGTTTTCTCTGACGTAGCTGACGAACAGTTCACGCAAAAGAACTCTTTCTCCTGTCATTTCCCGCGAGCGGCTTGTCCGTAGAGGTTTGTTTGAGAAGGGATAGGCCCGGGCTGGAGCAGGGCATTTAATATTTGTTATTGGAGTGGTTGCTGGTTTGTGCAGTGGAAGGCGGTTGTGGGGACAGGTATGGGTTGATGCCTTTGCGCTTTATTCCTGCCGTTATGTTTAAATGGTTGGTGCCATTGTTCTGCTGATAGTAACACTTGGTTTTCTCTGGTTATACACACACACAAAGGGGTCTCTATTATATCAACATACAGAGTATGATTCTATAAGTCCTTCCAAATCCCTCTGTTGCCAGCAAATGCCCAACAGCAAGGGGTTAAAAGGGTTGTACCTTTAAATTAAAGGGGAACTATCGTGAAATGAAAATTTAAAATAAGCTTCCTCATACTGAAATAAGAAACAAAATACAATCAATTAAATATTCTGTACCGTTTCTGAAATAATCAAGTTTATCTTCACTATTTCTCTCTCAGCATCTGTTTCTCTCAGATATTCATTGACAGTTAGATCTAATATATCTTATAGGGGGGCTCCTTTCCTAGCAGATGTATGAAAGCTTACCAGGGCTGGAAATAGGGGTAGGCAGAGTAGGCGGTTGCCTAAGGCGCCATCATTGAGGGGCGCATTTTAAAACGAAATTTTTTTTTGTTTTTCATTTTGTTTTATTTTTTAAGTGCTTATTTATTTATATAATAATGCCACTTATCGCCTCACCTCCCTCACCTTATACCTCTTGCTGGCAAGTGCTAGACAGCTTAAGAGCTGCTTCTGTCCGGTGTGGTGGAGCAGCGCAATGTGCGTACACATGTCACTGACGTCAATGAGGCACCAGAGAGAGGCAGAGAGCTGTCGGCCTGGCGTGTTGGTGTGGCTCAGTGCTCGCAGCCTTGCACAGTTGCACTGAAGAATCACATTAAATATATTCTTTCTGTACTGTGAAGCTTCCTGCTGGCACAGCCAGGTACAAATTTGGGGGTCATATTTTTATATTTTTTAATGTTGCTGCTGGGCTGGCAGTGTGATTTTGATTTATTGGGGTGGGGGCAGTATGATTTGATTTATTTATGGCTGCTGCTGCTGGCACAGGTAAAGATTGGGGGGCAATATAATGACTGCTGGGCTTGTGTGCCAGGTACAGGGGGCAGTATGATGGATGGCTGTTGGGCTTGCTGGCAGAGGTACGGGGGGGCTGTATGATGGATTCTTTATTTAAATAACATCATGGTAAGGTGAGAAATGGCAATGCTCGACGGGGGGCGCGGATTCAAGCTCTCCTAGGGTGCCAAACTACCTTGACCCGGCCCTGACGCAGAGTCTCTTTGTTTTCTACATATTCACACTGTATGGCTTGGTCTTCAGAGCCTGACAGCCCTTGCTCAAGATCAAGCACCTCCCTATTCAGAGCCTCAATCTCTGCATTTTTCTGTCTGCTCAAACATTTTGTATACTCTTGACACAAGAGCTTTAGGTGAACCTTGCCTACATCCCACCATTGACTTAGTGTGGCAAATTCATCCTGATAACCCTTCCAGTCTGTCCAGATTTCCCGGACTGCCTTTGCAAATCCTTTGTCCTTTAATAAGCTGTTGTTAAAGTGCCAATAGGCTGCTTTGGGCAGAGATGGTGCAACTGCCACTATCAAAGAAGCACAATTGTGGTCCGAGAAAGGTGCCAAGCTAATATTACTGGACCAAACTCGTGACATAATATGGCTTGATATATAAAGCCTATCAATCCGGGACTGAGACACACGGCCATCCCTCACCCTAGCATAGGTGAAAGCATCTGTTTCTGGGTGTTGTTCTCTCCAGATGTTTACCAAGGACAAATGGGCAATGAGTTCCCGCAAAGCTAATTCAGATCCATCCCTTTTCTGGGGAACATTTCGGTCCCGAGCCTCAAGGGTGTAATTGAAATCACCCCCCTATAATCACAGCTTCATCTGAGTCAATTGTCTCCATATAGGCTGATAAACTTTCAAAAAAATGCTTTCTCCCTGGTCCAGTAGTTGGGGCATACAAGTTTATCAGATTGTATATTCCACTAGACTCCCGGACCCGGAGATGTAACAGACGGCCTGGGATGACAGAATTAATGCTCAGTACCTCTGTCTGGAAGGATTCTGAGAACAAGGCCACCACCCCACATGACGTCCATGTGAGGTGATTAAAAAACACTCTGCCCTTCCATTCCAGATGCCAGGTCGCTTCAAGCTCCTGAGTGATATGGGTCTCTTGAAGGAAACTCACAGAGTACACTCCTTGGCGAAGAAAGGAGAGTACTTGAAACATTCGAAAAGGCTCCCGACAGCCATTTGTATTAAGAGTACATTATTGTGTGTTAGTAAATGCTTTAGCCCTCACAGAGGTCTGGTGAAACAAACACTTTTTGTTGAACTTAACAACACGGAGATATTCTGCAGTTCCATAGTTTTTGGCCTCTTTTATGGCCTTGATGTATTGTCTCACAGAACTGATCACCAAAGTCAAATCCTGCCACTTCTCTAGAGCCATATGTAGTTTCTTCTCCAATTTAACACCAAGGTGCTCTCAAGAAACATCTTGAGTTCATCAGCCGGGATGATTGGTGTAGAAGGATTTAGGACAACTGTGTGAAAATAGTGAAATACCCTGAGGCACTAAACCCTGAGGCTGGTTTTAGTTCCCAAAGCTCAAAACCTCAGGAACACTTATGGCCCACTCTGCAGGGGTCTCATTAGGTGTCCCTTTATACTCCAGGGGAAGATCCTCTGTTGGAGACAGATGCAGCACCTCTTATTCTGTGGGGAGACCCATAATCCCCTGTTCAAGTTTCTCCAGACCATTTATCTCATCTTCCCCAACTGGGTCTATAAGTGCATGGTCTGGCACCAGTTGACTGCATCCAACAATTGGACCAGACAATATCACTGCATGAGGAGCAGATGTTTTGCTGGCCTTTTTGCCCTTGGATGAGGGTGCTCCATCATTGACCACTGAAACCCATTCCTCAGGTATCAGCCAGTTGGATTTAAATTCCCTCTTTTTCTTGTCATTTGAAGAGGAAATGCTACCCTCTCTGCTCCCACCACGACAGGTGTTACAACCCCTGGCATCCCCACACCCTTTGGAGTGCTCATAACAGGGTTAAGTTGGTTTTTGGCAAGAACAACTGCAGCACTGGGGGATGCATTGACATTCCTTCCCCCCTTCTCTTTTGCTGAAGTTGAAATGCAGGCTGCAGCCTTAGATAACTTGAGTAAAGAAGGAGGAGGTTTGGAGGTTTCAGAGGTGTTTTGTGTAACAACCACCTTGAGGTTCTTTACTGAAGGGGATTTCTCCTTTGAGGAGCCTGCAGCAATAGCTGTAGCAGGGTATGATGTTGCATTAGAGGTACTGGGGGCAGGAACAGGGACATCTAACCCCATGCTTCCTTGTAAGCTGCTCTACCCCAGCATTGATTTGGATAGGGTTGTTGCCGGTAGCTACTGCCTGTGCAAATGTTTTTGCAGGGGTCACATTGGCTGCAACAGCAGAAATAGAAACAGTGGAGCTTTTTGACAAAGGCTGTGATTGGTGTTTTTTAGCAGAGCTACAGCCGGGTCTTTCAGCTCCTTTCCTTTAGGAGCCTGAGGTATTTTTTTTATAATTTTGTTTTTTATTCTCTCCCATTATTAACAAAACAATCCACAAAAAAGGAAGCTTAATTCTATTAATCAACAAAATGTAAATGCAACAATGAGAGCAGGGCCGGACTGGGGGTAAAAAGCAGCCCGGGCAAAAAAATCAAAGCAGCCCACACATAAACATGCAATGGTTTTATACACATCCACTCATTGGTAAAACTGCAACCAATAATGTGTATAAAGTGCTGTCTTTCTAACTTAAAGGAAAACCAAACCCTTGCTAATAAAAACCCCTATCCCCAAAGATCCCCCTTTCCTGCTCCCCCCCAGCCTAGGTGGTACCTTTGGTAAATGTCCCTAACTCTTTACTTACCCCTTGGTGCAGATTCAGGGCATCAGAGTTCACGGGCGCCATCTTTTTCTCTTCGGGAAGAGAGTGGCATAATGGTACATGCGCAGTTGGAGCAATCTTCTGTTTCACGACAAGTGCGCATGCGCCGAAAGTCACGGAAATTGCCAAATCGCCGGAAGACCCGTAGATTACGGAAGAGAAGAAGACGGAGCCTGTGAACTCTGATGCCCTGAATCTGCACCAAGGGCTAAGTAAAGAGTTAGGTTAGGGACCTTTACCAAAGGTACCACCTAGACTGGTACTTTTTTTTCTATCTCTAAAATGACTCTAAATAGTGCATAGAATAATATACCTTTCTCTCTCAGTTCAGCTGATTCTTGCTCTAGGGTGAAGCCCTATGAAAGTAGTCGGAGAGGAGCCAGCTGCACGGACACCTACGATTAACAGTAAAGCAGGAGCCACTGTGCAGGAGCATTTTTTTTAAGCTTGATCCTGTCAGTCTACCGGACTCGGACTCACTGCGCAGCAAGAAGAGGATTATCAGGAAAAGCTCTTTAAGACTTCTCCAGCTCATTATATGTCTTTAACCGGTTGCTGATCATTAACTACTTGCAAACTCTACCAAACTAGTCAAAATTCTTTTTTTAAGCAGCTTCTATTAGTGTGTGTGACTAGCTTTGAATTGTATATTCCTTCTTTCACATGCTCTGTTTAGTTAAAATCTCCTTACAATCCAAAGCCAGGCACATTTCGAATTCGGGCAATACTGTGTTAATTTTCAGAGCAGCAGCGCATTCCAGGAGGCAGACCAGAAGTTATGAGGGGGGAGCATTGACCTGGCCAGCAACTATCTTCCTTCAAAGACAGAGCAGCCTGTGCAGGAAGAAAAGAAGGAAGTTATTTCGAGTAGCGTGTCTCCTACACGGTATGCGCGTCTGTTAGTGTTTGCGCGCTCCCAGGGAGTGAATGGATCCTCACAACTGCTTCCTCCGACGCACCGTGACACAGTTTTCCACGCCCCCTCTTCTCTGGACGGTGGAGGCATCCCTGGGTTAAGGTGTCAGCCACGTCCATTTGCGTGTATGCAGGATTACTCACGGGCAAGTGCAGCGCAGTTTCTAATTAGTATTAACTATCCGGTGCGGCCCACATGAATGAAATATAGAGCGGCCCCTCGGGCATTTGCCCGACCAGAGACATTGCCAGTCCGGGCCTGAATGAGAGACTTAATGTGAACAAGTGCCTGGGAGTTGCACTGCTACTAGAAAATATTTTTTCTTAAATCCTTCTCCCTATAGCTTTCTCTCCTTACAAAACAAGGATAAGAATAAAAGCACACACACAATCTGTGCAAATAGTGATAGATTTCAGCTGAAACTAAATAAAAAGACAAGTGAAACTGACACCCAGGTGCGGGGGAGGGGATCTGTCAGTGAGTTTATAGCCCACAGGAAGTGAAGGAAACTGGTCTGGCAATCACTCACCTTCTGGGTCAAAATAAAAATCGATTTTAAATAAAGTAAATCAACTCAAAACTCCCCAAAATGCACACACCAAGTAGCTAACACTTTCACACACCAAATGAGAACAAAAAATCCTGCCTTAAGGTGGCCATACACGGGCCGATAAAAGCTGCCAACAGACCGAGTCGGCAGCTTATTGGCCCGTCTACGGGGCCCCCCGACTGGCTTCCCCGATCGAGATCTGGCCGAAAGTCGGCCAGATCTCGATCGGATGGGACAAAAAATCCTGTTGGATCGCGGCCGCATCTGTTCATTGATGTAATCCGACCTCCCGTTCCCATTCGTTAGGATCCTATCGTTGGGCCCTAGGGCCCACAATCGGATCAGCCAGATATTGACCACCTCAAGGTGGGCATATCGGAGAGAGATCCGCTCGTTTGGCGCCATCGCCAAACCAGTGGATCTCTCCGTGTATGGCCACCTTTAGACAGGGATTTCTCTGCTTAATTTGGAATCAAATTTTTGTGGCTTCTCCAGTATTTGGAATTCCAGAACTGATAACTCGTATGGGGTGTCTTCGTTCTGGGGCCCCTATACACCACATACTTAGGTGTATTGGGCATCAAACTGTTCAGCGGACCCTGGGCTTTCATATTTAGGGTGTTTTATCTTGGTATATAATGATATGTGGGAGATACGATGCTTCAGAGTTGCAATATTGAGGTGATTTTCGGTAAATGTCATAAAAATTGTGAATTGTAGGAAAGCTTTGCGGCTTGATCCTTTTGAGTAGAAAGACTTGCATAGCCATTTTAGATTCGTCAGAATGTGTACTTTCCAAAAGTATATGGTTTTCTGGGGTGAACATACATTTTTGTACTTTTGCCCCTTGAAAACTGCTGTAAATGTGCTGATTTTGCAGTATTTGGAATTCCAGAACTGATAACTTGTATGGGGTGTCTTCGTTCTGGGGCCCTTATATGTCACATACCTATGCATATTGGGCATCAAACTGTTCATCGGACCCGGGCTTTCATATTTAAGGTGCTTTATCTTGGTATATAATGATATGTAGGAGATACAATGCTGTAGACTGGACACTTTGAGGTAATTTTTCAAAAATGTAACACATTTTTATAAAAACTGCTAAATTTAGGAAAGAATTGAACTTGGTAGTTTGCAGTACAAATATATATTTACCCATTCTGAACTCGTTAGAAACTGTTCTTTCCAATAAGGTATAGTTTTTTTAGGGTAAACCTACTGTTAGTGGAATGTTTGGCCTTGAAATCAGATGTATGCAGTTTTGTGGAGCTGTGCTTTGGAAATTTGGTAGTTTACTGCTTCAGAGTTTTTGATCTATAGAAGTGAGAAATCTCCATAAAACTATATATATATGGTGAGGGGTCAACACTTTCTACACGTCACATGGATGTTCTAATCAGGGGTGAGGGGTTAACACTTTCTACACGTCATTTCACATTGGTGAGGTCACTGGAGGTTCGCGCCAATACTGTGTATTTATTTTGGTTGTTGTATTTGTTTTTTGTGCTTTGAGAAAAGCTGCAGCAGCAGCCAAAACGTCAGTATGTGCCATTATAAGACCTGAGTAGTGGTTTTTTGGACTTTGGACTTTGGACTTTCGTGAGTGCCAATATTTCTATGTATATATATATATATATATATACATATATATATATATAGATATAGATATATATAGATATATATATGGTATTGGCACTTTCAGGAGACACAGAACTTTCAAAATCTGCCATGTTCTCGTGCTTAAAATAAATTATGCTTCTGATATATGCGTTTGTATCATGTGAAAATGTTTTTTTTTTTGGATTTAAAAACTGGCCACCCCAAGGCCAGCTCCGCTCATTGCACCCCTCCTGCCCCATCCCAGCAACGTCCCCTTACTCTTACCCCTGCCCTGCACCATCCCCTTGTTCTTTCTCCCACCTTTTGCCAGTGCTGTCCCCTTCCTCTTACCCCTGCCCTGTGCCATCCCCTTCCACACCCCTTCCTAGCACCATCCCCTTCCTCTTACCCCTGCCCTGCACCATTCCCTTCTTCTTCACCACCCTTTCCCACCTCCTTGCCTTTCCTCTTACCCCTGCCCTGCACTGTCCCCATCTTCTTCCCCCCACCCTTTCCAAGTGCTGTACCCTTCCTCTTACTCCTGCCCTGCACCGTCCCCTTCCAAACCCCCTGCCCTTTCCCAGTACCATCCCCTTCCTCTTACCCCTGACCTACATGGCCAGTGACGGACTGGCCCTTCGGGATACCAACAAAACTCCCGGTGGGCCCAGGGATCACTAGGTTTGATATGCGCTTCCGTTTATAGAATATAACGGAATATAAAAATATATAAAAAATATACATTGCCAGTGAATTTGTAATACCAGCCCAGGCCTTGGCAGGTGTTTTACCAGCTAGGCCAGTAAAATACTGTCCTGATGGCAACCCTATCCGAACCCCTCCAAAACTGCCCAGTAACCGTGTCACTTTCCAGTAAGGCTCCATCCCTTTTGGAGGTCAATGAAATAGAAAACTATACCTTCATAACATATACTTAACCAACAGACAATTGATATCATGTCACGTAGGAAATGAAGATTTCACTGGAGAGCTTTTTTAGTGAAACAGTGAAGACGTTTATTCAAGATGCATTAAAGCACTACATGTTTCGGACCTCTGGGGTCCTTCTTCTGGTGCAGTTACAACACACTGAGTGAATGGGGCCTTTTAAAGCCCACAAACCCATCCCACAACCATCATGTGATCAAACAATTTCAATTAGAACATGGATACTACCAATTAGGTCTATCCTAAAAACTGACCTTCAGTACACATTTAGTTTAAACAGTGTAACAGTGTAAATAAAGTATCTCCTACCATCTGGTTGTTAGTAGTTCACAGTTTATCAGTCCATTTGTATTGATTTGACCAGATGGTAGTGAAGTCTGCAACAAATGTAACAATTAGTGGATCATATTTTAAGATGCAACAATAAACTTATAAAAAACACTTAAGGCTCCAAGCTTCATTCATTCCTTTTGGCTGTATTGTGTTTAATAGTTCAATCCATTTGGCTTCCTGTTGCAAAAGCATAGTTTTCCTGTCGCCCCCTCTACTGGGCATATTAACCTTCTGTAGCACCATCCATTTCAAACTTGTCGAGCTGTGTCTTTCATTAAAGAAATGTCTGCCAACTGGTGTGTGCGTTTTACTATTGTTAGGGTCAAAAGAGGTTATTGATCTTTTGTGTTCCCCTATCCTGACTTTGACTGCCCGTGTCGTTTGCCCTACATATAGTTTGCCACATGGGCATTTCAGGGCATAAATAACATAGTCAGAATTACATGTGTGGTATTGTTTGATAGGGACTTTATTTCCTTGGTATGGATGTGTAATATAATCTCCTTTTATTATAGAATTACATTTCCAGCAATTTAGACATGGGAAGGTCCCATTTTTTGGTTTACTCAAGTACCTGGTTTTATTGTTATGGTCAGGTGTGTTCAGTTCTGCCCTTACTAAAGAATTGGCAATGTTTTTACCTCTCTTATATGAGAATATGGGACGATCTTTGAACAGTTTTCCAAAGGTATGGTCCTGTCCTAACAAGGACCAATGTTTTTTGATGATGTATTCAATTTTTCTACTTAAAGGACCATATTCTGTAACAAATGGGATCCTGTTTTTGGTGTTTCTCTCTTTTGTGTTCAGCAAAAGGCTCTCACGTGGCTGTAAAAGGACCTCATCCCTTGTTTTAGTTAGTGTTTTTGTCATAGCCACGATCTACAAATTTTTTTATAAGGGTATTGGATGCTTCCAAATATTTAGTGTCGTCAGAGGAAATTCTTCTTACCCGTAAAAATTGTCCCTTGGGTATACCTCTCATTGTATTTGGGGTGTGGAAGCTGTCATGTAGTAGGATGTTATTTCTTTCGAGTGGTTTACTGTAAAGTTCAGTGGTTAATTCCCCTTTCTCAATATTGATCTTAACATCAAGATAATTAATGCTCTTGGGACCGTGTTCAGCTGTGAATTTAATAGTATGGTGCTGTGTGTTTATAAAGGATAGGAAGGATTCCAGTTCCTCTATGGTTGAGTCCCAAATTAAGAAGATGTCGTCCACAAATCGAAAGTAACAGGCAATTTTGTTACTGTATAGGGGATTCTGGAGAATGAGTTTTTGTTCAATGGCATTCATAAAGATATTAGCATAACTTGGAGCTAAATGTGTACTGAAGGTCAGTTTTTAGGATAGACCTAATTGGTAGTATCCATGTTCTAATTGAAATTATAACTTATATACTTGGCCTGAAGATGGAGCTAGTATACAATTGTTTGATCACATGATGGTTGTGGGATGGGTTTGTGGGCTTTAAAAGGCCCCATTCACTCAGTGTGTTGTAACTGCACCAGAAGAAGGACCCCAGAGGTCCGAAACATGTAGTGCTTTAATGCATCTTGAATAAACGTCTTCACTGTTTCACTAAAAAAGCTCTCCAGTGAAATCTTCATTTCCTACATGATATCGCTTTTCTGGACGTGGCAAACCCAGATCACTGTTGGATTGAGCTATCACTGACTGATACGGTTTGTGGCAACAAGTTATTTGTATTTTTTGATATCATGTCACCTAGCATATAGTCTTACCATACTGGCACATACATATCTTTTTCACCTTGAGCCACCATATTGTATCAGTCACTGATCATGTGACAAGATATAATGCAGGTTATTTCTGTAACAGGAAGAAGTGCATCAGTAAAAGACAGAGCTCTGTCATATATGCATATATGTGTGCCCTTGGTTTGTGTGTGAGCACAGTGCCTCATACAGAGACATCAACCCAATAGGAGGCTTAAGCCTGCACAACAAGCAGTGTATTCCACAACCTCACTGCCATTTAAAATTAAATTCAGTCCCTCAAGTCCAAAGGGGTGGCCTCTAGTTCTTTGTCCTTTCTAAGTGAAAGAAGAGCACCCCCATCAGTCTATAATGTCCTCCAATGTCTTTGTAAAAAGTCATGTAGGGACTTTATTCCAGAGACAACAATCCCAATCTGCAAACACTGATACATTACTTACAATACCCTAAGTCATTAATAAACAAGTTAAATAAAAGTGGACCCATATAAACAAATATGTTTCAGAACAGCATGTGCAGAACTCCCAATGAATTTCAGTTAGGCAGCGTTCATACCCTTCAGGGCAGTTAAGTGCAAGCTCTGTTGGTTTCCTTCAGAGGTGTTATTAATAAATTAAACTGGCAGTTCTGAAGGTTTTGAAGTTAAGATTTTAAGATTGGCAGGTGGTCAATATGAAGATCAGAATCCCACCCCACTTATTGTTATGGAATTTGCTTCAGCCAGAGAGCTATGATCAAAACTTCATTATAATGCTCTAGCAAAGGCCTTGTTGCTAGGTCAGTTAGCCTAGCAACATGATAGCAGTTTAAAACGGCAAATTGGAAAGCTGCCAAACAAAAAAAAATTTATGAGTTGGACGTGCATAATTATAATAAGCAAGTCAGCTCCAGGCTGATGTATTTAAATATTCACACCAATCACACTCAGCTCCAGGCTTAAATAAATAAATCACACAAGCACAATCGGGTCCCAGCATAGCTGAACCCATACGGGGAGGCACATTTATCAAGGGTCAAATTTCAAATTCATGTGAGCTTTTTAAAAACTCCCATAAACTCAAATTCGACCAATTGAAATTTATCAATTTCAAGGTAGAAAACAGTATATTTTAATTACTCTAAAGAACATCATGAAAGGGGCCATGTCTGCACGAATATACTGTATAAAAAGGTGCATGCAGAGGCGGAAGTAGGGCAGTAGAAGGCTGCGGGCAGGGAGTATGGAGTCTAAATTTCAGCCTGAACCCTACCACAGTACGAGGACGTACTATGGAAGTCGGCCTGAACCCGCACGACCCGCAGCCTTCGGGCTGGCCTGCACATCACTATTTGGGATTATCCACTGGCACACAGTAGCCTCATAGCATAACACATAACACAAAGATGAGACTGGAAGACTCTTTTATGACTGTCGTTAAACGTGCAAAGTGTCACATTTGGACTGAAATAACCATGTTTTTTTACCCACAGAATTCTAGCTTAATAGGGTTTCTGCTAGGTAGCATCTAGCACAACATGTACCAGTTATTAAAATTGTAACAAAACCTGTAAGAAAAACAAGGTGACATTTGTGCGCAAATATAATTGCATAATGGTGCATTATAGTACCATAGTAAGTTAGGTTTAAAAAAGACACACGTACATCAAGTTCAGCCTATGAACTCTATTTTAACCTGCCTAACTGCTAGTTGATCCAGAGGAAGGCAAAAAATCCCATCTGAAGCCTCTCTAATTTGCTTCAGACGGGGACAAAATTCCTTCCTGATTTCAAAATGGAAATCGGACTAGTCCCTGGATCAACTTGTACTGAGCTTCCATAACCCTGTATTTCCTCACTTGCTAAAAAGCCATCCAACCCCTTTTTAAAATGATCTAATATATCAGCCTGTATGACTGATTTAGGGGGAGAATTCAACATCTTCGCAGCTCTCACTGTAAAAAACCCCTTCCGAATATATAGGCGGAACCTTTTTCTAATAATCAGAATGGGTGACCTTGTGTCAGCTGGAAAGACCTACTGGTAAATAAAGCATAAGTGAGATTATTATATGATCCCCTGATATATTTATACATAATTATCATATCACCCCTTAAGCGCCTCTTCTCCAGCATGAACATCCCCAATTTGGCCAGTCTTTCCTCATAGCTAAGATTTTCCATACCTTTTACCAGCTTAGTCGCCCTTCTCTGGACCGTCTCTAATTCAGTAATGTCCTGTTTGAGCCCTGGAGACCAAAACTGCAAGGCATATTCTAGATGGGGCCTTACCAGTGCTCTATAAAGTGGAAGAATGACCCCCTTCTCCTGTGAATCTATGCCCCTTAATACAGCTCAAGACCTTATTTGCCCTTGATGCTGCTGACTGGCATGGCTTGCTACAGCCAAGTTTATTATCTACAAAGACTCCAATGTCCTTTTTCATAATGGATTTGCCTAGTGCAGTCCCGTTAAGGGTATAAGTGGCTTGGATATTTTTACATCCCAGGTGCATGACTACATTTATCAACATTGAATCTCATTTGCCACTTAGCTGCCCAGTTTGACAGTTTATCAAGATCCTGTTGCAAGGACACCACATCCTAGCTGGAATTAATTGGGCTGGATAGTTTTGTGTCATCTGCAAACACTGATACATTACTTACAATACCCTCCCCTAAGTCATTAATAAACAAGTTAAATAAAAGTGGACCCAATACCGAGCCCTGAGGGACCCCACTAAGAACCTTACTCCAAGCAGAGAATGTATCATTACTTATCATGTGCTGGATGTTACTTAGCACCACTATTAAGCCTATAAATGAATCCGGATCATATAAATGAGTTAAAGAAAGACGCAGGCCTATATGAATTAAGGCATCATTTAATCAGTCTGGATATTATATTAACACATATATACAAAAATAAGATCTGGCAGTTGTCCTACAACCCCTGGCTTTTACAACTCCCCCCACGCAGATAAAACAAAACAAGAAACTACATTTATCCCCATATAAACAAATATGTTTCAGAACAGCGTGTGCAGTACTCCCAATGAATTTCAGTTAGGCAGCCTTCATAGCCTACAGGGCAGTTAAGTGCAAGCTCTGTTGGTTTCCTTCAAAGGTGTTAGGAATACATGAAACTGGCAGTTCTGAAGATTTTGAAGTGATTTTAAGCTTGGCAGGTGGTCAACATGAAGATCAGAATCCCACCCCACTCATTATTATGGGATTTGCCTGCACCTGACTATTAATAAATTGGGTGCAATTCCTGCCTGCTGGTGCATCAACTGCCCACTGAGCTAGAAATTGCTAGGAATCTTCCCCAGATCAGTAAGGAAGGCTAGATTGTTTTACTGTTATTTAAATTCCTGCCCTCTCCTGTACAGCATTATGAATTCAGAGATCCTGGTTATTGTTCTCAAGGACCTGCACTTTTTCTCATAAATGCAGGCAGCTATGTGCATGGGGGGTCACACTTGAGACCCCTAGCTTGCGCATCATTATATTATTAGGAGAAACATGTCATTTTTTTATAAATAACATGTTAAAATCTTTAAAAAGTGGGTGTGGACTTAAGTGGGTGGAGCCATATTTTTCCTCGCCACCCCACTCCTTAGCATTCCCCTTTTTATTTGCTTCAGTCAGAGAGCTATGATCAAAACTTCATTATAATGCTCTAGCAAAGGCCTTGTTGCTAGGTCAGTTAGCCTAGCAACAGGATAGCAGTTTAAAACGGCAAATTGGAAAGCTGCCAAACAAACAAAAATTATCTAAAAAAAACCCAGAAAAACTGCAAAACCCCTTAGAATCTCATTGGTTGCATTATTTGTGAGTTTGACGTGCATAATTATAATAAGCAAGTCAGCTCCAGGCTGATGTATTTAAATATTCACACCAATCACCATCAGCTCCAGGCTTAAATAAATAAATAAATCACACAAGCACAATCAGGTCCCAGCATAGCTGAACCCATACAGGGAGGCACATTTATCAAGAGTCAAATTTCAAATTCATTTGAGCTTTTTAAAAACTCCCATAAACTCGAAATTTATCAATAAAATCTAATTTTTTAAAGTCGGGTGAATAGAATCGACCTGCAACCTTGAATCAAATTTGATTCAAATTTCAAAAACTCGATTCAGGAAGGCTACAAACAACTCCAAATTGATCCCTGGATGTCTCCCATTGATTTAAACAGCAATTAGTCTTTAGTTTTAGGAGGTGGTGAATCGTTGAATTTGAATTCTTATAGGGCCAGAGTATGATAAATCTCAAAGATCGAATTCGATTTTTTTTAAAAAAACTCGAATCGAATTTGAATAACTGCCTGGTCTCTAATGACAGTTTTGACCATAAAAAACTCCAAAATTTGAATTTTGAATTTGACCCTTGATTAATCTGCCCCATAGTATTCATATGCCCATTAGAGTGTCAGTTCCTATGCAAAAGGAAATCTTCATTCAGGAAGTCCCTGATGATCCTGTTGACTTCCTGTGGTCTGTCCTGTTGCAGCCAATGGCTGGCGTTGGCTATGATTTCTGCTCTGAACGGTGCATGGACATACTGCTGCATCTCTGGCACCATTGCAGCCTCCAGAAATGCGTCGTGTTCCCCCCATAGAAGCAGAGTTGGAACAAGGACATCCTGGGCCTTCAACGGGAAAAATCTGCAGAATTAAAAGAACAGAAAAAAAGAAGACAATTTGCAAGTTGTTTAGACTTCCGGGGGGGGGGGGGGGTTGCTGTACTTTAACAATATATAGAGGTTGTCTACTTGCCCTTGCCTGGTCTATATCATACTTACAGCTCATTTAAAATTCACTTCCCTTTTTATTGGGCCGCCAGATGCTTTTTGGATACTCAAGGTCAAAAGGCTACTAAATGTGCACTCCATGAAAATGAGAGAAGGATCCACTTTTGTGCCATAGTAGGTGGTCCCAGGGATTAACCCCTTCCACATTGCCTTACTTTAAATATATGACTAATGCAGTGCTTTCTATTTTCTCACTGAGCACCAAAGACCACCCACCCAAGTGCCAGATGCCTTTGTACTTTGGGCTCTTTTCTGTATCCAGTCTCTCCATTCACTCCCAGCCCTTCCACAGCCCCCCTCCCTGTGCTTTTGTCTCCTGTCATTCCTTTCCTAATGGACCTTGGAAAGTCTGTAGGGCACAAAATTATCTGTAGTACAAAGTGCAGAGAGTCCCATATTTTACAGCATAGGAGGAAAAACCTGACAAGAATCAAATCCACCTTAACTAAGACTTGAATAACACAGTGACATGTTGTGCCCCATAACTGCTATATTGTTTACTAATTAAAATCCTGTCTAGTACTGGTTGTGGTGATCAAACTGCACTTGACTTGTGGTTGGAATTATTGCCCTAAAAAGCACCTGTTTTTGGGTTGTAATTGAAAGTAAAACAAAGCTCAAATGTGAGATTCTTCAAAAAAATGATATATACTGAGATTGGTAAAAGTAAAAAAACATTTATTATATAACACTGATCAGTGGAAACCAAGAGAGCTGCAAAGCAGGAAGTAGTGTTCTGTTATGTTAGACATCCAGTCACTCCAGCATTTATACATTAAATTTTTGGCTAATTAACTATATTAGAAACATGTTTTATTTTGCAGAGCCTATCTATTTACCCAGTTTTTATACTGAACAATTCCTTTAAGCTGGGCATACACTGCTCTGCTCATTTGGTAAGCTTGGGCTCCATGACAAATAGTCAGATTATAATGAGGGCCGACAGAGACCCTGTTGGATAGAACTGCACAGGGCCGGACCAAGGCAGTTTGGCACCCTAGGCAAGAGCTTGAATCAGCGCCCCCCGTCGAGCATTGCCATTTCCCACCTTACCATGATGATATTTAAATAAAGAATCCATCATACAGCCCCCCGTACCTCTGCCAGCAAGCCCAGCAGCCATCCATCATACTGCCCCCTGTACCCGGCACACAAGCCCAGCAGTCATTATATTGCCCCCAAGCTTTACCTGTGCCAGCAGCAGCAGCCATAAATAAATCAACTCATACTGCCCCCACCCCAAGTATCTATGTACCTGTGCCAGCCCAGCAGCAACATTAAAAAATATAAAAATATGACCCCCAAATCTGTACCTGGCTGTGCCAGCAGGAAGCTTCACAGTACAGAAAGAATATCTTTAATGTGATTCTTCAATGCAACTGTACAAGGCTGCGAGCACTGAGCCACACCAACGCGCCAGGCCGAAAGCTCTCTGCCTCCCTCTGGTGCGTCATTGACATCATCATCGACATCAGTGACATGTGTACGCACATTGCGCTGCTCCACCACACCAGACAGAAGCAGCTCTTAAGCTGTCTAGCACTTGCCAGCAAGAGGTATAAGGTGAGGGAGGTGAGGCGATAGGTGGCATTATTATATAAATAAATAAGCACTTAAAAACAAAACAAAAAAAAATTTCGCTTTAAAATGCGCCCCTCAATGATGGAGCCTTAGGCAACCGCCTACTCTGCCTACCCCTAGTTCCGGCCCTGGTAAGCTTTCATACATCTGCTAGGAAAGGAGCCCCCCTATAAGATATATTAGATCTAACTGTCAATGAATATCTGACACCCAACTGCTGCATGAAGACAGAATGAAGAGAAACAGATGCTGAGAGAGAAATAGTGAAGATAAACTTGATTGTTTCAGAAACGGTACAGAATATTTAATTGATTGTATTTTGTTTCTTATTTCAGTATGAGGAAGCTTATATTAAATTTTCATTTCACGATAGTTCCCCTTTAATTTAAAGGTACAACCCTTTTAACCCCTTGCTGTTGGGCATTTGCTGGCAGCAGAGGGAGTTGGAAGGACTTATAGAATCATACGCTGCATGTTGATATAATAGAGACCCCTTTGTGTGTGTGTGTTTATTAGTATTTGTGGGGGTCGCTTACCAACCCCTCTGTTACAGAGAAACCAAGTGTTACTATCAGCAGAACAATGGCACCAACCATTTAAACATAACGGCAGGAATAGAGCGCAAAGGCATCAACCCATACCTGTCCCCGCAGCCGCCTTCCACTGCACAAACCCGCAACCACTCCAATAACAAATATTAAATGCCCTGCTCCAGCCCCGGGCCTATCCCTTCTCAAACAAACCTCTACGGACAAGCCGCTCGTGGGAAATGACAGGAGAAAGAGTTCTTTTGCGTGAACTGTTTGTCAGCTACGTCAGAGAAAACCCAATGGCATCACCGCGTCATTGACATTAGTGACATGCGTACGGACGTCGTCTGCTCCACTGGACAGAAGCAGCTGTCTAGTACTTGCCGGCAAGAGGGATAAGGCGAGGGAGGTGAGGTGGGAGGTGGATTCTGCCAGACTCTGAGTGCCATGATTATATAAATAAATTTTAAACAAGCGATTAAAAAAACCAAAATGAAAAACCAAAAAAAATCCTCTTTAAAATGCGCCCATCACTGATGGCGCCCTAGGCAACCGCCTACTCTGCCTACCCCTAGTTCCAGCCCTGGAACTGCTTGAGTGTACTAGTGTAGTCCTTGTCTGATATGCCGGATAGATATCTAGCCAGATGTTGGGGTGTTGAAACGCCCCCGTACACAAGCCAATGAACTGCTTACAACAAAAATAGTAGCACTTCTCAACAGGTAAAGCTACATCCATGAGAGTCAATTGTTAGTACACTAAGGGGGTTATTTATTAAAATACGAATGACAAAAACCCCAAAAAATTGTTTTTTTACTGTAAAATACAATTTTTTTCTAAAAAAAAACAACACATTTTTAGGGATTTATTATATCATGAGGATGGAAAAGGAAGATTTTAGTACTTACCGTTAAATCCTTTTCTCTCATCCTATAATGGAGGACACAGGCACCATGGGGATGAAGAGACTGCAGTTTAGAGAGCGGACAATAAGATGTTAACGGTAACTCCTCCTCTTGCTCTGAGCTTCATTCCCTGCCTCCTCCTACCATATCCAGTTTCTCACCGAAGAAGGAGTAAGCTCACCCAGATAACCCAAAACAGAGGAGTCTCCCCACCCCATAACCAAAACTATTCTAACTAGAAAAAAACGCCAACGTGGAGAATTGTAACATACTTGGGCACCCTAGGATGGCCCAACCTTGGTAAACCAACCTTTGTATATCATCTAACAGGGAGGGAAGGCCTGTGTCCCCCAATATAGGATGAGAGAAAAGCATTCAACTATGAGTACTAAAATCTTCCTTTCTCTTACTTAAATTGGGGGACACAGGCACCATGGGGATGTCCCAAAGCAACACCTGAGGGCGGGACTTGTATCTCTTGTCAGGTGCTCAGTCTGTAACACCTTCCTGTTGGAGACTGTAGAAGCGTGTGGTGAAAGTGTGTAGGGAGTACCAGGTAGCGGCTCGACACACACCTGCTCGGCCGAGGCTTGATGTCGAACTGCCCAGGAGGTACTGATTGAGCGTGTAGCGTGAGCTTGGACTCGAAAGGTAGGCAGTCTGCCTTTCACTGTATAGTCTCGGATGATGGTGGAACGAATCCATTCGGCTATGGTTGACTTAGTGGCTCTCGTAGTGCCGGCGCCCAAGGCAACCCGGCCGACTACATCGCCCCTTCTGAAGGGTGCGCGTGCTCTAGGGAGCTGAAGAGCACAAGTTGAGCTTCCGTGCGCACATGCGCAGAAGAGCGCACACGTCTAGGAAGTGCTGATTGCTCTCACAGGCGGGGAAAGAAGCGTCTTACTAGGGGTAAGGTGGCAAAAGAGGTACGGTGCCTGGCGCCCTCCCACATTTGCGCCCTAGGCACGTGCCTCTTCTGCCTACCCCTAGTTCCGGCTCTGGGCTCTCGTACCTCTTTTTTGGCCTTCTGGAAGAATGAAAAGTGATTTTGTTTTTCTGATCAATTTAGTAGCCTCCAAGTAGGACTTGATTGCACGTACCACGTCCAATTTGTTTAGACACCTCTCTAGTGGATTCTTCGGCTCTCGGCATAGTGATGGGACCATCGGATATTGATTGACTTGGAATTGTGATACTACCTTAGGAAGAAACTCCGGTGTCGGTCTGAGAATCACTTTATCATAATGGATAATGATGACTGGCATGATAGTGCCGCCAGTTCTGAAATTCTGCAGGCCGATGTAATTGCCAAAAGGAACACTACATTTCCTGTCAGTATGGCTAGTGGAATAGAATCCAGTGGTTCATAAGGTTCTTCTTGTAGGACTGAGAGAACCAAGTTCAGGTCCCATGGGGGAACAGGATACTTATATGGGGGAACTAGTCTAGTCGCCCCCTGTAGAAAAGTCTTAATATAGTTGCTCATCGCCAGATTTTCCTGAAAGAGTATGGAAAGTGCTGATACTTGTCCTTTCAGAGAGCTCAATGCTATCCCCTGGGTGAGACCATCCTGGAGAAAGGAGAGAATGTCTCCCTCCCCTGCCGTCTGCAGATTTGTATTTCTGGCTTCGCACCATCCGATAAACGGTTTCCACACACTGTGGTAAATCTTTGCCGATACTGGCTTTCGCGCTCGTAGCATGGTAGGGATTGCCTCCTTGGGGGCTTCAGATGCCTCCAGTATTAGGGCCTCAAGAGCCACACCATTAAAGCCCCGGTACAGTTAGGCCCATAAATCTTTGGACAGAGACAACTTTTTTCTAATTTTGGTTCTATATATTACCACAATGAATTTTAAATGAACCAAATCAGATGCAGTTGAACTGCAGACTTTCATCTTTAATTCAGTGGGTTGAACAAAAAGATTGCATAAAAATGTGAGGAACTAAAGCCTTTTTTTTAACACAATCACTTCATTTCAGGGGCTCAAAAGCAATTGGACAATTGATTCAAAGGCTATTTTATAGGCAGGTGTGGGCAATTCCTTCATTATGTCATTATCAATGAAGCAGATAAAAGCCCTGGAGTTGATTTGAGGGGGGTGCTTGTATGTGGAAGATTTTGCTGTGAACAGACAACATGTGGTCAAAGGAAGTCTCCATGCAGGTGAAACAAGCCATCATTGAGCTGCAAAAACC
Organism: Xenopus laevis; assembly: GCF_017654675.1. NCBI lineage: Eukaryota > Metazoa > Chordata > Amphibia > Anura > Pipidae > Xenopus > Xenopus laevis. The sequence continues at coordinate 20,779,435 of NC_054376.1, read as the reverse complement.
CATCCAAGAAAATGCTACAATATTAAGAGTGGCAAAATCTACAGTTTGGTACATCCTGAGAAAGAAAGCTCTGATAAACTCAGCAACGTAAAAAGACCTCGACGTCCACAGAAGACAACAGTGGTTGATGATCGCAGAATCATTTCCATGGTAAAGAAAAACCCCTTCACAACAGCCAAACAAGTGAACAACACTCTCCAGGAGGTAGGCGTATCGATATACAAGCCTTCCATAAAGTGAAGACTGCATGAAAGTAAATACAGAGGGCGCACTGCAAGGTGCAAGCAACTCATAAGCATCAAGAATAGAAAGGCTAGACTTGAATTTGCTAAAAAAAAAAACCCATCTAAAAAAGCCAGCAGAGTTTTGGAAAAACATACTTTGGACAGATGAAACCAAGATCAACCTCTACCAGAATTATGGCAAGAAAAAAAGAGAAGAGTGGAACAGCTCATGATCCAAAGCATGCCACATCATATGTAAAACATGGTGGAGGCAGTGTGATGGCTTGGGTGTGCATGGCTGCCAGTAGCACTGGGACACTAGTGTATCGATGATGTGACACAGGCTGTCCTTTGTCAAATCATCGATAAAAACTAGTGTCCCAGTGCCAAATGAAGCAGCCGAATGAATTCTGAGGTGTTCAGAGACAATACTGTCTGCTAAATCCAGCTGATCCAGTCAAATTGATTGGGAGGCGTTTCATAATACAGATGGACAATGACCCAAAACATACAGCCAAAGCAACCCAGGAGTTTATTAAAGCGAGGAAGTGGAATATTCTTAAATGGCCAAGTCAGTCACCTGATCTGAACCCAATTGAGAATGCATTTCACTTGTTGAAGACTAAGCTTTGAACAGAAAGGCCCACAAACAAACAGCAACAGCTGCAGTAAAGGCCTGGCAGAGCATTAAAAAGGAGGAAACCCAGAATCTGGTGATGTCCATGAGTTCAACACTTCTGGCTGTCATTGCCAGTAAAGGGTTTTCAACCAAGTATTAGAAATGGACATTTTATTTTCAGTTTTTTAATTCATCCAATTGCTTTTGAGTCCCACTGTGGCAATGTACAGAACAAAAATTAGAAAAAAAGTCTCTGTCCAAAGATTTATAGGCCTAACTGTATGTGAATTCGGGTGGACAATCGGTCCTTGTGTGAGTAGGTCTTCTCTCAATGGCAGCCTTTGTCGCCATGTCTACTATCTCTGCAAACCACGCTCTGCGGGGCCACAAGGATGGTTATCTTCTTGGTGACCCGTGGTAGAAGACCCAAGGGTGGAAAGAAGTAGGCTAGGGAGAATATCCAAGGAATCACTAGGGCGTCTACTGCTTGTGGGTCGACACTTCTTGCTACGAACCTTGGAACCTTTTGGTTGTATTGAGATACCATCAAGTCCACCTCTGGGAGGCCTCATTTGTTCACTATAATTTGGAACACGTCTGGGTGTAGGCTCCATTCTCCTTGATCTAGTGTTTCTTTGCTCAGATAATCCGCTATCCAGTTGTCTACTCCTGGCAGATATAGGGCTGATATCGCTGCAACTTTTTTTTCTGCCCACGTTAGGATTCCTTTTGCTTCTGCCAGCTTGACTTCTGGTGCCTCCTTAGTGGGTTATGTAGGCTACTGCTGTCACATTGCCTGATTGTATCAGCACTGGTCTTCCTTGTAAAAGAGCTGTCCAATGTTCTAGTGAGATTGATCGGGAGACATTTCTCCAATTGTTTCCAAAGGCCTTGGACTGTTTTCTGGTTCAGCACTCCTCCCAAGCCATGTAGACTGGCATCTGTTGTTACCACCGTCCATGAGTGGTTGGGAAATGGTTTTCTGTGCTGGGATCAGATTGGATTTGTGGTAGTTGATTAACCACCCCAAGTGAATCAGTGTCTGTAGCACCTGAGATGTGCAGCTGTTGGCTATCTCTAATGAAGGGGCGTTCACTAGAATTTCGTCCAAATAGGTGATAACCCTTATGCCCCTCAATCCCAGTTCCGATAATGCTGCCACCATTACCTTTGTGAAGATGCGGGGCGCTGACGATAGGCCAAACTGCCAGTGGTTCCCTGCTACATAGAACCTCAGGAATCTGTGGTGATTTGGGTGAATGGGGATGTGCAGGTATACATACTTTATGTCTATCACCGTCACCATTTTATGGTCCTCCATGGACATCAGCACTGATTGGATTGATTCCATCTTGAAGTGGTAAGTTTTGACGAAAAGGTTGAGGGTCTTAAGGTCTAGCACCGGTCTGTAGGAACGGTAATTCTTGGATACGATGAAAAAGTTTGAATAATACCCTTTCCTTCTGTCTGACCTTGGGACGGGTTGGATGACCTCTGCATTTGATAGGTCTTGGACGACTCCTAGGAAAACCAACAGAAAAGGCCGTAAGCTGGGGATGGGGGGTTGGAAAAATCCTTACCAGTTCAGACAGAGTGCTTGTGCCCAGAAAAGGAACGTTCCCTGTGTATCAGGTGTGTCAGGCTTTGCCTGCAGCCTCCATAGAGCTGGAAGGCATCTCTTTCTTTTTTTTTTATTAAAGTTGCTGAAAACTATCTGGCTGATGAGGCATGATCTCCATCGAAGTTCAGATCAATTGCTCCTGCCACCAATTTTCTGTGTCTTCTTCTGAGGACACAAAGAAACTGGAGATGGTAGGAGGAGGCAGGGTATGAAGCCCAGAGCAGGAGGGGGAGTCACCGTTAACATCTTTGTGTCTACTCTCCAAGCTGCAGGATCTTCATCCCCATGGTACCTGTGTCCCCCAATTTAGATGAGACAAAAGTCAGAATCTGAAAATTCGGCATCTCAGACCTTCCGAAGCTATATATAAGTCAAAGGGAGAAGTCCCAAAGATATCTTGATCTGCACTGATCTTCCAATAATCCAAAGATTTTGTGGTTTTCGGCCAAAAATTTGTTTTCGGGGGAAAAATCTGAAAAATTTGTACAATTCGTTTTTTTTCACTATTTTTTCTGGGGTTTTTTGTACAAAGAAAATTTTCGGGAAACTGTATTGATAAATAAGAAAAAAAACCTGTGCGCATTTGGTCAGAGTAGTTTTCAGAAAATATTGACTTTGACGTCAGGTTTGGTTACCTGACAGCACATATGGTGCTTCTCCCTCACCGTGGGCCATGGCCCTTAAAGGTATCTTAAAATCCCCCTGCCGTGAGATTGCTTTCAGATTATGAGTGACAGACCCAATTTCACTTTTCACCTGCAGGTTGATCCCCTGAATGGAGCACACCCGTTATTGACATCATTCTGTATCATACCAGTCTCAATCAACTGCAGGGGACCATTCTAAACCTTATTCAAAATCTCAAATGGGCAACACTGTATCCCCTGCTGGGAAAATCTTCTCATCTAATTCAATGGATAACAGTTAACCTCTCTCATCCAGAGCAGTGTAAAAAGGAAAGTATTGTACAAGGCTCTCCTGCGGCTAATAAACTTTTGTCCATGGGTAATGGAAGTGTACAGCCCCACCTGCTATACACTGGATGAAGCCCGGGGGGGGGGGAATTACAAAATACAATCTCCATGGGCATCATGTGTGGACCTGCTGCTCTCACCCAAAAAGGTTCCTGTAGTAGTTAAGTGGAGGTGTCAGGGCTCCTTTCTGGGATGGGTAGTATACATAGGACTCTATCTCTTCATTACTCAGCTTGCACTCCACATTCTGTATCCCAAGAGTGGCATCCGTCATTGGTTTCCTTATGTGCTGCAAGGAGATTGGAAGAACATATTAATGTATGGCTATGACTGCAATTAGATAGCCAGGTATTAGCACAGAACAAATAAGGCATAAATGACACTATCCTGCACACATAATCCCTTGCCTCCGGAAATAAAACCAACCTAATGAAAAGATCGTTATTTAAAAATGAGGTGGGTTGGAAGTTCAGGTGGTCCTTAAACTCTTATGGATCATAATATAGGTAGCACTTTGTATATGGACAATGTATAATTGTTTGGTACAATATCCCTTTAAACTGGGATGCCAGTAGCACGATAAAGGGGAACTATGGCAAAAATTAAAATTTTATATAAGCTTCATCATACTGAAATAAAAAAACGTACTAAATTCTGCACCATTTCTGAAATGATTAATTAATCTTCACTCCCTACTACCATAGCATTTTGTCTCTCTCCATGCAGGTGTCAGGACTCAGATTTGACTGACAGTTAGGTACAGCCTTTGGGGAGGGGACACCCTTTGTCGAGATATATTTGAGGAAACATTTTCAAAATAACTAACTAACTGAAATCCAGTCTCTCTACGTGCAAGGTTTGTGCTGGAGACATATATTGTGTTAGATGTCACTAGATGTCCCCCAAAAGATTTATAAGATCGGTCAATCAAAATCAGACTCTGATTCCTGGTTTTCACAATAGACCTCAATAAAACATTGCCTTCTAGTGGTCAAAACAAGTGTCATACGACTGGTATACTCCTTACCTCAAAATCTCGCAAAGAGAGAAGGATTTCAGGAATTATGGGGAGCTGGAAGAGGAAGACATAACGGGAGGAGAACAGCTGAGAAGGATGAGAGAGCACATAATCTGAGAAGAGAAGAACAATCCATTATTAAATGTCAATAGTAGAACAGACTTTCACTTACAGCCCACAACATTCTATACCCTTGTACTAGATGGCACTACCGGACTTACATTGCTTCTTGTAAAATCTTATTTTAGTGATCCCCAATCTGTGGCTTTCTAGTTTGGAACCAAGTTTTGGTTGCATAAAAATCAGGTGTACTGCCAAACAGACCCTCCTGTTGGCCTATCAAACCACTTATTTTGCACCCCCAGGGACATTTCCATGCTTGTGTTGCTCCCCAACTCTTTTTACATCTGAATGTTGCTCAGTAATAAAAGATTGAGGATCCTGTCTTAGCTTAAGTAGCAACTACTTTGTTTAGAAGACAAGTTAAAGTTCAAACTCAATCAGATTTTCTTGTTCCAGGTGCCAATATTACTACAAAGACTATTAAAGGAGAACTAAAGCTTAACTAAATAAGTAGGCTATAAATGTTGTATATTATGGTTTGAGCTTCTGTACCAGCCCACAGCAACCGCAGAACTTTAGCAGTAAAGATCTGTGTCTCCATAGATGCCCCAGTAGCTCCCCATCTTATTTTCTGCTGATTCACTGCACATGCTCTGTGCTGCTGTCCCTTACTGAGCTTAGGGACTCACTCACAATATACAGTACACATTATAAGGCTGATTAGTAATTAATACAGATAATTACTACATGGCAGCACAGAAACCAGTGCAATTAGCATCAGAATTTAATAATCAGCCCTGTAGCATCAGCTTATATTACAAACAAACCTCATTTTCAGCATGATCATTTGTGACATCCCTTAGCTTTTTAACAGCTGCTCAGAGCACACTGAGCATGTGAGTGTCACAGACACTTTCCAAGATGGTGACCCCCTGCGACAAGTTTAAAGTCCTGGATCATTGCTGAAGAAGCTGACACTTTAGGCTGGTGCAATAAGTTCTGTATATAAATATGGCATTTTTAACCATATTCATTTCTGTCCTATAAAAGTGGTAGCTAAGTCTGAGAGGATGCTCTGTGTTCTAGGATTAGGAGTATTTTAAGGCAGTGCATGTCCTAGTGCTACCCTGTGTATTGTATGGGTCATAGGATCACCATGGAAAGCCGAAGGATGAGGTGCATTCATGACGATGAGGTGGGTGACCATATCACGGTGTCGAACAGCAAAAGTCCAAGCTAAAGTGCCTCCCCAGTCGTGGCCAACCAGCACGCAGCATGAGTAACCTGAATTTAAAAGCAGAGTATTATAAACAGTCCTTTACAATGTGATATGTGTGCCAGCACCAAGCACCCAATCTGTCTACTGGGAATGTGTGTAGTCACTCTGTGTTCAGGCATGAAATACACCCGGTCAATGTTCCAGACAAATTACCCACCAGCCTAACTCCATCTGTCAGCTGCAGTCATGTGACTTTAAAGGAATTGTTCGATGTAAAAACAAGAAACTGGGTAAATAGATAGGCTGTGCAAAATAAAAAATGTTTCTAATATAGTCAAAAATGTAATATATAAAGGCTGGGGTGACGGGATGTGAAACAAAACAGAACAGAACACTACTTCCTGCTTTGCAGCTCTCTTTGTTTCCACTGATTGCTTACCAGGAAGTAACCAATCAGTGACTTGAGGGGGGGGGCACATGGGTCATAACTGTTTTGAATCTGAGCTGCATGCTGAGGGCCAATTGCAAACTCACTGAACATTTATGTCCCATGTGGCCCCTTAAAGTCACTGACTAACTAAGAGTTAGAGAGCTGAAAGCATTTTGGATAACTAAATATATTAGAAACATTTTTTATTTTGCAAAATCTATCTATTTACCCAGTTTTTATTTTTACACTGAACTGTTCCTTTAAGGCTGCTGCATACACTCTCATTCAGGGGCAGGAGCATGGGGAGACAAAGCAATGAGGAGAACATCATAACACTCACATATCTATGTATTTAGCAAATGAAACTCCCACCACCAGTAGCTGCAGCCCCTGTAAATATGCCGCTGGCAGTCACTCTCATGTGATAGGCTGCTCTAGCACACCTACTTCACTACTTACATCCCACAATGAAATAATATGAAGTCTGGTTCTACCATTGCTGCAGCACCTTGTTAAATGAGTGCCAGAAGCTGACCATAGGGAATCCTTACCAAGTCCTCTGATAAGTTCCTTTAAGTCTTGAAGTAGGATCTCCATTTTGTAATCTTCCAGCCTGGAGGGGGCGTCGGATCCTCCAAATCCCCTGAGGTCTATGGCGACTGTCCGATATGCATTAGAGAACTCATCCAGCTGGTACCTCCAAGAGTACCTTTCCCACATGAAAGGAGCGATAATAATATTAAAGGAGAACTACAGCCTAACTAAAAAAGTAGGGCAGAAATGTTGTGCTTGTGTACCAGCCCAACGCAACCACAGCCCTTTAGCAAGGAAGATCTGTGTCTCCAAAGATGCCCCAGTAGCTCTCCATCTTATTTTCTGCTGATTCACTGCACATGCTCTGTGCTGCTGTCACTTACTGAGCAAAATATACTGTATATATAGAATATTAATATCACAATATAGTAGGGATGCACCAAATCCAGGATTTGGTTCGGGATTCCGCCAGGATTCGGCCTTTTTCAGCAGGATTCGGCCAAATCCTTCTGCATGGCTGAACCGAATCCTAATTTGCATATGCAAATTAGGGCTGGGGAGGGAAATTGCGTGACTTCTTGTCACAAAACAAGGAAGTAAAAAGTGTTTTCCCTTTTCCACCCCTAATTTACATATGCAAATTAGGATTTGGATTTGGTTCGGTATTCGGCCGAATCTTTTCAGAAGGATTCGGGGGTTCGGCCGAATCCAAAATAGTGGATTCGGTGCATACCTACAATATAACATAGTAACATAGTAAGTTAGGTTGAAGAAAAGACACACATACATTAAGTTCAAACATTTAACTTTTATAACCTGCCTAACTGCCAGTTGATCCAGAGGAAGGCAAAAAAAAGAAAACATCTGAAGTCTTTCCAATTTGCCTCAGAGGAAGGCAAAAAATCCCATCTGAAGCCTCTCTAATTTGCTTCAGACGGGGACAAAATTCCTTCCTGATTTCAAAATGGAAATCTGACTAGTCCCTGGATCAACTTGTACTATGACTTCCATAACCCTTTATTCCCTCATTGCTAAAAAGCTAACCAACCCTTTCTTAAAGCTATATAATGTATCAGCCAGTACAACTGATTCAGGGAGAGAATTCCACATTTTCACAGCTATCACTGTAAAAAAAACCTGAATATTTAGGTGGAACCACTTTTCTTCTAAACGAAATGGTTGACCTTGTGTCAGCTGGAAAGACCTACTGGTAAATAAATATGATTATCATATCACCCCTTCTCCAGTGTGAACAACCCCAACTTGGCCAGTCTTTCCTCATAGCGAAGATTTTCCATACCTTTTACCAGTTTAATTGCCTTCTCTGTACCCTCTCTAGTACAATAATGTCCTGTTTGAGGGCTGGAGACCAAAACTGTACACTATATTCTAGATGGGGCCTTACCCGTGCTCTATACAGTGGAAGAATGACCCCTTCCTGCCGTGAATCCATGCCCCTTTTAATACAGCTCAAGACCTTATTTGCCCTTGATGCTGACTGACATTGCTGACTGACATTGACTGACATGACCTATCCTTCATAAAGCCATGCTAATTGCTGCTTATGATACCATTTACTAGGACAAAATTTTGAGTGTGTTCCCTTAACAAGCCTTCAAATAATTTGCCCACCACAGATGTCAAACTTACTGGTCTATAATTGCTAGGCTGAGATCCGAATCCCTTTTTAATTATTAGAATCAGCTTTTCTCCAATCCATAGATACCATCCCAGATGAAAGCGAATCTGAGAAAATAGGGGCCGGTCTAAAACTGAACTTAGTTGTCTTAGAACCAGGGGGTGTATGCCATCTAGCCCTGATGCCTAGTTTACATTTTTATTAAGGCATTTTGAATCATATCCTGAGTCAGCCACTGAGTACATTGAGCTGAGCCATCAGTGCAGCTATGAAGTGAAAAAAGGGGGGTTGTGGGTGCACTCCTAAGGCCATATAAAAACATATTTAAGTACAAAAATCCCCTTTCTAAATAATTCAATGAATATGCAAGTGCATGTATTTAAAAAAGAAAAACAGGGTTTTTTGTTACAAAGTTATGATCATAAAGTTGATAAGCCACCATACCAAGTCAGGGTAAACCCCATACGGTGGTCCCTAACTTGTTTACTCAAAATATAAAAGGTCATATACCTCTCTGCTTAACAGCATTACTTGGAGTAAAAATCTCCTGAGGCTTGGTTTCAATCTGTGGACTAGATCCTCCCCCGCCACCTGTGTATGCGGCTTTTAAAAGAGAGACTGCCCAAACCAACGCCCATTTTTAAAAAAAATGTGATAATGAAGAGACTATAATAAAGGCAAAGTAAAGTTGTGTATATATATATATATATATATAGGTGCACACTTGTGCGTGTATGTGTGTGATTATAGGTATAAGTACAGGTGTGGGTATAGATGTGAACAGAAATGAAAAAGGAAAAGCATACATGCACTTGCCTATTCATTGAATCATTTAGACAGGGGATTATTGTGCTTAAATATGTTTTTATATGGCCTTAGGAGTGCACCCACAACCCGAACTTACGGTCACGTCTTTCTGAGTTCCCGGGTGAACCACTCTGCTCTTGGGAACTAGCTATGCAGTTGCACTAAGTTCTGGACAGGTTCCCTGGTCCCAGTTATGCATGCCCAAAGGGACTTACAGCTAGAGTTGCCACATGGCCAGTAAAAATAACGGTTGATCCCGTTAGGGAAAAAAAGATAAATATAAAGGAAGGTCGGTATTAATATACAGCTTTACTTTGCGTTTATTATAGTCTCTTCATTATCAAATTTTTTTTAAAAATGGGCATTGGTTTGGGCAGTCTCCCTTTTAAAAGCCGCATATGCAGGTGACGGGGGAGGATCTAGTCCACAAATTGAAACCAAGCTTCAGGAGATTTTTACTCCAAGTAATGCTGTTAAGCAGAGAGGTATATGACCTTTTATATTTTGATTACAGGTAAACAAGTTAAGCCACCATACCACGTCAAGGTAAACCCCCATACGGTGGTCCCTATCAACTTTATGATCATAAACCCTGTTTTTCTTTTTAAATACATGCACTTGCATTTTCATTGCATTATTTAGACAGGGGATTATTGTACTTAAATATGTTCTTATATGGCCTTAGGAGTGCACCCACAACCCCCCTTTTTTGTACTTCAGCTATGAAGTGAGTCTGGGAACTCAGACTCCTCTATTGTATACACTGAATAAAAGAATTGATTTAGCACATTTGCCTTTTCTGTATATGTTACAACCATATAACGCTGATTAGTAATTAATACAGATAATTACAGCACATAAACCAGTGCAATTAGCATCAAAATTAAATGATCAGCCTTGTAGCATCAGCTTATATTACAGGCCAACCTCATTTTCTGCTTGATAATTTGCAACGACCCTTAAGCTTAGCTTCTCAACAGCTGCTCAGAGCCCACTGAGCATGTGAGTGTCACAGACACTTTCCAAGATGGTGACCCTCTGTTACAAGTTTTAAGTCCTGGATCATTGCTGCTATTAGGAAGCTGAAACTTTAGGCCGGTGCAGTATATAAAATATGACATTTTTAGCCATATTCATTTTTAAGGTTTAGTTCTCCTTTAAAGACTATTTACTTATTGACAGAAATAATAGTGACTGTATTGAAAATAGACTATTGAAAAGTAGAAAGGCACAATATGAGTCTTCATATCCAGGCCCGGACTGGCAATCTGTGGGTTCTGGCAAATGCCAGAGGGGCTGCTGTATAGTTCCATAGAAAGTTACCATATAGTGGGCTGGTAGGAAGCTGTTTTGGGCTGGTAGGGGGCTGTTTGGGCCTCTGTGTACTTGGAATGGCAGGGCCTATTTTGACTCCCAGTCCAGGCCTGTTCATCTAAAATCAAGGAATGACTTATGTTACGTTTCTCAGGGCACATGTGCTGTTTACCTGCATTTGTAGTAGTTTCTGAGATATTAGCAGTTTTACACTCCTAATACCAGGCTTTTTGCTCATTAGCTCTCTTTAAAGGGCAGAGTGTCAAAACTGCTAACTGGCTGTGCCCTTCCTGGAATCAGTTAACCCTAAGGTGGTGACCACTAAAAGGTAATGTATATTGCAAAAGTGCTCAGAGAACCAGTCTGCGTAAGATCATATCAGTTCATTTCTGGGGTTAAAATAGGACTTGAAGGGGTGGTTCAACTTTAAGTTTACCTTTAGTATGTTATAGAATGGACATTTCTAAGCAACTTTTCCACTGATCTTCATTATTTATTTTTTATAGTTTTTTAATGATTTGTCTTCTTTTCTGGCTCTTTCCAGCTTTCAAATGAGGGGTCACTGAACCCACCTGAAAACAAATACTATGTAAATCTACAAATGTATTGTTATTGCTAATTTTTATTTCTTCTCTTTCTATTCAAGTCTTCTCCAATTCACATGCCAGTCCCTTATTCAAATCAATGCATGGTTGCTAGGGTAATTTGAACCTTTGCAACCAAATTGCTGAAATTGCTGGAGAACTACTGAATAAAAAGCTAAATAACTCAAAAACCACAAATAATAAAAAATGAAAACCAACTATAAATTATTTCAGAATATCCCTCTCTACATCATACTAACATTTAATTCCAATGTGAACAACCACTTTAACCTTCCTACAATTCTATCCCTGGCAGAGCACCTCATTAATAGACTGTCTTTACTCTGAAGCCCAGTTCCCCTTATAGAAACCTCCTGGGTAGCCCCACTGTAAACTGTAACTGTACAGCAGGTAAATAAAGCAATGTTAAATTACCAGTTCTCAGGGAAGCCATGAAGGAGCAACATTAAGGGGTTCCTCTTATCTCCTGAAGCAACATAATGGAAGCGAATTCCAGAATCCTATAGGAGATAAAAAGAGCTACAAATAACCAGTGGAAAACCAGTGATTCCATTCACTACAGCAGCCGTATTCTCACACACTGGCCTTAAACAGGTAGATCTGCTCATTTTTAGCAAGGTACCCAGAGAAGCAAATATTTGCCAAAATGGTGGGTGGGACAAAAAGGGCTGATTCAACCTTGGGCCAACCCAACAATCAGATCATGGGGGCCATGTGCAATTCTTTGGGAAAGGACCATATCCACTGTATAATGAGGTCCTCACCCAACAGCATTTAGTCTTCCTGATGAATACGAGTTCCGGACAGATATTGGTGGAGGGGGGAAGCATTTTAGGTCCATGAATAGACCAACAACCTGCTGGCAAGACTAGCCCATTAGCAACCTGGGTACGGTCAAATCTTCCTAGCCTTGAACATTAAAGTCAGGGCTAGTTATAGGGTATTTGCCCTGGGCTCCCAGTATCACAGGAGAGAAAATAGCGTGGGAACAGAGTAATAATTTGAACAGACGTTGGATACTTTTTACTTACGAATCAAAGTAGCAACCAATCAGTCACCCTTAAAGGACCAGTAACATAAAAAAATGTTTAAAAAATTTTTTTGTACTTAACGAAAAAAAACACATCAAGACACTTTTAACTTTATTAAGAATTAACTTACCGATTCTCCGCTTGCGTTCCTCTTCAAAAACGGCGACAGGGCGACTATCCATCGTGCAACGGTCGATTTCTCCTCCCTGGCTATCTCCTATAGAAGGCAGGCAGGAGAAATTGATTGCCGAACGATGGATCGTCGCCCTGTCGTCGTTTCTGAAGAGGAGCGCAAGTGGAGAATTGGTACGTTTATTTCTTAATAAAGACTTTGCGAATTTAAATTCCACACAGAAATTAGAGCGCTCACCTGTTACTCCACAGACCTTTTCAGGTGTCTGGTGCTAAACAGCACATAAGGCCCCCTGCTAACAGCCAGCACAGTTACAACAAAGTTCAAAGTTGCTGTAGCACACAAATCCGTTTTAGTGATGCAAAAAGTGATTTTTATTGGCTCATTGCAGACTTCAAAACATGGCAACGTTTCGGGCCACACAGGGCCCTTTATCAAGCCTTTGCAAATTTAAATGTGACTTGGTGGTTTTTTTTCGTTATGTAGAAACGATTTTTTAAAAAAAAAACAAAAAAAAACTTTTGATGTCACTGGTTTTAAGCCTCCTGATGGTGGGTTTCAAGTTGGACATCCCTGATTTATGTAAATTCCCCAATTAGATAGGAGGCTCCCATTCCCTTGTTATGAGGGCATTTATTTACTAACTCCAGGCTTGATTATGGTCCGTGGTTTCAATATTAATGAGCATAGCAGGGGCCATTTTTCCACCCTGGGTAGTAACCCATAGCATCCAATCAATTGTTAGCTTTTTCAGCCAGCTGGAGGAAGAATAGTGAAAGCAAAAATCTGATTGGTTACTATGGGTTACTGTCCAGGTGCAACTTTGACCAGTGCTGGTAAAGAAGCCCCAGTAACTCTGACATTTCTACTAAGCATTTGGCATCATGGGTCTTATTCCAAGAATAACTCAATTATCTGAGCCTCCCCTCTCTACTAGGCATCCATACCTTTATCCTGATGTATCCGTGCTGCCCATGAACGTTGTTTGTCAGACATGGAGGAGCAGCCTGGCGGGGTCCCCAGCAAAATGCGCTAAGTGGGCCCCGAGTCAGTAGCCGTAAGGCATCAGGCAGATAGGAGACAGCTGCCAGCAGCGCTGCGAAATATACCAGGACCCAGAACAAGACTCCAGTCACCCGCAAGGCAGTCCTTGTCACGATCAGGAGAAGGCGGGACAGATAAAGCTGCATGGCTTCACCTCCAAGTTCTCCACATGGACCTGGAGAGAAAGAGTTACATTTGTTAGAATGTCTTGGCCTTTGCATGACAAAATCAGTATATGGATGTAAATCATTCGCCATTGTATTTCTGTATTCCTAAATAGAATGATGTCCATAGGCACAAAGCACCAGAATGCCCTGCAGAACAATGATTTCATTGCAGTTGAACGGACTGTGCATTTAACCATAGTTTTCCACACTGCAACGTCAACAACTCTACATCTTTTGCTGAACTATTCCATCCATCATTAATCCTGGAGCAGCTGGAGCTTGTAGTTCCAGCTGGTGGGAAAAATCACATGTAAAGCAAATGATCTCATGATCTGCACAAGATTAAGGGCATTATTAGCAATACACATACAGTCAATCCCATACAGGATTAGAAAGCCTGAAGCTATGCACAGGTTAGACTCTTTCCTCCACCAATACATCACCTGTTACCGCCTCTCCTTCAGCACAGAGGACAACAAACAATCTCCGCCCCGTGTCCTTTCTTTCGAGTGTTATCATTGGCCAAACGTAGTGTCTGTCCGTCATGTATAACGCATTCCCGCATTCCATTGGCTCTTTTATATACCCCATCACGTTTGTTTGAGCTCCATAGGTGTCAGCGCTAGGTCGCGCAGTAGAGTAAAGTTCACATGTGGGGGGGGGTCAAGCGAATCAGAAGCTGATTGGCTTGAAGGCGGGGGTCAGGCTTTTTGTTCGAATATACGGGCTTAGCATTGATTGACAGCAAGAGTAGCCTATGAAAAGACTTTATTTTTCCGGTAACATCCCTTGGGAATACTAACCAATCCGGCACTTCTCAGAGCTACTTAGATTGGCTATTGTTTTTTTATTTGCTATCTTCGTATTTAGATATTTTACTTTGATGTTGTTATAGCTAGTACCAGTAAAAGACTACATACTTGTCAATGCTATGTGAATTGTGCACAAATGACTAGGGAGGCTGCCTATTGCCTATTAGCTGTGCTCAATATTAAACAATTAGTACTTCGTCTGCGGGATAGCAGGTATAGTAGGGACGGGAGAGATGATGCCTGTAGTAGCAGTGGGATAGTAGTCTCTCTGGGATGGGACTGTGACTGTGGAATAGCAGGTAAAATAGGAAGAGATGATGCTTATATAGTAACAGTGGAATGATAGTCTTTGGGAAGGGACCATGGCTGTTGGATAGCAGGTAAAGTCGGGAGAGATGGTGCCTATAGTAACAGTGGGATAATAGTCTCTGGGAAGGGAGTGTGACTGTGGGATAGCAGGTAAACAGGGCCGGGCCAGGGTAGTTTGGCACCCTAGGCAAGAGCTTGAATCAGCGCCCCCTGTCGAGCATTGCCATTTCCCACCTTACCATGACGATATTTAAATAAAGAATCCATCATACAGCCCCCCTGTACCTCTGCCAGCAAGCCCAGCAGCCATCCATCATACTGCCCCCTGTACCTGGCACACAAGCCCAGCAGTCATTATATTGCCCCCAATCTTTACCTGTGCCAGCTGCAGCAGCCATAAATAAATCAAATCATACTGCCCCACCCCAAGTATCTATGTACCTGCCCAGCAGCAACATTAAAAAATATAAAAATATGACCCCCAAATCTGTACCTGGCTGTGCCAGCAGGAAGCTTCACAGTACAGAAAGAATATCTTTAATGTGATTCTTCAATGCAACTGTGCAAGGCTGCGAGCACTGAGCCACACCAACACGCCAGGCCAACAGCTCTCTGCCTCTCTCTGGTGCGTCATTGACGTCAGTGACATGTGTACGCACATTGCGCTGCTCCACCACACCGGACAGAAGCAGCTCTTAAGCTGTCTAGCACTTGCCAGCAAGAGGTATAAGGTGAGGGAGGTGAGGCTATAGGTGGCATTATTATATATATAAATAAGCACTCAAAAAACAAAACAAAATGAAAAACAAAAAAAATTTTTGCTTTAAAATGCGCCCCTCAATGATGGCGCCTTAGGCAACCGCCTACTCTGCCAACCCCTAGTTCTGGCCCTGGTAAGCTTTAATACATCTGCTAGGAAAGGAGCCCCCTATAAGATATATTAGATCTAACTGTCAATGAATATCTGACACCCAACTGCTGCATGAAGACAGAATGAAGAGAAACAGATGCTGAGAGAGAAATAGTGAAGATAAACTTGAATATTTCAGAAACGGTACAGAATATTTAATTGATTGTATTTCGTTTCTTATTTCAGTATGAGGAAGCTTATATTAAATTTTCATTTCACGATAGTTCCCCTTTAATTTAAAGGTACAACCCTTTTAACCCCTTGTTGTTGGGCATTTGCTGGCAGCAGAGGGAGTTGGAAGGACTTATAGAATCATACGCTGTATGTTGATATAATAGAGACCCCTTTGTGTGTGTGTTTATTAGCATTTGTGGGGGTCACTTACCAACCCCTCAGTTACAGAGAAACCAAGTGTTACTATCAGCAGAACAATGGCACCAACCATTTAAACATAACGGCAGGAATAAAGCGCAAAGGCATCAACCCATACCTGTCCCCGCAGCCGCCTTCCACTGCACAAACCCGCAACCACTCCAATAACAAATATTAAATGCCTTGCTCCAGCCCCGGGCCTATCCCTTCTCAAACAAACCTCTACGGACAAGCCGCTCGCGGGAAATGACAGGAGAAAGAGTTCTTTTGCGTGAACTGTTCGTCAGCTATGTCAGAGAAAACCCAATGGCATCACCGCGTCATTGACATTAGTGACATGCGTACGGACATCATCTGCTCCACTGGACAGAAGCAGCTGTCTAGTACTTGCCGGCAAGAGGGATAAGACGAGGGAGGTGAGGTGGGAGGTAGATTCCGCCCGACTCTGAGTGCCATGATTATATAAATAAATTTTAAATAAGCGATTAAAAAAAACAAAATGAAAAACAAAAAAAAAAATCCTCTTTAAAATGCACCCATCACTGGTGGCACCCTAGGCAACCGCCTACTCTGCCTACCCCTAGTTCCGGCCCTGCAGGTAAAGTAGGAAGAGATGGTGCCTATAGTAACAGTGGGATAATAGTCTCTGGGAAGGGACTGTGGGATAACAGGTATAGTAGGGGGAGATGGTGCCTGGGAAGGGAGTGTGGCTGTGGGATAGCAGGTATAGTAGGGAGAGACGGTGCCTATAGTAGCAGTTGAGATAATAGTCTCTGGGAAGGGACTGTGGCTGTGGGGAAGCAGGTATAGTAGGGAGAGATGGTGCCTATAGTAACAGTGGGATAATAGTCTCTGGAAAGGGATTGTGGCTGTGGGATAGCAGGTATAGTAGGGAGAGATGGTGCCTAAAGTAACAGTGGGATAATAGTCTCTAGGAAGGGACTATGGCTGTCGGATAGCAGGTATAGTAGGGAGAGATGGTGCCTATAGGGAAGGGACTATGGCTGTCGGATAGCAGGTATAGTAGGGAGAGATGGTGCCTCTGGGAAGGGAGTGTGGCTGTGGGATAGCAGGTATAGTAGGGAGAGACTGTGCCTATAGTAGCAGTTGACATAATAGTCTCTGGGAAGGGACTGTGGCTGTGGGGAAGCAGGTATAGTAGGGAGAGATGGTGCCTATAGTAACAGTGGGATAATAGTAGCAGGAAGGGAAGGGACTGTGGCTGTGGGATAGCAGGTATAGTAGGGAGAGATGGTGCCTAAAGTAACAGTGGGATAATAGTCTCTAGGAAGGGACTATGGCTGTCGGATAGCAGGTATAGTAGGGAGAGATGGTGCCTATAGTAACAGTGGGATAATAGTCACTGGGAAGGGACTGTGACTGTGGGATAGCAGGTATAGTAGGGAGAGATGGAGCCTTTAGTAATATTGGGATAATAGTCTCTGGGAAGGGAGTGTGGCTGTGGGATAGCAGGTATAGTAGGGAGAGATGGTGCCTATAGTAACAGTGGGGATAATAGTCTCTGGGAAGTGGCTGTGACTCTGCCCCCCCCTGGCTTACCTATTCCTTTGTGCGGCTGCGACAGGGGATCAGGGAGGGAGGTAAGGTTTTTTCCCGTGCCCCGTCGGCCCAGTCCACCTCTGGAGGAGTATACCCCCTTTGTTTCAGTTGAGTGCAACGAATAAGGCTCAAGCTGAATATTTAGTTTAGTAAAACAAAACAGAGTGAAGAGGGGGTTGTTTTACAGAGCTCACTATCTTACTTAGCTGATTACAGAGGAGATAGTAAGTGTGAAAGGAAAACAATGCTCTAGTACTGCTACATAATAAAAATAACTGGATTTTTCTGATACCACAGAAATAAAGGGGTGGTTCACCTTTAAGGTAACTTGTATTATGTCATATAACGGCCAATTCTTTGCAACTTTTCAATTGGTTTTCATTATTTAATTTTTTATAGTTTTATAGTTATTTGCCTTTTTCTTCTGACTCTTTGCAGCTTTCAAGTGGGCGTCACTGATTCCCTTCTAAAAAAAAAGCTCTGTAAGGCTAAAAATGTATTGTTATTGTTACTTTTTTTATTACTGATCCTTCTATACAGGCCCTCTCCTATTCATACTCCAATCTCTTATTCAAATCAATGCATAGGTGCTAGGGTAATTTGGACCCTAGGTATCAGATTGCTAAAGATGCAAATTGAAGAGTTGCTGATTAAAATGCTAAATAACTAAAAAACCTTCAATAATAAAAAATTAAAACAAAATGCAAATTGTCTCAATATCAATCTCTCCATCATCATAAAAGTTATCTCAAAGGTGAACAATACCTTTACGGAGTCTGTGGGGGTGGGTATAATACTAAAGGTGGTCTGGGCATTTACCCTAAATCTCCATGCATGGGAATGAGTAGCGACAGTATCTTTTCAACAATATTCTCTTCTTATGTATCCTGCAGGGCAACAACCCTTTTCCAAAGGCCACAGACAAAGAAGCGCCAGAGGATCTAGTGTCCAGGGAAAATATTCCTGTAAAGGATGCCCATTCAAATGATGGAGGAGACTGCCAGGTGCCAGTGCAACAGCACAGCGATAAGGAAAAAAAACTGTAGCAGGACCTTATATGTCTCTGCACACATAGTGATGAAGATGACAGTGATGAAGTAGCTGCACGATTACTGTGTAGCCACAGATTGGTGTGTGGATTAAGGCTCTATCACAGTCGATATCCAGCACACTTCAATACACTCCAAGTCATTAACTCTTCAGGGTGCACGCAACAAACGTATGTTCACCTCCACATACCTCCAATTCAAGTGTATATAAATTGCAGCACTCCAGGTTTTTCCATTAAAACCGCTTTTATTTCAATATAGCATAGCGACGTTTCGGATACAAATGATCCTTTATCAAGCTAACAAAAACATCACCATAACTTCCTTATATACCCAAAACCTCTAGTGGCCATCACCCAGAATTACACATATTTGGCAGAACAGTATCTAACCCACATTACATTGAGCAGGGTTGTATTTTACATACATTGTATCACATCAAGAGTTTAAACAATGTTATTAAAAATTGTATCATATCACTTATCTATCTTGTTTCATGTCTTGTTCATTATCTCCCCTCAGTAGATCCTGCTGATGTTCTATAGAAGGTAAAGGGTACACAGTAATTATGAGCAATTAAAAACAGAGAATAAAAACTTTTTGTTATTTTTAAATATATAATAAAAACTTATTAAAAACAACTATCAAATCTATATCACTGCACTTAATTCATATTCCTTGTTCATGCCTCTAGGGGTCATAGTATCCAATCTACGGATCCAGCCTGCTTCACATTTAAGTAGTAGTTTAACTCTATCTCCCCCTCTTCTAGGTCTAGGGATATGTTGTAAAACCTGAAAGCGTAATTGGGAGACAGAATGACCAGCTTCAACAAAGTGTTCTGCTACAGGGCTTTGTCGTACCCCTCTCCTAATATCAGATTTATGTTCACCCAATCTGTCCTTAAGTTGTCTGGTCGTCTGTCCCACATGCATAAGTCCACAAGGACATTTTAAAGCATACACCACATATGTGGAAAGACAGGTATGATACCCCTTTATCTTAATAGCCGTACCTCTATGTGGATGATAAATCGTATCCCCTTTTAGACAACTATTACAGTGTTTGCATGACAAACACGGAAATGTACCGTTTTTTTGGGCCCCAATAGTATCCTGTCGCATAGTTTATCCTTTTGTCCTGATGCTTACCCAAATTTCCTTGAAATTGACTTAGAGCTGGCACGGTTTTTTAGGCTGATTAAGCTAAAAGCCTTCTTTAGGACCCAACCAAGTATACAAAATACAAAGGAATTGGTGGACAATGAGAATACCTATGAAAACACCTTTACTCTATCTATGGTGGATTTACACTTGAAAAGTGATTTTACACCTAATAAGAACTCTAAAGGCATTGATACTTATATAAATATGGTGAAAAGTGATATTAATAATCTGAAATTACAATATGAACAAGGGGGTTTCAAATGCAATACCTTGAATTTAACTAAAAGTGAGAATCTAGCCCTAAGAAAATTACAGGAAAACAAAAATATTATAATCAAGCCAGCAGATAAGGGAGGGGCAGTAGTGGTAATGGATAAAATGTATTATATTGATACTATTAAAGGCATGTTAGCTGACGACAGCACATATATTCCATTACACTCTGATCCCCTCCCTTGTATTCAAAAGGTGATTCAACGTTTATTAGGAGAAGCACTGGACAATAGGGTAATAGAACCGAAATTGGCAAAATTTTTAAAGCAATCCAATCCGGTGACTCCGGTGTTGTACACTTTGCCAAAAATCCACAAAAATGTACAGCGTCCACCGGGACGCCCGATTGTGGCAGGTGTACAATCGGTGTTTAATCCTATAGCTATATTTCTAGATAGGATTTTACGCCCTTATGTGGAAAAACAAACATCTTTTATCCTAGATACTTCTGACTTTTTGAATAAGCTGAGGAGCTTGGGAAAGATAGGTGAGGAGACATATCTGGTTACACTAGATATAGAGAGCCTCTATACTAATATACCTCACGAAGGAGGCTTGGAGGCTGTAAAATATTGTATTGAGAATGATCCATGTTGGGATGGTGCACAAAGAAGGTTTATCATTAATATGCTTAGTATTATACTCGAAAGGAATTATTTTCTATTTCAGGACACTTTCTACGAACAACGATGCGGTACCGCGATGGGATCGAATGTGGCCCCCACATATGCTAATATATTTGTCAATTTATTTGAGGAAACTTTTGTCTATAAAAATTCAATATTTCAGCGATACTGTAAAGTATGGTATCGCTATATAGACGATATATTTATGCTGTGGGAAGGGCCACATTCGATCCTCATGGATTTTATGATGAATTGAATAGCTATTTACCAGCCTTGAAATTTACCATACAGTCGGATTTTTTAAGTATAAATTTTTTGGATGTCCTGATTTATAAGCAGGAGGGGGGACTAGCAACAGACCTATATGTAAAACCAACCGACAAAAACACCTTGTTACTGTATTCTTCATTTCATCCACCCCATATCAAACGATCGGTACCAAAATCGCAATTTTCGCAAGTTAAACGAATTGTATCAGAGAAATCAAAGGTAACAGAGAGGTTGGATGAAATGGAGAATAAATTTGTGGCCCGAGGTTACCCTAGAAAAACCCTTGATAAATATAAGAGGGATGTGATGTCCGGACAGGTGAATAAAAATAAGAAAAATAAGAAAACAAAGAAGGATGATAGGCTAACTTTTATTAGTGGTTATAACAAGTCTATCTAGACAGATTGGTAAAATTGTCTGTAATCACTGGAGAATATTGGGAGTGGAATTTTCAGGTCTGAGCCCCTTCGATAGGCCGCCAAGGATTGCGTACAAAAAGGCCCAATCAATAAGGGATAGGCTGGTCAAAGCTGATCCAGAAAAAACTATGCGACAGGATACTATTGGGGCCCAAAAAAACGGTACATTTCCGTGTTTGTCATGCAAACACTGTAATAGTTGTCTAAAAGGGGATACGATTTATCATCCACATAGAGGTACGGCTATTAAGATAAAGGGGTATCATACCTGTCTTTCCACATATGTGGTGTATGCTTTAAAATGTCCTTGTGGACTTATGTATGTGGGACAGACGACCAGACAACTTAAGGACAGAGTGGGTGAACATAAATCTGATATTAGGAGAGGGGTACGACAAAGCCCTGTAGCAGAACACTTTGTTGAAGCTGGTCATTCTGTCTCCCAATTACGCTTTCAGGTTTTACAACATATCCCTAGACCTAGAAGAGGGGGAGATAGAGTTAAACTACTACTTAAATGTGAAGCAGGCTGGATCCGTAGATTGGATACTATGACCCCTAGAGGCATGAACAAGGAATATGAATTAAGTGCAGTGATATAGATTTGATAGTTGTTTTTAATAAGTTTTTATTATATATTTAAAAATAACAAAAAGTTTTTATTCTCTGTTTTTAATTGCTCATAATTACTGTGTACCCTTTACCTTCTATAGAACATCAGCAGGATCTACTGAGGGTGAAACAAGATAGATAAGTGATATGATACACAATTTTTAATAACATTGTTTAAACTCTTGATGTGATACAATGTATGTAAAATACAACCCTGCTCAATGTAATGTGGGTTAGATACTGTTCTGCCAAATATGTGTAATTCTGGGTGATGGCCACTAGAGGTTTTGGGTATATAAGGAAGTTATGGTGATGTCTTTGTTAGCTTGATAAAGGATCATTTGTATCCGAAACGTCGCTATGCTATATTGAAATAAAAGCGGTTTTAATGGAAAAACCTGGAGTGCTGCAATTTATATACACTTGGATTAAGGCTCTAGCCATTAAATCTTCTACAGCCAACGGTCTCTTCTGTCTCAACACACAGCCCTCATGAAGGACGAGTACGGTTTCCTTCCCAGCCTTTTGTAAAGAAGGTTTACCAATAAGCAAATCTGCTGCTTGGTTTAGAACAAGGTGCTTGCAATCATGCATCAGGGACTTCAGAGGCTTATTTCTCTAATAAACTGGTGAACCCAAGAGAACATGGGGAAATGGCAGCCTGTTTGACTGAGACACTTTTAAACTATAGAAGTTCAATATAAGCAATGGAGAAATTACAGACCTACAGCTTCAACCTCTCCTATTATCAGTTATCATAAGACAATGGGAGATTTAACTGAAGGTGGCTATACACAACAAGATCCACTCGCTTGGTGGTCACCAAACAAGCGGATCTTTCCCTGATATGCCCAACGGCAGGTCGATATCAGGTTAATCCCTAAGGCCAAACGATCGAATTGTACAAAGGAAATTGGTGCCGATGTGATCCTCGATTGAAGGAAAAATCAAACCTGCCCAATCAATATCAGGCCGATTTTTGGCCAGAATCGATCAGGGAGACCCGTCTCACGCCCGACACACGCACCAATATAGGCAGCTTTAATCTGCCCCTGTATGGCCACCTTTACATCTGCCCAATCGTCCTACTGGCTTGTCATCCATGACATTATGTTGACATCCATTGTTGCTACTGCCATTGTTTTCTAACACAGACACAGTAGTGAAGGCCCCAATCGGGATGTCTCCTATATAGTAGGTTGGTGGGCCCGTTTATTTTACGTTCTAGAATTCTGTATCTGTTAAAAATATGAATTTGTGTAAATATTTGTGATTTTATTTGCATTTCCTGATCCTCACATGGAAGTGGTCACTCATGGATTAAACCCCGTTGACATGAGAGGACAGGAAGTAGCAAGCTAATAAAACTCCCCCCCAATACTCCCACCTTGTCTTTTTTAATCCTGTTGTTGTGAGGCAGGAGTGTCTTCAGATTATACCAGCAGCTGCCTCCATTGCTGAAGTCCTTGTGCAAAGCTGATTGTAACTGGTCCTAGGAGCCCATGGTGACCAGGGCATTCAGTGCTATCACACTTGGGCTTGCCACCTTTTCTGGAAAAAAATACTGGCATTCCTATATATTTATCTTTTTCCCCTATTTATAACATTGGGATCAACCATTATTTTTACTGGCAACCCTAGCTGTAAGTCCCTTTGGGCATGCATAACTGGGACCAGGGAACCTGTCCAGAACTTGGCGCCTACTAGCTATACAACTGCATAGCTAGTTCCGGAGAGCAGAGCGGTTCACGCTGGAACTCAGGAAGACGTGACCCTAACTCCGGGTTTGGGAGCCGGAAGTCATTTAAACTGAAACCGCGTGTAGCTCAGATGCTGCAGATAGTGTCTTCTCTGCTCTAGCCAGTGTTGGGATATGACGAAAAAAAGGAGGGTTGTGGGTGCACTCCTAAGGCCATATAAAAACATATTTACGTACAATAATCCCCTGTCTAAATGATTCAATGAATATGCATATGCATGTATGCTTTTCCATTTCTGTTCACATCTATACCCACACCTGTACTTATACCTATAATCACACACATACACGCACAAGTGTGCACCTATATATACAACTTTACTTTGCCTTTATTATAGTCTGTTCATTATCACATTTTTTTTTAAAATGGGCGTTGGTTTGGGCAGTCTCTCTTTTAAAAACCGCATATTCAGGTGGCGGGGGAGGATCTAGTCCACAGATTGAAACCAAACTTCAGGAGATTTTACTCCAAGTAATGCTGTTAAGCAGAGAGGTATATGACCTTTTAAATTTTGATCACAAGTAAACAAGTTAGGGACCACCGTATGGGGTTTACCTTGATGTGGTGTGGTGGCTTATTAACTTTATGATCATAACTTTGTAACAAAAACCCTGTTTTTCTTTTCTTTTTTAAATACATGCACTTACATATACATTGGCTTGTATTACTTTGGCTCTCATGTTTCATGCCATTCATACTGTGATTTATATAGCAGCCATGAGTTCCCACAGAAGGTCACATTCCTCGCACAGGGGGTGAGTGTTGGTTTTCCTGTGCATATGTTATATTTTGTTTGGAGGCTTATCCTTATTTTACTAAGGACACACAAATGAAGTGAAATACTGGGAAGAAGCCCCAAAGGTTGATGCGGCTATAACGAGAGTTGCACGCAGAACTACGTTCCCTGTTGATGAAGGTATATAGCTTAGGGACGTGATGGAAAGAAGGCAGGATAATACTTTGAAGAAAGCAAAAGTATGGGATTAACGGTTACTGCAAGAAGATCTTTATGGGTCAAACATTAGCAAGCAGATAATCCAATCAAACACAATCTCTGCAAACTTCCATTTCGCACAATCTTCCTGTTTCGAAAATTGTATCCCTTTCGTTCCTTCAAAAGAGATGACAAAAACAACATAAAAAAACATGGAGTTACGCTGGCCCAATCTGTGTCAATGGGAGGAAGGCTATCAACTTTTTAACAGGTTTGGACTAGTACTACATCAGACAAATGGGTAATGAAGATTATTTCGGGGGCATACTCTTGGAATTCAAGCATCCACCAAGAGAATTTCTTCATAGAATCAACTTCTCCAAAAAATCCAAAGATAAAGTCACAGTTGAAGAAAATATTAAAAGACTTACAAGAAAAACAAATTATAGAGAAGCTTGAAAAGCCTCAACCTTTCACCTCATGGCTACAGCAAAAAATACAAAAGTAAACAATTTCTGCTCCAGATTCCTACAGAAAGGAGCTCTGTTTGTGGATGCCTTCTCAAAAATATAGAGTTTTCCTCTGGTTTTTAGCTTCCTTCCTATTCTGTAATTGAGAAAGTGCTAAAGAAGATCCACCAGGACAATGTGGATGTGATCATTGTATTACCGTGGTGGCTGAGGGGACCGTGGTTTCCTCAATTGCTCATAATAGCGATGGCTCAACCTATCAAACTACCTATGATTCCCAATCTCATATCTCAAGGACCTCTCCTACACCCCAACCTGCAAAAACTAGCTTTGACTTCTTGGATGTTGAAAGTCAGATGATGAAACAGAAGGGCCTCTCAGATAATGTAATTGACACACTTCTGGCTTCCAAGAACCTCTACATTCAATACATATTATAGAATATGGAATATATGGTGCAGTACTCATGAGGGTAACTTTCTTAATCCGACATCAGAAACCATAATATAATTTCTTCAACAAGGATTGGAGAAAGGGGTAAATTTAAACACTCTCAAAAGTCATATTTCAGCTTTGTTTGCTCTTTCCTCGGTTCGATGGGCAAGTCACCCTCTGGTAATAGATTTATTCAAGCTGCCCAACACCTTAAACCATTTATCAGAGACAAAATACATCCTTGGGACCTGCCTCTAGTCCTTAAAGCACTAATGTTGGATTCATTTCAGCCTATTGAAGATATTCCATCAAAGGAACAGTAATGTCAAAAAATAAAAGTGTTTTAAAGTAATGAAAATATAATGCAGTGTTGCCCTGCACTGGTAAAACTGCTGTTTGCTTAAGAAACACTACTATTGTTTATAATTAAGCTGCTGTGTAGCAATGGGGGCAGCCATTCAAAGGAGAAAAGGCTCAGGTTACACAGCAGATAGCAAATAAGCTCTGTCTGTCTAATGGTGTTGTTATCTTTTATCCATTAGTTAACCTGTGCCATATAGCCATTTTTCAATTGCTGCCATGCGGCACAGCAGCTTGTTTATATGAACTATAGTAGTGTTTCTGAAGTAAACAGGTCAGTGTTACCAGTGCAGGGCAACATTATATGATATTTTCATTACTTTAAAACACTTACATATTTTGGTGTTACTGTTTCTTTAAACTTCTTAACCTTGAAAATTGTATTCTTAATGGCTATAACATCAGCTAAAGGAGTTGGTGAGCTCCAAACTCTTTCCATATCAGAAAAACATCTCTCTATATTTCTGGATAAGGCAATTTTAGAACTGAGTAACAATTTCCTTCCCAAAGTCGTATCTAACTTCCACATTAGTCAATTAGTAGTGTTACCTACGTTCTAAACTAATTCTCAAAATGAGGAGACACTTTTATGGCTTATGCTTAAGTTATCTTGGATGTAGTGTGTCTTAAATGCTACCTTAAAGGGATACTGTCATGGGAAAAAACATTTTTTGTAAAATGAATCCGTTAATAGTGCTGTGTCAGCAGAATTCTGCAGTGAAATCCATTTCTCAAAAGAGCAAACAGATTTTTTTATATTTAACTTTGAAATCTGACATGGGGCTAGACATATTGTCAATTTCCCAGCTGCCCCAAGTCATGTGACTTGTGCTCTGCTAAACTTCAATCACTCTTTACTGCTGTACTGCAAGTTGGAGTGATATCACCCCCTCCCTTTTTCCCTCCAGCAGCCAAACAAAAGAACAATGGGAAGGTAACCAGTTAACAGCTCCCTAGCACAAGATAACAGCTGCCTGGTAGATCTAAGAACAGCAGTCAATAGTAAAAACCCATGTCCCACTGAGACACATTCAGTTACACTGAGAAGAAAAAAACAGCAGCCTGCCAGAAAGCATTTCTCTCCTAAAGTGCAGGCACAAGTCACATGACTGGGGGCAGCTGGGAAATTGACAAAATGTCTAGCCCCATGTCAGATTTCAAAATTGAATATAAAAAAATCGGTTTGCTCTTTTGAGAAATGGATTTCACTGCAGAATTCTGCTGACACAGCACTATTAACTGATTCATTTTGAAAAAATTTTTTTTCCCATGACAGTATCCCTTTAAGAGAACAGAAAACTTCAGAAGCACTTTACGCACTTTTTGTATTTCAGGAGTGAAAAAGGGTAAAAAAAAAAAAAAGTCTCCAAAAACTTCTTGGCTAAATGGATTTAAGATTGCATCAGCTTACTCTCTAAGTGCTATGGTTAGTCCTCAAGTTCTAAGGGCTCACTCTACCAGAGCGGTGTAAGTGTCCTGGGCATTCAGGGTTCAGGCTACTCAAGAAGAAATCTGCAAAGCAGCTGCTTGGTCCTCATTCAATACTTTTATATCACATTATAAAGTTGATGTATTTTCGGCAGCACTGGCTAATTTTGGACAGTCCTGGAAGATGTGTCAGCTGTCTAATACATTTTTTGCATTAATCCGTCCCTTGTGTTTTGCTTGATATGTCCCATGAATGACACTGCCATGAGGATCAGGAAAATTGAAAATTTAAATTCATACTTACTGTTATTTTCCTTTCCTGAGATTTCCCTCCCTAAGTAGTTCCTTCAACTGTATAACAGACGAGGTGGTGGTGGGGGGGGGGTTATTAGCTTGCTACTTCCTGTCCTCT
The DNA here is from genome assembly GCF_017654675.1 of Xenopus laevis. Classification (NCBI taxonomy): domain Eukaryota; kingdom Metazoa; phylum Chordata; class Amphibia; order Anura; family Pipidae; genus Xenopus; species Xenopus laevis. Next base: position 20,751,816 of record NC_054376.1, on the reverse strand, counting down.
CGTCAACGGGGTTTAACCCATGAGTGACAACTGCCATGTTACGTCTCAGCAGGGGCGCGCCGCCAATGAGGCGAGCTGAGCCGCTCGCCTAAGTGGCAGCGCCTGAAAGGATTCCAGGGGCGGCAAAAAGCCGCTCCTGCACCTTTAAGAGACGAATTTCCGGTTTTTGAACCAGAAATTCGGCTGTACTATTGCGAGAGAGCGCAATTGCGCTCTCCGCAATAGTATTTCTGCCTCCCCTCCCGACACGTAAGTTGGTGAGGGGGGGCGGCATTGCAGGAGCCGCCTCAGGCGGCTCCTTAGTCAGAATCGGTGCTGCGTCTCAGGAAAGGAAAATTACAGTAAGTATGAAATTAAATTTTCAATTATTTGCTTTCTTAGGAATAAAATAATGTGTTACAGAGCAAATAGAGTGGCCTCTCAGTTGTCCTTGTATAAATGGGAAATTTCATTACATAGTTGCACGGGATCCATGTTGAAACGCCTAATAATGGCACTGGCGTATCAACAAGGCAACCAAAGACCAGCTTTCTGCTCTGCACTCTCCAAAATGTATTTTCTTTCTCCCCTCATACTTTTTCAGAGAAAACCATAGGGTCACACTACCTTTGGTAATGGTTTTATAGTAGTTGGTTTGGGGGGAGCACCGATTTATCCATGAATTTGTTTGCGTTTTTTAGTAATATCCCATTAAAAAAAATATGATCAGAATATTTTTAACCCCCCAAAAAAACTGTTTTACAAGAAAGCACAAAGAAAAAAAAGTTTATTACAAGTAAAATGTCACTGTTTTAGAGTAAAAATTCTATTTATTTCTTAAATTCACAGACAGTCTTTATAAGAACATGGTAATACAAGCCTGTGATACATTTGTGGTTTGATATAAATTTGGTATTTTTTTCTTATTTTTTTTTTTATCTGTTTAGTGATGCTCTGCAGGTTCTGTTAGCCAACCAAGTAATAATCGAGTGGCGATAACCTGGCCAGTGACAAACACTGTACCGAATATCTAACCTTAAGGCTACGGTTATTTAATTCAGGAGGCAAAAATGTCTGACACTGAACCAAATGCCATCTGAGAACTACACTCTTGTTTTTCAATATATCCCTTTTGATAGATCTGATAGATATCACCTATTAAGCAAGGAACATTCTATGTGTTTGATTTGTGGGAATGTAATATGTAAATATCTTACCTGTTACTGAATGAAATCACCCATTAACCAAAGAATATTCTACCTTTTTGAAGTGGGGGATGTAATATGTAAAGTTCTACCTGTTTTTGATTGATTTCACCCATTAATAAGAGATGGTTCTTCATGTTTGATGTACGAGATTTCATGATCACCCATTAACAAGAGAAGGTTCTACCTGTTTGATATACGAGATCTGATGAATATCACCCATTAACAAGAGAAGGTTCTACCTGTTTGATGTGAGATCTGATTAATGTCACCCATTAGCAAGAGTTGGTTCTACATGTTTGTTGTATGTGATCTGATGAATATCGCCTATTAACAAGAGAAGGTTCTACATGTTTGATGTGAGATCTGATGAATATCACCCATTAACAAGAGCAGGTTCTACCGGTTTGAATATGCTGGAAAATGGTAAGTTAGTTCAGATGTATACATCTGACCCAGAACCTAATGCCCTCTGAGAAATCTACTATTTTTCTTAAACTATACTGTTTGATGTATATGATTGGACATCACCTATTAACCAGAGGTTAGTCCTGTTTGATGTTTTTGGAAATGGTTCTTTAAGCACAAAAAAAGTTTCCCCATTTATATCTCAAAGAAATCCAGTAATTTGCTTTTCTGCTGATAAGTTCATCCATTATAGGGCAGATGGGCCAAGTCTTCACACAGTATATCAAATACAGAATAGATGTGTATAACACTGTCAAAGCTTTCTCTCTCATCTGCTCTAGAACATTTTTGTTCACTGGTGAGGTCAGAATTCTGGGATGTTGGTCTCCTCTATTATGCTTATCACAGCAAGCTTGGTGGCCAGCTGAGAAAGAACATGGATGGAGCAACAGCCACCGTTGTACCACCAATAGGATAGAGGGTGATTAACGAATATAATCACTCTTAATAATAGAAGTAAATGCTTTAAAAAGTTCTTTGGTTTCTGGCCTGTTGTGTCAGAGAGGTTGTTACAGACACCACTAACTTTTCTATTACTAAAGAAAGTTATTGATGGAGCTGAATTAAAATATCATTGGAACCAAAGCTTGAAACTTCTCTAGTTGAAAAATGCCACTTAGGATCAGTTATGGCATCAAAAAAGAAATTAAGATTTTCCTTCATAATATTGCCATGGGTTTAAGAGAAGTTCTATTTGATGAAATACAGCCATGATTGCTCCGCCTGTAGTGGGAGGAGTTATGGTTTCTGTAATGAGGAATTATGCTCTTCCAAACCAGCAGGAAAGATGTAAAAGGGGCCAGCTATAGCTAACAGCCGTTTTAAATGCATAATTTTTCATGCCACGTCTGACCCTAAACATTTCTGTATATAATCTTTAAATAAATGCACTTCCAAGGCAAAGTGTAGCACTGCTGCAAGCTCTCCTAAGCAAGCTACCTTTCACTTGAGTCTAGGAGATCGTTGACAAGGCAAACAGTCAACGCAACTTGAAAGGTTGACAGTTTGCAAATCCTATGTACAAAGCTGGGCAGGCTCACTTTTGTCAGTCACCCATTAAGGGTTTCCTGATTTTTTAAGAAATGAAAAGTTATACTGTGTAGAATGAATTTAAATATTAATGCTGTTGTATGCAATGCTGCTGTACATATGGTGGTGTGATTGATGCATGGTAACCCTCACTAATAACACTGATATCTGAGGTCTCTCATACACGTAAAACTGGAAAATGAAATGCGAGTACTTTGCCTAAACATGTGTAGGCCTTCCTTTTGCAGCTGGCCTAATGAATGAGTTGCCAGGGTGCGGGCCTCTTACTCAGGGCCAGCGGATCTGAACCTTATTAGATCTGGGTATAAATTGCTCTAAAGGTGGCCACACACTACACCTGGAAAAGATCATTCGTTTCAATGCACACGTATAGAGCTGAATCGTCAGATATACAGGAAGAAACAATAGAATTCTACCTGTATCTGATGATTCAGCACTAATAATGGCCAATATTCATGTGCCTTCAAAGGCACCAAATTAAAATTTTCCAGCTGTCCTGATCAATGAGCCAACCAATATCCAAGTCTTCTGCCAATATTGGTTGGCTGGTCCCCTACCATACACGCACCGAATATTGTACGGAAATTTGTTTCATACGATAGGTACCTGTATGGCAAACTTTAAGCTTTGATTCCCAGATCACAAGGGTCAAAAACATTTGGGGTTCTGCATGTCTTTCATGTCGGAGGAGCCAATTAAGCATAAACCTGTGTATTCTGCATGTATTTATATAGATGTATGGAGGAAAGGGGTCTCCTGTGCAACCAATCTCCAGTTTGACTGCAATGCTTGATTCATTGAGCCCTATTCTATAGGGAAATGGATTGGATTATTGCCATTACTGTTCTTCTAAAGCCCTTGCGGGGGACACACATATTCCGTCACTATCCATACAAATGTTTAAAGTCTTAATGGTGAGGAGGGGGAATATGGTTCCTGCAGAGCATCACTGTTCCACCTAGAAAATACTGCAGAAATATCAATCCCTGATGCCTTTCTCTCTTTTCGAAAGTCTTTGCAGAGAAAATCACCACCACACCCAACACATGAAGGAGTCAGCCGCTCCGATACAAAGAGGGAATTAAGGGGGCCCTTGGGAGTTTTAACTAAAACATAAAATAAAAATGCAACCAAGGTAAAATAAAATGAAAATATAATAAAAAAAGACTTTATTGCATGAAATCAGTTACAACACAGACTTCCGTGCCTGTTACTCAGGGAAAGGGGGCGGGGACGGGAGAGACAGGCCACTAGCTAAAAATAAAAAATAAAGGATTGGGGGAGGGGTCGTTGGAGTGGGGGGAGGATGGAAAAAGTTTATGGCACAAAGGATTTGTTTTAGTTTTTTTTGTTTTTTTTATCTTTAAACAGTTCAAATTATATATATATTCATATATAAAAAACAAAAAAACAAAACAAAATGAAACCGGAGGATAAAATTACAGAGAGACTAGAGAGGGCAATAAGGACCGTTAGAACAGAAAGTAAATTTTGTTTCAAATTAATGGGGCTTGAACCCAAAATCATGACAAAGAACACGCCCCCCCCCCCCCAACACACAATCTACACTACAAATAGGGATAGTGCAACCGCTCACACCTTACTGCGGCTCTCGGGATGAGGGGGGTTCAGGGAGACTGCGGAGTATTGGGGGTGTGTGCAGAAAATTGCACTAAATCAAGCTGCAGTGTGCTGGCTGTAGGCAAGCAAATTGTGGCCACATCATTGGATTCAATGGTAGCATGATCTGTGGCCAATGAATCTGTATCTGCTGGTAGCCAATGAATGAGCAGAGCAGTCTCCTCTGGATACACGGGTCACACACCTACTGTATATTGCAATGATGTCCACAGATATGCAGAGAACCCAAACCAACCGCTCTGAACTGGAAAACACATGGAAAAGTGGAGTTCCATGGAGCACATGATCATGCACGATATCCTGATTCGCAAAGCAACACAGACACGTGTAAAATAAATCTGTAAAGATACATGCAGGTATATGATCTTCCATGTCCATGAAAGGGCATGTACACATCGCCACCATACATATATATGCATGTCACTAGCATGTGCATGTATGTGCTGCGAGAGAAAGGATAACATGTGTGTCTGTAGATCTAGCTTGCATAGTCAGTTATAAAACTCCTGCTGTGTTACACGTGCCGTCAGGACATGTCAAGAACATACAAGACATAAAAACAAACATTAATGGCAAGCACATAGAAATGCACTAAAAACATTATGTGCACGGGGCTAGGGGAGGAAATTGCGCGTTTGCATTCATTGTATGTACATGTCAGTTATGGGCAAAGCCGGCACAGAACTACATGCGTAACGGGAAATGGGTGTGGCTTACCACTGAAGATGATGACACAGTGCACTTTCCACACTGCCGTCCTAAAGTGCACTTGTAAAACGCATGTTGGCCGCAATTCCCCCTGAGCACGTGTGAAACAACCTCCAGTCAGAAGTGCATTCAATTCCTTGCCGATGCATTCTGTAAGCGTACGTCCGGAGCATTCAGGGGATTGCACACAAATAGCTCAAGTGAACACTTAGATGCTGCACACAGATTAGAATGTGAAGGATAAATGTTGCTCTGCATACTCACTGCTCTGCAGGTCTTCACGTATTCATAAATCGCACTACATCCAATAATTAATACAATTAATTTCTGAACAGGGGTCAGAAGCAGCTAGTTAAAAACATGGTTGCAGATGCTCCAGCAAACACTGCATTAGCAAAGCTTTCCAGATTCGTGATTATAATATGAACACACAGAGCAAAGTTCTGCAGCCACACCACACCCCCATCCCAAGACACTCCGTCATTATTTGTCTAGCACCCCCATCCATCTCATAATACCAGAGCACCCAATAATACAGAGGAAGGGGGGGTTGGTGGGAAACAGATTCACAATGCCCCCACTTGAGAGTCTCTGGTCTTTCACATGTTACTGCACAATGATTGGAGACAGGGGAAGGGGGGTATCATCCCTATTTTCCACTACCGCTTTTGGAGACTCTGCATCTCGACATACAGTGGGGGGCTGGGATAAAAATACAGAAAGGGGGGTAAAATTCTGAATCTCTAGTGGGGTGTTGCCCCATGCTTCTTAAAGGTGACATTAAAAAAAAAAACATGTGATACGGTGGGTAAGGGGGGAGGAGCTGCCGGGAGTACAGTGGTGAAGGAGGTGGTGGTGTTGGTGAAGAGGCTGGAGTCTTAGGAGAACAGGTTCTGTTCAAATATCTCCATCAGTTCACTCTGAAAATTCATATCTATAGAGGGGGCCATCTGTGTGGGGAAAAGGGGAGAATTAGTGATTCAGGCAAAAGTAATCAACTAAAAACATGGGTGAGACTCAGGACATAACGATACCCACCGCCTGCCTTCGTCTCCTCTCCTGTTCCCGCTTTCTAGCCATTTCTCGCTGATCCATCATTGGCTGAGAGCTTTGTGCAGGTGAAGGAGCAGTAGGGAGGTTGCTTTGCACATGTTGTTGTTGTTGTTGCTGTTCTTGCCGCCTGCGTGCCTCTTCGTGGGCTTTCCTAGCCTGATCCTGCACTTCATCATCTTCCCGGGTCCTACTGCACAGATGTTGTAGGTTTCAACCACTAACAATGTTCTATAAGCAATACTACTATATACACAACCATGTCATGGACCCCCACCCTGCTTCCCAGTCCTCTCTGCTCTTAAAGGAGATGGAAAGCTACCAAAGCAGTTTATTGCCAATAGATGAGCCACAATAGTGCAAGCTATAACATTATTTACTCTGCAGAATGCTTTTCCATACAGCTCTAGAAGCTCTGTTTGTTTAGGATAGCAGCTACCATATTAGCTTGCTGTGACATCACTTCCTGCCTGAGTCTCTCCCTGCTTACTCATAGCTATGAGCTCAGATTACAGCAGAGAGAGGAGGAGGGAGAGGAGCACTGAGCATGCTCAAGCCGAAGCCCTGGAGGTTTATGCTGAAAACAGGAAGTCTTATACAGAAGCCCATGTGTACACAATAGAAGGAAGGAAATGCTGTGTTTCTTTTGACAGAGGACTCAGAGCAGCATTAATTTGAGGGTTTACTGGTATATTGATACAGACCTTTTTGATAAAGCTTACAAAGTTTTAGCCTTTCCTTCTCCTTTAATAAAGACAATACCTCATTCTATCTTGCTCCCTGCGCACTCTCTCTGCTTGCTCGGCCTGAAGTTTGAGGGCCCTCTCACGTTCCTCTTTCTCACGGGCCTGCCTCCGGAACAGTTCAAAACTGTCACTTGTTGACTTGCCGGCAGAAGTTGGGGTCACTGGTGGCTTCTGCATCAGACCTGCCCACGAACCCATGTTTTTAATCTTTATGTCCTGAAAGAGAAAGGTAATGCTCATCTTTATATGTGTGAGTCACAGGAGCAACATTTCCATCAGAAGGGCCCACAAACACAACACACGGGGTAACAACTGCTGTTATTGGGTGATGGAAGATTCAGGGCCACAATATGCCACTTTGGGGGATGTATTCCAAATTAACAAGTGAAATGTAACGACTAAAGATAACAGCGTAATTATTTCAGTCATTTCAGTTCAGTGACAGTCATGCACATTATATTCACCTTTTTAGGAGCAACGGGTGTCTTCGGTTCTTGCTTTTGTTTCTCTTTTTCTGGCATCCCTTGAGGTGGGAGACTCTGGTCAGGCAGTCGTATGGGACGCCCACCATCCATTTTCTTCAAATCTGGCCCTAAGGACAAGAAAATGAACAGGAGAATTTTAAAAATGGGAGTTTTATGGCACAAAAATCGTGAACACAATTATTGGTTATGGTATAGCAACAGAAGTCCAGCAACGTGTAACAGAGCAGTATTGACTTCATCACCAACAAGCAACTAATAAATGGGCAGGAAAGACAAAATAACTAGACTGACGTGGTTGGATGTGACTAGGTCCTTTTAGAACCTCTGGAACTTTCTGAGGCTCAGGGCGCATTCCTGGAGAAAAGCCCTCTGGGCGAATTGAAGGTGAATGTCGTTTATCTTCTTTCATGACAACTGGCTGAGGCTGCAGCACCGATGCTCCTCTAATCTCCTAGAGGACAGAGGCAATTAAGGAGTTGAGCAAGCAAAATTTCAAGCAGGGAAATGAGTGACAGAGCTGCAAGGGTGGGTGGTGGGGGGATTGACATGAAAGGGACCATTGCACGGTTTATATGAAAAAGAAAGGACAAATGAAAAGTCAAGACAATAAAACATGGAGTTTTTTTAGTATTCTTAAAAAGATGGGGGAGTCTATGCTATCAGTCCAAAAAAGGTAGCATGGTAACTGGGACGTGCCCCAATTCCCAAGGCACCATTAAATAATCATTAAAACATATGTCCCATAGACCATGATTTATAAAATTCAAAAGTTTATTCAATTTAACAGCATAGCATATTAAAATTAGTACATATTGACCGAATATGACCCACCTTAAGGAGCAACAATGCTTGCTGGAACATTACCTGCTTTTTAGGTTGTACAGACTGTGGGGAAGGTGGATGAGTCAGACCTGGATAGGGAGGAACTGGAGGCGAATGCAGGAGTAGAGGGGACGGAGCATCACGCAAGTGACCTGAAAACAAACAGGACAGGGTATTACACTCCCAATATATAGAAAGGTTTCCCATCTATACTCCAGACACGATTATTTATCCTCTAATTCCCCCTTTTATGGTGAATTCTGATATCCTCAGCCTTCCTACCTCCAGGATAAGTCTCTTGCTTCTGCTGCCGTGGTGAAGGATGATGATGATGATGCTGGATCACTTGTTGTTGTTTGGCATGTTGGTGCTGCACATGCTGCTGATGTGAAGAAACTAATGTGCCTTGCAGAGCTGGATGCTGTTGTTGCTGCTGGGGGGGTGGTGGTGCCTGCCCAGCTGGCAGTTGCTGGGGGACTACAGGGGAAGACTGCAGTTGGTGTATGTGAGAAGAGGCAGGAGGAGGTGCTGTGGTAGCGGTAGAGGGTGGAGGAGGGTAAACCAAAGGCTGGAGGTGCCTCATGGATTGGGGAGGAGCAGCCATTGGTGTTTGGGACTGCACCTTGACAGATGTGAGAAGTGAATGAATAGGAGACTGAGTAGGAGGTTGCTGTGACTTCTGCAACGGCTGCAGGTATGGAGGGAGACCTGTGAGAGGAGAGGGAGGCTCATCATCTTCCAGAAGAACATGAGGGGGTTGTGCATGGTGGTGATGATGATGATGGACATGAGGCTGTTGGGGAGGCTGCGGAGCAGGAGGAGGTGGAGAGGCAGAGGGAGGCATAGCAGGTTTTGTAGGGAGGGCAGCAGCGCGGTTGGATGGCCGGGAAGGCTGCTGGGGCATTGCGTTGTGTAGGGCTGGGGGGGAAAAAAATAATGTGAATAGAATAGCATGATAAAATATCAGCATTTCAGTGTTAAAATACTGCCCTTTAATAGCAGCCACATACAAGATCGACATGTTGCGTGAACAATTATGTTGTATGAACGGTTATTAATTTGTTCCAACATCTGCTCCAGGCCTGTCTGAAAAGCATATAGTAAGCAGCCTCTGTTCTAACATACTGCTCATTAAACTTTAACATGTGTTGTTTTATATGTGGGTAACATTAAACAGATGAGCAAAACAGGGACACTGAAGCGGCTCCATGTTTGGTCCTTGCTAGGCTGATAATTTTAATCACCAACAAAACAGTCACAACAAACAAATAAAGAAACAAGCTTGTATAATTATCTACAAGGACTAAACATGCAGCTTCAATTTGCCCTGTTTAGCTCATGAATTAACAAAAGATATACATGTCTGTCATTTAAACAGACAAAAAACAGGATTTTTTGATACTCACCGTTAAATCCTTTTCTCTGTAGTCGATAGGGGGACACAGGGACTCTTGGGGTTTAAGCTCCACCCTCCAGGAGGCAGGACACTATTAATAAAATTAAAATTAAGGGGGCGTGCCCATATAGTGGCTTAACCCCACATGCTGTAGCATTCCTTCAGTTGGTACCAAAGAGACTGCTGAAAGATAAACTGTATTAAAACTTAACTTGCAAAACCGGTAAACCAGAAAGACTTTTCCATAAGACCAAGTGGTCAACATTTCGCTCAGGGTTGGGAAGCCCTGTGTCCCCCTATCGACTACAGAGAAAAGGATTTAACGGTGAGTATCAAAAAATCCTGTTTTCTCTGTCGTCTAAAGGGGGACACAGGGACTCTTGGGGACTTAACAAAGCAGCCCCAGACAGCAGGGAGGGAGCGAATTCAGATAAGGTAGGGACACGTTACCGTACCACAGAGTGCAGTACTTTGCGGCCGAAGGCGGCTTCCGCTGATGAGAACGTGTCCAGGCTGTAGAATTTAGTGAATGTATGAACCGAAGACCAGGTGGCTGCTCTGCAGATCTGGTCCAAGGAGGCAGAGTTGTGCCAAGCCCAGGAAGTTCCCAAGGATCGTGTGGAGTGAGCTCGAATCGTTGTAGGAGGAAATCTGCCCCTAGCTAGGTAGGCTTGTTTGATGGTTTCTCTGATCCAACGTGCGATGGTAGTCTTGGAAGCTGACAAGCCCCTCCGAGGCCCGGACGGAATGACAAAAAGGGCTTGAGAGCGCCGATATGACTTAGAGCGGTCAAGGTACCAGCGAAGTGCTCTGACCACATCCAGACTGTGAAGTCTCCATCCTTGTCATTCTTGGGTTCAGGGCAGAGAGATGGAACCACAATCTCCTGGTTCACGTGAAACGATGACACAGGCAGGAAGGAAGGCACAGTCCGCAGGACTGACTTGTCCCTATGGAAAACCAGCAGAGATGGATCACAAGATAAGGCACTTATTTCCGATACCCTACGAGCAGATGATATGGCAACAAGGAAGGCAGTTTTCCAGGTAAGCCACTGTTCAGAGATGACTCCCAGAGGTTCGAAGGGAGGGTCAAGGAGAGCCTCCAAAACGAGGTTGAGATCCCATCCAGGGATTGGTGAGCGATAAGGTGGAACGATATGTGTCACTCCCTGCAGGAAGGTGCGGACCGAATCGTCTAGGGCTAAGCGAGACTGGAAAAGGACCGATAGGGCAGAAACTTGGACCTTCAGTGAACTGAGCTTCAGCCCGAGTTGAAAACCTCGCTGTAGGAAGGATAAGATCCTGGGAACATCGTATTCATGGAAGGAAAACTCTTGACTCCTTGCACCAGTTCCAGTAGCTGCGCCAGACCCTGTGATAGGCCTTAGAAGATGTCGCTTTGCGTGACTTCAGCATGGTGGCAATCACGTCATCCGCTATACCCTTACGTCTCCAGATGGCTGCCTCAACAGCCATCCCGTCAAAGCGAACAGTCCCGGATTGTGGTGTACTATGGGACCCTGCTGGAGAAGATCGCTCCTGGGAGGGAGGCGAACTGGTTGTGCTATGGACATTTCCTGAAGATCCGTAAACCACGTTCTCCTGGGCCAATATGGAGCTATCACTATGACCGTCATGCAGGATTGCTTGATTTTCTTCAGAACCCGAGGAAGCATGGGAAACGGAGGAAAGACGTAAGCCAGATTGAACCTCCAGACTTGTGTCATGGCATCCACTCCCATCGCCGTCGGATCCCGAAAACGGGCGAAAAAGGCTGGAACTTTGCGGTTGGTTTTGGATGCCATGAGGTCGATTTGAGGACGTCCCCACCTTTTCACTAGGTCTGTGAACACTTCGGGATGAAGTTCCCATTCTCCCGGATCCAGCTGGTTCCGACTGAGAAAGTCTGCTTGCGTGTTGTCTACGCCCGGAATGTGGATGGTAGGATATCCTCATGGAGCCGAGTTCCGCCCAGGCTAGAATTTGTACTACCTCCGCTAGGGATGCTTTGCTGCGGGTACCTCCTTGTCTGTTTATGTACGCGACAGTGGTGGAGTTGTCGCTTTGTACTCGAACGGATTTGTCTTTGAGTAGGGGAGACCAATGTCTGAGGGCAAGCTTGACTGCCCGAAGTTCCAGGACGTTGATGGGTAGCCTCGTTTCTTCGGGAGACCAACGGCCCTGTACTGACGAGTTGTTCCACGTTGCGCCCCACCCTAGAAGACTTGCGTCTGTAGTTATCACGGTCCAGTCCGGAGTTGCCCAGGACTGGCCCGTCGTTAGATTGTGGTGATTCAGCCACCAGAGGAGAGACTCTCGTGTTGCTGGCTGTAGATGAATCCGTTGGGACAGAGGACCCCCCTTCCATCCCGACAGAACGTTGGCCTGTAGTGGTCTCAAATGTATTTCAGCGAAGGGAACCGCTTCTATGGACGAGACCATCAGACCGAGTACCTTCATTGCGAGATGGACTGTGGGGCGTCGGTCTTGAAGGAGGAGATTGACTTGTGCTCTGATCTTCCTCTGCTTGTCATGGGGCAGCGAGACACGTTGAGTCAGTGTATCGAATTGGAGACCCAGGAATAGCATCTGGTGACTGGGCGTCATGCTGGATTTGTTCCAGTTGATGGTCCACCCGAAACTCTGAAGCAGCGAAATCGCTTGTTGTATGTCCCGTCTGCTCTTCTCTAGTGTGGAGGCCTTCAGCAAAAGGTCGTCTAGGTAAGGAGTGATCGAGATTCCGTGAAGTCGTAGAGTTGCCGCCGTCACTGCCATGAGTTTGGTGAACACCCTGGGGGCAGATGATAGGCCGAATGGGAGTGCCACAAATTGGTAATGGAGATTTCGGAATGCGAATCTGAGAAACCGGTGGTGAGGGGGCCAGATAGGACCGTGGAGATACGCGTCCTTGATGTCGAGGGACATCATCAGTTGACCTGGTTCCATTCCTCGGATGACTGACCTGAGAGTCTCCATCTTGAATCGGACTGATCGTATGTGTTTGTTGAGGAATTTCAGGTCCAATACAGGTCGGAAGGACCCGTCTTTCTTTGGAACCAGGAACAGATTGGAGTAAAAACCGCAAAATGTTTCTGACGGGGGAACTGGAATGATCACTCCATTCTGTTCCATGTTTGTGATGCAGTCCAAGAAGGCACGGGCCTTGGCTGGGTTTGAGGGGACTCTGGACATGAGGAATTTTCTGGGAGGAAGAGAGGCGAAATCCAGGTGGTAACCCTCGGAAATGATTTCGGTTACCCAAGCGTCTGACGAGTAACGTGTCCACACCTCCCGGAATCTCAGCAATCTTCCCCATAATGGTTGCAGTGACCCCGGAGGGGGTGACCCGTCATCCCAAAGTGGCTTTGTCGGCTGTGGACTTGTTGTGGAATTTGTTGTTCTTCCACGATGTCCGTCCCTTGTCGTTTGGTTTGGAGCGAAACTGAGAACGGTGGGGAGGACTGTGTCGTCTGGAAAAACGTCCGGTGTGGCCACGAAAGGACCGACCTCGTCTGGAGGAAGTTGTGGGTCTTGACTTATTCTGGGGGAGGAAGGTGCTCTTCCCTCCCGTGGCCTGTGAGATGATCTTTTCGAGCTCCTCACCAAAAAGTCGCTGTCCCTTGAAGGGTAGTGAGGTAAGGGATTTCTTGGAACTGACATCCGCAGACCAGTTCTTCAGCCAAAGTGTTCTGCGTGCTGCGACGGAGAGCGCTGATGTGCGGGCGGTAATCTGTGCTGTATCCAGAGAAGCGTCGCACAAGTAAACTGCCGCCTCTGCGATGGACTGTGCAGAGGACAGTATGTCTGTTCTGGGAAAGCCATCTTGAATATCAGTAACGAGGGATTCTGCCCATGCCTGAATGGCTCTCGCTACCCAGGCCGAGGCAAGAGCTGGACGAAGGGTTGAGCCAGCGGATGATCGGATGGATCCTTGAAGGCTGCGGTGTCCGTGACTGGTAAAGCTGTGGATTTGGATAATCTCGAAACGGGTGCGTCCACAGTTGGAGGCAGGGACCATTTCTCTACCAGGTCCTTGGGAAATGGGTACGATTTCGAAAATTTCCGTGTAGCTTGGAACTTGCGCTCCGGCGAATTCCATTCTTCTTGTGTTATGTTAAGTAGTTGGTCATGCGAAGGAAAGCATGCAGAAGATTTGTGTTTTCTCTTAAACAGGTCAGAAGATGAAGCCTGTTGTTCAGGTGTCTGTGTGATTTTTAGCACGTCCATGACCCCCTTGATAATACCCTCTACATCATGAGGGAGTTCTTTGTTTCTGGAATCTTCCTCATTTTCATCTTCTGCTTCTGAGGAAGCCTCAGAAGGTGGGAGTTCCCCCTCTGAATGAGAAAAATCCTCTCCAGCTGACGAGACGTCAGAGGAGGTATGGGTGTCACCTTTGGAGCTGGGAAGCCGTTTGCGCTTTCCACTGGATTTATAACCTAGTTTGGCTAGGGCTTTCCCCAAATTGGTGGCAATGGAAGGAAGGCCCTGCAGGGATGCCAGAGATTGGGAAAGCTGTATGGCCCATAGGGGGGCAGGAGGTTCTGAAGAAGTGCCCGCTACCCCATCCATCGCAGTTAAAACCTGTGCGGGTTCCCCAGGTTCAGGGACCGTTGGGATGGACCCCTGGGTGGGTGCTGGTCCCTGCCCCTTTGAGCAAGATCTGCAGAGCGGGTCAGCCTGGCCCCCGGGGATTTTTAGTTGGCAGTTTTTGCAGGTAAAATAGGTCACCTGTGCTGCTGGTGCTCTCCCCCCAGCCCTGGGAAAAAGTCCCCCTGACTTACCTTCTGCCATGCGAACAGTGAGGTACCTGCTGAAGGGATGGCCGTCAGGAGGGGTGCTTGTATAAGGGACCCAGAGGTAACCCAAGACTGCTGCCTGAAAAGGAGAAGCCTAATCCCCAAGGACTGTGTGACTCCCGTGTCTCCGGTTCAATAATCAAAGCTGCTGGTAGAGTGAAGCAGGAGAGGAGGATGCGTCAGCTAAATGTGGCTGTGGGAAGTGGCGGGAGAAAGTTCCGCGCCTGCTGGAGCCTCCTCTATGCTTCGCGCCGAAAAACAAAATGGCGCCTGGAACGCATCAGCGCGATGCTTTCCACTGCGCGCAGGAGAAGGGCGCACAACGCACAAACAGCTTGCTGGTGGAAGACCGTCGGAGGAATGTGTCCCCATCTTATGCGGGTTCTCACACCTCCTGGATGCAGCTAGGTCAGGTCTGGAGGGGGGGTGGGGGGAGAGCATGCCAGACCCGAGTAGAATACAAAATCATACTCACTGCTGGCGCCTCACCGCTCAGAACATCTGCTGGCCCCAGTGGGTTGCAGGGATTTTTTCTGTACAGGTCGGTTATAGCCTAGAGGGCTAGAATATGACCCCGGTGAGAGATCCCTCGAGGGGGGGTTCACTCAAAGGAACAGGCAGACCTGCCCTGGTGACACCCCATAGACATGCTTCTGTCTTGAAGCTGGTATCCATCCTCCTTGAAGCAGGACACTTTAAAACTGAAGGAATGCTACAGCATGTGGGGTTAAGCCACTATATGGGCACGCCCCCTTAATTTTATTAATAGTGTCCTGCCTCCTGGAGGGTGGAGCTTAAACCCCAAGAGTCCCTGTGTCCTCCTTTAGACGACGAGAAAGTACAGTATGTACAGCACCCGCCCTATTCATTACACACATTTTCAACAAGGGGAATTCTGCCCCTTAAAGGAGACAGTTCCAGTACATTATACTCTTTAAACATAGAAGAAAAGTGCTCAAAAATATAAGTAACCCCCCCCCCCCCACCCCATCTTATAGGCAATAATGAGTAATGTTTGGGGCTGGTTTTACTCTGGGCAAAAAAATTGATCTTCAAAAAATGTCCCCTTTATAGACATGCTATGGTCCTTGTTAGTGTTTCAAATGAGGAGTGTGCATGGCCTAACCTTCCCAGCCAGAAGCACTGTGGGATAGAAACCAATCAGAAGCTAATCTGACCTGATAGGGAACTGAAGGCTGCCTTGCTTGTGTAACTGGCTATGCTCCTCCTACTGTGCTTCTGGCAGCAGAAATTGAAATCGAACATGTATCCCACCCCAACTTCTATGCCACAACAAAGACTGCACCATCAATGTACAGGACACTTACCTGGAGGGCTTGTCAGGGCATGTTGGTTGAGGTGTGGGGGTGAGCAGTGTTCTGTCTGTCCAGTAAGGTGAGGAGGCAGATCAGGAGGAAGTTGCATGACTGCATCAAAAACATTGGCAGGGTGGAGAGGGTGGTGGAGAGAAATATGAGAGGAGTCCAGGCTGGAAGGCAGAGGGTAAGAAGGAGCTATTGTGGGAGAAGGAGGCTTCATGACAGGGAGTTGTGCAGCAAGAGGCTGTTGCATAGGGTGATGATGCTGAAGAATAGGGGTAAACAACACAAGAAAGGGCGAAAGAGAATGAGAAGAGGCATGAGCCAAAAGGCCAATGAGTATTGAAAAAGAGACGGCACATAAAATGGGAGAGAAAGGAGAGAAAAATCAATTAATTTCACATTAAACAGAGCATACTCAAGAGGGCACACACCTGGGTATTCCATATACAAATTGTATGCCATTTAAGTGATATCATCCCTATTAAACTAGGAGGCAAAATTCTTTTAGGAATATTTATATATCCCTGCTTTTATTCTGTAGTCAGTAACGGCAAAGCACAAAAATTAACATGAGGCATTCAAAAATGGGTGGAGTCAAAAATCTCAACTTGGTACAGGATTGTGTGTTCATACAAATAAAGTCTCCCTACATGGGTCTATAAAAATATTACAACTTTAAATTGAGTTTACAATTTCTGATTTAATGTTACCTTTCTAGACTCTCTCCCAGAGTGACCCTTTTTCTTCTGATTTGGGGCCGTTTCTGCAAGACACAGGAGGATGAGAAGAGGCATTAGAAAAGGAGATTTTGTGTACTCACTGTTAAATCTATTCCTCTTCAGTCACTTGGGGGAAACAGGGACATATAGCTAGTATCACTATACCCCTGTATACACAGGGGTATAGCTAGTATCACTTGGAGGCATGACACAACAATAAAAAAAATAGAACTGGCTGCTCCCTCACTAGCTATAGCCCCCAATAGGCGGAGCCCTAATCAGTTTGTACCAAAGGAATCAAAAACATTTTTAAACATAACTTTGCAACAGATAGAAGCTGAGGTTACCAGACCACATCTGACAAGTAGATAACCCCTATCCAGGGAGGGAAGCCCTGTGTCCCCCAAGCAGATGATGGAGAAAGTACATGTGATGCTTCTCACACAGCAATCTGCTGGAAAAGACACACATATGCACACACCTAATCAAAATTCAATGTACAGTTAGGTCCATAAATATTTGGGCAGACAACTTTTTTCTAATTTTGACTCTGTACGTTACCACAATGATTTTAAATATCACTTCATTTCAGGGGTTCAAAAGTAATTGGACAAATTAAAAAGAAAATATCTGAACACCTCAGAATTAATTTGGCTGCTTCTGTCCTGTGTCAGATCATCAATAAACACTAGTGTCCCAGTGCCACTGGCAGCCATGCATGCCCAAGCCATCACACTGCCTCCACCATGTTTTACAGATGATGTGGTATGCTTTGGATTATGAACTGTTCCACGGCTTCTCCATACTTTTTCTTGCCATTGTTCTGGTAAAGGTTGCTCTTCGTTTCATCTGTCCAAAGAATGTTTTGCCAGAACTGTGCTGGCTTTTTTAGATTTTTTTTTAGCAAAGTCCAATCTATTCTTGAGCTTATGAGGCTTGCAGTGCACCCTCTGTATTTGCTTTCATGCAGTCTTCTCTTTATGGTACACTTGGATATCAATACACCTACCTCCTGGAGAGTGTTGTTCACTTGTTTGGCTGTTGTGGAGGGGTTTCTCTTCACCATGGAAATGATTCTGCGTTCATCCACCTCTGTTGTCTTCAGTGGACATCCAGGTCTTTTTGTGGTGCTCAGTTCACCAGTGCTTTCTTTCTCAGGATGTACCAAAATGTAGATTTTGCCACTCTTAATATTGTAGCAATTTCTCGGATGGGTTTTCACCTGCATGGAGAGCTCCTTTGACCGCATATTGTCTGTTCACATCAAAATCTTCCGCATACTAGCACTCCCCTCAAATCAACTCCAGGGCTTTTATCTGCTTAATTGATAATGACATAAAGGAATTGCCCACACCTGCCCATGAAATAGCCTTTACATCAATTGTCTTTTTGTTCAACTCACTGAATTAAAGCTGAAAGTCTGCAACTGCATCAGAGTTGTTCTATTTAAAATTCATTGTGGTAATGTACAGAACAAAAATGAGAAAAATGTTGTCTCTGTCCAAAGATTTATGGACCTAACTGTATATCATCCCTGAGAAATCTGACCCTGTGTCTAAGTAACGCAGTACACATTGGTATCTGACCTGAGTCGGACTCCTCGCTGTCTGACGTGCTGGACTCACTTGAGCTTTCAGACTCTGAAGAGGAATAGCCTTTAACTTTAACAGTGCCAGATGTGGGAGCTTCTATTTTATCTGCAACCAGGAGAATAAACATTTAGAAAAGTGTCAGAAAAGCAAAGAAGATCTGAACCTAGAACTGATTATCTTCACATATCTACTACTTTTTCATACTAAATTAAGTCATACACTAGCATACATTACTTACTGTAACAGACACTCAAGAGAGCAGTATACCGGCCAATGTATGGGGGCAAAATTATAATTTTATCCAACCTAGATTGACCAGATATCTACTAATCAAGTAAAAAAAAAAAAAAAATTAAAAAAACACATCAGCAGAGAGAGAAAGGGTGGGTGGGTGAGTTGTTAATGGAAAGGTTTAGAGTAAAAATAAAAACTGGGTAAATAAATAGGCTGCGCAAAATAAAAAATGTTTCTAATATAGTTAGTCAGCCAAAAATGTAATGTATAAAGGCTGGAGTGACTGGAAATCTAACATAACAGAACACTACTTCCTGCTTTTCAGCTCTCTTGCATTCCACTGTTTGGTTACCAGGCAGTAACCAGAGACTTAAGGTGAGCACATGGGTCATAACTGGTTGCTTTCAATCTGAGCTGCATGATCAATTTCAAACTCACTGAACAGTTACGTCCCATGTGGGCCTCCCTTAAAGTCGCAAACTAACTCTGTCTGTTGTTAACATATGTGGTCAACTTTACTCTCAGAAGTTACTCTTAATATTAAGTTCTCCCACTCTCACCCTGTGATTTTCGCTTCTTTCTCAAACAAGAGGTAACGTATCTTTCCAATTCTCGTAGCGTGGACGGTTTGAGTGTCTCAAAGTCTATCTCAATCTCATCCGGATTGGAGTTCTTAAGGGAAGGTTCCCGAGACTGGATAATGTGCACGACACGGCCCAGCTTCTCGCCTGGCAGCTTATTAATATCCAGGCTAAGTTGTCGTTTCTCTTCATATGACATTGGCCGACATCGCTGTGTTTCCTCCTCAGAGGACTCACACGGGGCTGAAGGTGGAGCTGGGCGAGCAGGGCGTGGCGCGGGGGGTGGGGCTTCTTTCTTGATGCTGGAGATATGTAAAATACAGGATATGAGAAGCAGAATCATTTACCAACCCTATAGAGATTTTGCTGTGCGGTTTATGAAATTCAAGCACTCCGGATTCTGTTAATTTCTACAGAAAATAAATAAGAATTGATTTATGGTTAATTACTACCAGCAGCACTGACCTTGGTGTACCTCCAGAGCCTTGAACACTTTTCTTGGGTTTCTTGGCTGGTGGCTCTCGGATTCGGCCCTTACGAGGCTCCTCCACCTCTTCTTTTCTTTTGTGCTTTTCCTTGCGTTTTTCACGTTCTTTCTTCTTTGGTTTGTTCGGCTGTGGCTGAGATAGAGCTGCCAACTGCTCATGGACAGCTTTTAACTGGATAGAACCAAATAAAGCAACTTGTCAGACAAAAGCCTGGTAACCCTTAAATTAAAGGGTTCAGCGTAAAACTAAAAACTGGTTAAATAAATAGGCTGTGCAAAATAAAAAAAATGTAATGTATAAAGGCTGGATTGAGTGGATGTCTAAAATAACAGAACACTACTTCCTGCTTTTCAACTCTCTAACACTGAGTTAGTCAGTGACTTTAAGGGGGGCCACGAGAGACATAACTGTTCAGTGGGTTTGCAACTGATCCTCAGCATTCAGATCAGATTCAAAAGCTATGACCCATGTGTCCCACCCCCCCTTAAGTCACTGATTGGATACTGCCTGGTAACCAATTGGTGGAAAGCAAGAGAGCTGCAAAGCAGGAAGTATTATTCTGTTCTATTAGACATCCAGTCACTCAAGCCTTTATACATTTTTGTATAAAAAAAGAAAAAAAATCTATTTACCCAGTTTTTATTTTTATACCAAACTTTTCCTTTAACAGATTCTCAGCTTTCCCCCCATTCTTTCCCGTAAATCACCAATAAACTCATCAATAAATGTCATTCACCTGTTCCTGAAGCTCTGCCAGTCTTTGTGCCCGCTCTTCTTCACTATCTGAACTGCTTTCACTATCAGAAGTGCTATCGCTGCTGCTGTCACTGGAGGTTGGTGGAGGACCTTTTATGGATGGGGCCGGGGGTCCTGGAGCAAGAGATGGTACGGGAGCTGGTGCCTCCTCAGGTTCATCTGGCATTTTGGCAAAGCGCATTTCAAAAACGTCCTAAGAGCAAAACAAAATGAAACCATGCAGCAACCATAACAGGGACATTTACAACCATAACAAGGAAAGATACAACCATTACAGAGACAGATGCAACCACAAGGACAAATACCACGCTTTGTTTTTACATGCCAAGCATGGGTCTTACTTATTTACATGTGACACAAGTACAAGGATGAGCATATGAACAGGTCACTCTCTGGGCCAGACACTGTTTCACTATGTTTGCTATGAACTGCTCAGTTTCAGCTAAAAGTTTCTCATGGTACCTGTCGAACCAGGCAAAAATACAGTGTACTTACATCCACTCATATTTAAATGCTCTCATGTGAACGGAAAGGGAAGGTACAAGAGTTAAAGGGGTGGTTCGCCTTATGTTAACTTTTAGTTTCAAATCTTTCTTTATTGTTTTTTCTAACAAAGAAATAAACTGGGCAAGACAGTATACTTTCCCATGTTGTACATAGTTTCTTAAACACTTTCTAGTATACCGTTTGAGGAAGTGGGGGATATTAGTATGGGAAGGGATCGGGATAAAGGGAGAAGGCACTTCATTTATGACCTGTTGCAGCATTTAACTTTATGTTGACCCAATTCAGTTAGTTTGTGTTACACTGTTTTTTATGTTAACTTTTAGTTATTAGAATGGTTTATTCTAAGCAACTTTTCAATTGGTCTTAATTATTTATTTTATATAATGTTTTATTTGCCTTCTCTTTCCAGCTTTCAAATGGGGGTCACAGATTTTTTTATATTTACTTTTGAAATCTGACATGGGGCTAGACATATTGTCAGTTTCTCAGTTGCTCCCAGTCATGTGACTTGTGCTCTGATAAACTTCAGTCACTCTTTGCTGCTGTACTGCAGGTTGGAGTGATATCACCCCAAGGTCTTCGTATATCTAATTCTTAAACAACTGGACTTGCTGAGTAAACATTGAAGATGTTTCACTACTCATCCGAGCAGCTTCTTCAGTTCAACTAACTGGTGTGGGAAGTCCTCGGCATATAAACTCTTCCACTAATCCAATCACAATGGCACATTGTAACTCTTCAGAGAGGTGACATCTGAAATTCACAGTTGATTCTGTGTAGTTACTGGGATATGATTACCGATGTGTCATGCAACTCCTAGAAACAGGTGTTACTTGTGAGCGAGTTGCATGAATGGATGTAGGAAGTGTTCTGAAACTGCCAGGGTACAGATGAAGATACACAAAGAAGGAGCCCCACTAAGGCCCATTGTCAGCATCATCAATTCAGTGACATGCACCATTGCAAAATTCTTGGCCCAACATCTTAGCCCCGTTGGTAGGCAATACAGTGCATCATGCCAGAATGCCAAAGAGTTTGTAACCAAGATTCATTGCATTACACTAGAAGCAGAAGAAACAATGCTTTCATATGATGCCAATTTGTGTTTACATGTATACTTACGACAGAGGCAATTGAGACTGTCAGACATTGACTGCAGCAAGATAACACTCTCAGCAGCAGAATGAAGCTCAGTCCTAACTAAGCATGTTTGTTGCTCTATTTGTGCCTTAACACCGTACTTCAAGTACAAGGACCTTTTTTATAGACAGAAACATGGCTATGCAATGGGTTCTCCAGTCTCTCCCATTGTAGCTAACTTGTACATGGAGGGTCTTACTTACAATCCAGGGAACTACACAGAGTCTCTGGTTCAGATATGTGGATGACACTTCGGTTAAAATCAGATCCAATGAAGTGGCAGCCTTTACAGAACACATTAACTCAGTGGACAATAACATCAAGTTCACAAGGAAAGATGTCCACGGAAACAAACTTGCATTTTTAGACATGCATCCAAGAGGGGGGTAACTTGAAAACAGAAGCATACAGAAAACCCACTCATATGGATCAATATCTGTTTGATTCCCACCATCCGCTAGAACACAAACTGGGTGTTATTAGAACTCACACAGGGCGGAATGTGTGGCAACTGATACAGAGTCCAAGGAAAAGAAGCATAAACATCTCAGAGGAGCTTTGAAAGCGTGTGGCTACGCAGACTGGGCCTTTGTCAAAACAGCAGCAACCAAGCCCAACAGGAACACCAAAAGAAATGACCGCCCGGAGACACATAGTAGGCGGAACAGTCACCCCATATGTAACATAGTTACATAGTTAAATTGGGTTAACTTCAACCCCTCCAAATGATAACCCAGCATCCATACACACACCTCTCCCTACTTTCACATAAATTCTATATACCCATACCATGCCTATACTAACTATAGAGCTTAGTATCACAATAGCCTTTGATATCTCTGTCCAAAAAATCCTCCAAGCCATTCTTAAAGGCATTAACTGAATCAGCCATCACAACATCACCCGGCAGTGCATTCCACAACCTCCCTGTCCTGACTGTGAAGAACCCCCTACGTTGCTTCAAATGAAAGTTCTTTTCTTCTAGTCTAAAGGGGTGGGCCTCTGGTACGGTGATCCACTTTATGGGTAAAAAGGTCCCCTGCTATTTGTCTATAATGTCCTCTAATGTACTTGTAAAGTGTAATCATGTCCCCTCACAAGCGCCTTTTTTCCCAGAGAAAACAACCTCAACCATGACAGTCTACAGTACACTCATAAAAGTCTTTCACCCCTCTAACCAGTTTAGTTGCATGTCTCTGCACTCTCTCCAGCTCATTTATATCCCTCTTAAGGACTGGAGTCCAAAACTGCATACTCCAGATGAGGCCTCACCAGGGACCTATAAAGAGGCATAATTATGTTTTCATCCCTTGAGTTAATGCACTTTTTATGCAAGACAGAACTTTATTTGCTGTAGTAGCCATAGAATGATACTGCCCAGAATTAGACAACTTGTTAACTACAAAAACCCCTAGATCCTTCTCATTTAAATAAACTCCCAACACATTTATATTATTTTTGCCAAAGTGCATAACCTTGCATTTATCAACACTGACCCTCATTTTCCAGTTTGCTGCCCAGTTTTCCAACTTAGACAAATCACTCTGCAAATTGGCAGCATCCTGCATGGAACCTATAGTTCTGCACAATTTAGTATCATCTGCAAAAATGAAAAAAGAAACAGTACTTTCAATGCCCACCTCCAGGTCATTAATAAACAAGTTGAAAAGCAATGGACCTAGTACAGAGCCCTGCGGTACTCCACTAACAACACTGGTCCAATTATAAAACATTTTCTAATTGGACCAGTGTTGTTAGTGGAGTACCGCAGGGCTCTGTACTAGGTCCCTAGCTTTTCAATAGGAAAAACTTTGTAGTCTATCTTTTAGCCAGTTCTCTATCCAAATACAAATACTAAGTGCCAGGCCAACATTCCTTAAGTTAACCATTAACCTTTTGTGTGGCACTGTATTTTGCTGCTTTAGCAACTTCTAAGTAAATCACATCCACTGCCATCCCAGAATCGAGGTCTCTACTTACCTTCTCATAAAAAGAAATTAATTAAGTCTGGCAAGATCTATTACGCATAAAACCATGCTGGCACAAACTCATAGTATTACGATTTGCTATGAAGTCCAGTATCTTATCTTTTATTAACCCTTCGAAAAGCTTTGCTAACACTGACGTCAGACTAACTGGCCTATAGTTTTGAGGCTGAGAACGGGATCCTTTTTTGAATAGAGGCACCACATTAGAAATTCGCCAGTCTCTCTGCACCATGCCAGATCTCAATGAATCCTGAAAAATCAAGCAAAATGGTTTGGCAATCACAGAGCTAAGATCGCCAAGTACCCTGGGATGAATACCATCTGGCCCCGGACCTTTGCTAATCTTAACATGTTCTAGTCTCTTTTTGAATTTCCTCATGTGTGAACCATGCATCATTAGTTGTATTACTAGAATTGGGACTATTAAGAAGGAAACCTTCTCAGAATCTGCGCTTTTATTTTGTTTTCATCATTTTTTC
Source organism: Xenopus laevis (assembly GCF_017654675.1). Classification (NCBI taxonomy): domain Eukaryota; kingdom Metazoa; phylum Chordata; class Amphibia; order Anura; family Pipidae; genus Xenopus; species Xenopus laevis. The sequence goes on along the minus strand of NC_054376.1, from coordinate 20,727,659 downwards.
CTGCTTCATTTTTTACTATTAACATATTTAAAAAATAATTTGCGATTTTTTTTACTGCTTGCTGCAATATCCTTTTCTATATCAATTTTAGCTTGCCTTATAGCTTCTTTGCATGATTTATTGGCCCCCTTGTAACTTATAAATGATTCGGCTGTCCCAGCTAATTTGAAAGCCTTAAAAGCACGTATTTTCTTACCCACCTCAACACCAACGCTTCTCTTGAACCAAAAAGGTTTTGCTTTGCAACAACGTTCCTTGCTTACAAGTGGAATATACTGACAAGTATATTTATTAAGCAGCATTTTAAAGACTTCCCATTTTTGTTCTGTGTTTAACCCTGTGAAAAGCATTTCCCACTTAATATTTTGCAGAGATGCCCTTATACTGTCAAAGTTTGCACGTCTAAAATTCAGTGTTTTAGTTACTCCCTTATAGAATTGCTTCTGCAACAGAATCTCAAAGGAGACCATGTTATGATCACTATTCCCTAAATGCTCACCCACACAAATGTTAGAGATGAGTTCAGCATTATTAGTTATCACAAGGTCCAAAAGAGAGTTATTCCTAGTAGGTTCTTGACAAGCTGGAATAAAAAGTTGTCATTCAGCATATTTACAAACCTACTAGCTTTTTCTGTCTTAACAACCCTATTACCCCAGTCAATGTCTGGATAATTGAAGTCACCCATAGCAACAACTTGACCCAGCTGTGAAGCCACTTGTATCTGCAGGAGTAGCTAGAGCGTTGGAGAAACTCAGGAGGATTTTCACCAAACACCAGGTCCCTGTGATTTTCAAACCTAGCAACACACTAAGACAAAAACTGGTACACCAAAGGATCCAACACCAAAATAAAAACAAAGCAATGTGGTATACGCAGTCCAGTGTAGTGAGGAGTGCCCTGATCTATACATTGGGGAGACAAAACAACAGCTCACCAAGCGAATGGCTAAGCATAGGAGGGCCAACTCTACAGGGCAAGATTCAGCTGTCTTTCCACACCTAAAATACAAGGGGCACTTCTTGGAAGATAGCAATGTCCAAATCTTGGATAAAGAAGACTGCTGGCTTGAAAGGGGCGAATTATGTCAAGGTGGAGAAACCGTCCATGAACAGAGGCCATGAACAGAGTAACACCTGTTCCTAGGAGTTGCATGACACATTGGTAATCGTATCACATTAACTACACAGAATCAACTGTGAATTTCAGATGTCACCTCTCTGAAGAGTTACAATGTGCCATTGTGATTGAATTAGTGGAAGAGTTTATGAACCAAGAGATTGTTGCTCCATTAAATAATGGTACCAGTATAGTTGTAACAGATACAGAAAAGGCAAATGTGTTTAATCAGTTCTTTTCTTCAGTGTATACAATAGAGGAGTCTGAGTTCCCAGGCTCACTTTATAGCTGCACCAATGGCTCGGTTCAATCTAGTCAGTGGCTGACTCAGGATATGATTCATAAAGCTTTAATAAAAATTAATGTAAACAAGGCTCCAGGGCCTGATGGCATACACCACCGGGTTCTAAGCTTAGTTCAGTTTTAGACCAGCCACTATTTCTGATTTTCTCAGATTCACTTTCATCTGGTATGGTGCCTATGGATTGGAGAAAAGCTGATGTTATTCCAATATTTAAAAGGGATTACGATCTCAGCCTGGCAATTATAGGCCAGTAAGCTTGATATCTGTGGTGGGCAAATTATTTGAAGGCTTGTTAAGGGATCACATTCAAAATTTTGTCCTAGTGAATGGCATTATGAGCAGCAATCAGCATGGCTTTATGAAGGATAGGTCATGTCAGACAAATTTTTTATGATGAGGTAAGTAAGATGCTGGACAGTGGGGGGGGGGCAGTAGATGTGATCTATTTGGATTTTGCCAAAGCGTTTGATACTGTGCCCCACAAATGACTGCTTTCTAAACTAAGGTCTGTTGGGCTTAATGAAGTCCTTTGCACATGGATAGGAAACTGGCTACAGGATCGGGTACAGAGAGTGGTTGTTAATGATACATTCTCTATTGGAGTAAGGTTCTTAGTGGGGTCCCCCAGGGCTCGGTATTAGGTCCAATTTTATTTAACTTGTTCATTATTGACTTAGGTGAGGGTGTTGTAAGTAATGTATCAGTGTTTGCAGATGACACAAAACTATCCAGCCCAATTAATTTTATCCAGGATGTGGCATCCTTGCAACACGATCTTGACAAACTGGCAATCTGGGCTGCTAAGTGGCAAATGAGATTCAATGTTGATAACTGTAAATTCCTGCACCTGGGATGTAAAAATATCCAAGCCACTTATGCCCTTAATGGGACTGTACTAGGCAAATCCATTATGGAAAAGGACCTTGGAGTCCTTGTTGATGATAAACTTGGCTGTAGCAAGCAATGCCAGACAGCAGCATCAAGGGTAAATAACGTCTGGAGCTGTAATAAAAGGGGTCACGGGAGGAGGGGGTCATTCTTCCACTGTATAGAGCACTTGTAAGGCCCCATCTAGAATATGCCGTTCAGTTTTGGTCTCCATCACTCAAACAGGACATTATAGTATTAGAGAGGGTACAGAGAAGGGCAACTAAGCTGGTGAACAGTATGGAAAATCTTAGCTATGAGGTAAGACTGGCCAAATTGGGGATGTTCACGCTGGAGAAAAGGCGCTTAAGGGGTGATATGATAACTATGTATAAATTTATAAGGGGATCATATAATAATCTCTCTAATGCTTTATTTACCAGTAGGTCTTTCCAGCTGACACAAGGTCACCCATTCCGATTAGAAGAAAAGAGGTTCCGCCTAAATATTCAGAAGGGTTTTTTTTTTTTACAGTGAGTTGTGAAGATATGGAATTCTCTCCCTGAATCATCAGATAGCTTTAAGAAGGGGTTGGATAGCTTTTTAGCAAGTGAGGGAATACAGTGTTATGGGAAATAGCTCATAGTACAAGTTGATTCAGGGATTTTGCCATTTTGGAGACAGGAAGGAATTTTTTCCCCCTCTGAGGCAAATTGGTGAGGCTTCAGATGGTTTTTTTTGCCTTCCTCTGGATCAACTTGCAGTTAGGCAGATATAAAAAAAAAAAAAAAAAAAAAAAAAAAGGTTGAACTTGAAAAAAGGTGTGTCTTTTTTCAACCTTACTTACTATGTGTGTGTGTGTGTAAAGCCAACCTTCCCTCTTTAGACCCAAACATCACAACATTGTGTTCTTACTTGAACAGACTGCATTACCTGCAGCTTGCGAGCCATTATCACAACTTCATGGTCAGGGGGATTGTACTTGTAACAGTTGGAGAACATAAGCCGCACATCAGATGCAAATTCCTGTGCTTCCTTGTAGTCCCGATTCTCCATCTTTACCTGGGGGCAACAAATAAGAAGGTCTCCACTCAAAGCTGTTCATGGGGCAGAAATTAGTTACAGGAACAATGTAGCGCTTTAAACATTAAAGGGATACTGTCATGGGAAACCATGTTTTTTTTTTTCAAAACATATCAGTTAATAGTGCTGCTCCAGCAGACTTCTGCAGTGTAATCCATTTTTCAAATGAGCAACAGATTTTTTTTTTATATTTAATTTTGAAATCTGACATGGGGTTAGACATATTGTCAGTTTCCTAGCTGCACATGTGACTTATGCTCTGATAAACTTCAGTCACACTTTGCTGCTGTACTGCAGGTTGGAGTGATATCACCCCCCTCCCTTTTTCCCCCAGCAGCCAACAACAGAAGAATGGGAAGGTAACCAGATAACAGCTCCCTGGTAGATATAAGAACAGCACTCAATAGTAAAAATCCAGGTCCCACTGAGACATTAAGTTACATTGAGTAGGAGAAGTGCTGGCTCTTTCTGAAAGCGCATGACCAGGCAAAATGATCTGAAAATGGCTGCCTACACACCAATATTTCAAAAACAAAAAAAATCAACTTGTTGGTTCAGGAATGAAATTTTATATTGTATAATGAATTATTTGCAGAGTAAACAGTGAAATTTAGAAAAAAAAACCTATATCATAAAAATCATGACAGAAACCCTTTAAGATTATAAATAAATATCAAGTGCTTGATTCTAGGTCACAACTGGTTTATTCCGTTAAAGAGCCAAGTTAATCACAGTTCACAACACAAACACATTTCAACATTCCTTTAAGTAAACACTAGACAGCCCTGTTATAACTCAGGCAACATATCTGCTGAACCCTTGTCTGCCCATGTAACAATTCTCTACTCACCTATAAACCAATGAGGATATTGATTGACCCTTTAACTGCCTCTAAATCTGGCCACAGATGCAAAGATAAAGTTGCCATTTGTCGTACCATGGCTATCGGACAGGTTAGAAGATTTCGGTCTGCTAACCATAATTTCTCTGCATGTATTGCATATCTGAGGATATCAATGGGTGACTGTCACTTGTATTTGTCGGACATAACTTTCATACAATTGCTGTCATGGCCAGAACATCATCTGAATTGTTCTTTTACTGCTGTATTTAATCTGAATGGTTAGTGGCAGGTTGGGAGATAAGTGTTGTACAATTTGCACGTCTATGGCCATCTTAACTCTGAACATTTAAACATAACCCATGATAAATAATTAACCCATTACTTTGCTGCAGCCACCAACTCCATGTGTTCACATCTGTCTAGTAGTACAACTCTAGTAATACTATCTAGTAGTACAACTCCCGGCACTTTAATAGCTTGAGTAGGTTTTATTCATGTGCATCATGCAACTGATAACATTTTCTATATAAAATAGTTGTTGAGTACAGCCATGGAACCAATGCCTTTTTAGCATGTCTGTCTATTTACAAAGTTGCCATTGCTGTAAACAATATTAAAGGGGTGATTTACATTTATGTTAACTTTTAGTATGTTATAGAATGGCCATTTGTATACAACTTTTCAGTTGGTCTTGAGTATTTATTTTCAATAGTTTTTAAAGTTATTTGGCTTCTTCTGTCTCTTTACAGCTTTCAAATGGGGGTCACCGACCCCATCTAAAAACAGATGCTCTGTAAGGTTACATATGTATTGTTATTGGCACTTTTTATTACTCATCCTTCTAGTCAGACCTCTCCTGTACATATTTCAGTCTCTTATTCAAATCAATGCAGGGTTGCTAGGGTAATTTGGACACTAGCAACCAGATTGCTGTAATAGCAAATTGAAGAGTTGCTGAATAAAAAGCTAAATAACTCAAAACCCACAAATAATAAAAAAAACTAAAACCAATTGCAAATTGTCTCAGAATATCACTCTCTACATCATAACAAAAATTAACTCAACAAAACAACCCCTTTAAACCACACAGTACTGAAGGGCTATGGACTTGTGCTTTTATTTTTATTTTTTTATCTGCTAGATCTGAGGTGGAATCTAGCTGAAAAAGACAGAAACACTGCCCAAATTCTCTTTCTAGTCAATCATTTTGAAGTGAGGTTAATCTTAATGTTTGAGGGTTGTTTTCTAAATGTACTAAATGTCTGTTGGAAGATTACTGTAACCATAACAACTGTCCACAGGCTTTTGTAACTTACAGAGAACAATAAGAATGGTTAGGAACAAATCGCTTACCTTAATGGTACCCAGATCCATTGGGTGCTTGATAATTTCGCAGTAGTCGTGTAACCCAAGGGCTTCCACATCCACTGGCTTGTAAAATGGCCAGGCATATGCCTGATGCTTCTTAGAAAACATTTCCCGGATGATGCTTGCACAATACCGTAATTGCTCGCTTGTCTTGGTGTCCCTCTCTGCATTTGGTGCAGGTTGGGGGTGCAAAACAGGGGGGGCAGGAAGTTGAGAGTCAGGCACCTCGGTCTTCTTAGTTGGTCGAATCTGCCGCCCATTCTCCTTTCGAGGGACAGCCCTTGGAGGCTTGGGATCACTAGGGAGTGGGGAGGACTCGTGGAGTGGGTCATGGGTAGTGGGTGTTGTGGTGTCTGCTTTCCGCTTCACTCCTTTCTTTGTCTAGGGAGTTGGGAAAGTATAGCATCAACAATGGTGCCAGCTTCCCACCTTTATTTCTCCATAAAAAAAGAGCATACACATTCATAGTAATGCACAGCAACAGTATGGACATTATTAAAAATAAAAGGTATTAGCCTCATGAAATTAGAAAAACGCGGCCACTTGACCTCACCTTTGCAGGCTGAGCAGCAGTGTGGATGACTGCAGGATGATTTGAAAGCGGTGGAGGAACTAGAGTAGGGGCTACTGTTGTAGGAACCACCACATCCTGACTGATGGTGGGAGAGAAACGGATAGGAGCTTGAGCGATAGCTGGAGGGCGGCCTTGTTGGGGTCTGGTTTGAGGAGGGGTGGGTGCCCTGGTCACAGTAGGGGGTGTGGGGGTCGAAGGCTTGGACACAGCTGAAAACATAAGGAAAAAATGTCTATTTGAATAACAACATCTCAAAATGTATTGAAGGAATTGTGCCATTTTAAATGTTTTACACTGTGCAGTATATATTGTTTGCTTGCACACTGCTTTTATATATGTACTACAGGGGGAAATTCTGGAACAATAACACTTAAAAGGAGAACAAAACCCTTTCTCCCACACAATTGCACAGCTGAACCAATCTGGACCTAAGTTCAAGTGTGCAGGCTCTAGCTGGCCAGGATCAGATGCAGCATGAGATGGCACCTGTCAACCCTGCTGTGCAAATCTTCAACCTTATAGCAGGTACAGAAAAAAAGACACGTAAAGGAGAAGGAAATGATAAAATTAAAGGTCTATATAAATACAACTGTAAACCCACAAAGTAATGCTGCTCTGAGTCCTCTGCCAACAGAAACACAGCATCTCTTTCCATTATTGTGTACACATGGGCTTCTGTATCAGACTTCCTGTTTTCAACATAAACCTCAGGGCTTGAACATGCTCAGTTTGCTCCTCTCTCCCTACATCCCTCCTCCCCTCCCTGCAGTAATCTGAGCCCAGAGCTATGAGTGAGCAGGGAGAGACTCATGCAGGAAGTGATGTAAAATCAAGCTAATAGGGCAGCTGCTATCCTAAACAAAGAGAGCTTCTAGAGCTGTTTACTCAGGTATGGTAAAGCATTAAGCAGAATAAGTAGTGTTATAGCTCGCACTATTGTGGCTAATCGATTGGCAATAAACGCTACTTTAAAGGGTTTGTTCAACTTCAAACAACTAGTTATTTTCTGATAGATTACCAGAAATAATTTTTATAACTTTCTATTTTCTGTGTGTCACCATTTTTCTAATATTGAAGTGCAAAGTGTCTTTTTTCACCTTCTAAAGCAGCTGTGTGTGTGTGTGGGGGGGGGTGTCGCTGACCCCTAAACTGTTCTAAATTGATACATTTATTTGATACATTTGTTATCTTTGTCCCCACTGAGCAGAATCGTTGGGTTTTAAAACAGGCAGCTGTTAGAATTGATACAATAGTTGTTAATACTCCAGAGATGCTGGTGAGAAATGTATCAACTAAATGTTGTAAAATTGAAACAGTTCAGAGTCTGCACCTGAGCTGCCAGGCTCAAACGCCACAGACAGGAACATTCAACTTTAAACTTAGATTTTGGAAAAACAGTAAAAAAATAATGGAAAGTATTCAAAAAAAAAATCAATTTCTTGGGGACAATCTGAAAATAACTGAACTGAAAAAAGTGTTTGGAAGGTGAACAACCCCTTTAAGGGGTGTGCAAGGAGGGGGGGGGGTTTGTTCTCCTTTAATGAGAAGTTTGGAACGTTTACATAGGAGTCAAACGTATGCACATAGAAAATAAAAGCACAGAATTGTACTTACGTGTAACAGGAGGTTTGACAGTGCTCTTGTCTTCTAGCGACCCAGACAGGACTCTAGTTCTCATGGGGGTGATTGAAGCATCTGGGGGGAAGCACACAATCAGCAAAAAATTACATTTTCCACCACTCATTGCTGACTTCCAGCATGCTTCCTAGTCATCCTGAATACAGTTAACCCCAACTAACAAAAGCACCTGTCATTTTGCAAGTCACTTTATACAGCAGTGATCCCCAACCAGTAGCTCGTGAGCAACATGTTGCTCTCCAACCCCTTGGATGTTGCTCCCAGTGGCCGCAAAGCAGGAGCTTATTTTTGAATTTCTGTGTTGGGAGCAAGTTTTAGTTGCATAAAAACAAGGTGCACTGCCAAACATAGCCTTAATGTAGGTTGACAATCCACATAGGGGCTACTAAATGGCCAATCGCAGCCGTTATTTGGCACCCCATGAACATTTTCATGCTAGTGTTGCTCCCCAACTCTTTTTACTTTTGAATGTTGCTCACAGGTTCTAAAGGTTGGGGATCACTGTTATACAGTCACCCTTTTCTTGCTCTCAGTTTTAAGGCAGCACAATACACCTTGAGAGAAACAAAATTTAAAAGGTTTAACATTTATTCTGAGTATATTTTTATTTATTTTTTAAATCAGTCAACAACTAACCATTGCTTCTAATCAGCTGAGCTAGTTCCAATAGAGAGAATGAGTCCGGTATAAAAACTACTTTCTCTCACAAATGCTTATAGGTAAAGTTGGATGAACAAAACTAGTTTCCGTCTGCCTGTTAAAGCCATATATTTTTCTTAAAGGAGGAACTATTGCGAACATTAGATTCAGCATACTGAAATAAGAAACGTTACAAATAGAGTTGATTAAAAATGCTGTACCGTTGGAATTATCAAGTTTATCTTCACTATTCCTCTCTCAGCATCTGTTTCTCCTCATTCTGTCTTCATGCAGGAGTTGGGTGTCAGATGAATGATCCAATATGTTTTATAGGAGGGCTCCTTTTGCCTAGATACATTAGAGCTCACTATTTTAAAGGGGACATTTTATGTAACGCTCATCTTCAGTTATGTTATTCTTCTTTCATTACAATATATAATGATGTAGAAAAAAACATTTTTAAAGCATTTTACCTTGTAAAAATGTCATATCAGAGCTGCACTGAGATGTTTATTGGTCTGCGTCTATGCTGAAATGAGGAGTGGGCGTGTCTCTTCTTTCTCCCACAGGAAATTGTTATAGCACTGACCGACAGGCTAAACAAATAGCACACATAGCAGGGAAAGCACCTCCCACGTTCCTGCCTGTGACTGTGTCTCTCACCAGCCTGCACATAAGAGTTATGCGGATATTCCCTGTGTCTAACCATATACTGATCCTGAAAGACATCTACAGGTTTGGTTTAAGTAGAGAATCAGAATATTATTTGATGCAAATCTTTCGTTTTCTGCAATTATGTACCACACTCATTTTATAAATTGCACCCATTAAAAAAATCAAAAGGCTTTGACTTATTTTCTATGTGCTATAAATATGGGAGGACACTAGCCGATTGTGTAGGTGGTGATTGGGGGAGGTGAATGGGCAGGCAGCAGAGTTGGCGATCGATCGTGTTAGGTGGACAGGGAAGACAGCCGGATGCAACCGGGGGAAGGTGAAAGCAACAGTGTAGGAGAGCGATGTGGGGAAGTGAACGGGAAAGCAGCTAGGAGGAGATAATGGGAAAAAGAAGGGGGGAGGGCAGCAGGGAGCTGAATAGGGAAGCAGCAGTCCAATCAGCAGGGAAGCGATCAGATTAGGTGAGCCATGAAGACAGCAGGAATGGCATTGGGAGAAGACTGGGGAGGGGAGAGGCAGAAAGCAGGCAATCGAGAAGGCAGCAGAAATGCCATTGGGAAGGCGATCGGGGAAGAGAGTGGGGAAAATGTTCTGCAGTGGGGAGGTGAATGTGGAAGGCAGCAGGGAAGAGATCAGGGAACGCAGTCAGGAGAAGAACATAGCAAATGAACAGGGGAGGCAAGCGGGTAGGCAATTAGGACACATGATGACAAGGCAGTCAGGGCAGGACTAAGAGGGACTGACTTAAGCAAAAAAGTGCCTCCCACATCTGCCCGCCCAGTCCTGCCTAAGTGAATATGCTGTTGCTTCTGGCTTTGGAAGAGCCGATGGCTGCTGAGAGATATGGAGAGGAGACTTGGACCGGAAGTATGTGAAAGGGGTGGGTTGAGTGGTTTTTTAAATTTTTCATATAAATTTGACCTGAAATGTGTAAAAATAAACATGTATTCTTCTATTTCATGTTCATTAGCATATTTTAGTGCACTGTGAAATTGTATGGTATATGGTAAAATCACCAGAAATCCTGTCCCTCTTACAAGCAGAATTTGTGCAAAAGGCAGTTTTTTTGTTTGTACTGGAATAAGGTATTTGAGTGAGCTCTAATACATCGGCTAGGAAAGGAAGCCCCCTATAAGATATTTTGTATCTACCTGTAAATGAATATCGGACACCCAACTGCTGCATGAAGACAGAATGAAGAGAAACAAATGCCGAGAAAGGAATAGTGAACATAAACTTGATTATTTCAGAATTGAATTGATTGTATTTAGAAAGTTTCCTACTTTAGTATGAGGAAGCTTATATTAAATTTTCATTTTCGCGATAATTAATTAAAGCAATAGAGCACGAGCCCTATTCATTGAGCTCATGTAAAAGGGGACCTGTCACCTGAAAAAATTATTTAAAATTCTATTTTATCACGTTAGTCAAGCAAAATACACTTAATTAAACTATATGAATTATTTGAATCTTGTTTCCTTAAGTCTGGGAAATAATAATTATAGCAAGAAGACATGTGCCATTTTGTGGACACAGTTATTAAGGCAAGCCTTGCATCATCTCAAAATGTTGTTTGAGCACCAGAATGGGGGACCTGATGTCCATCCACATGCACTGGTTACACAATTAAATGGTGAAAGAGAGGGGGAATGTGGGGAGAGCAGTGACATCAAGTAAGTGCTGAATGGAAAGTGAAAGTAGTTGCCTGCCCCATCCCTATGCCTAAGGCATAGAGGAAGGACCAGCAATATTTGATTGACAGCTGAGATTTTTAAATGAGTTTACAACATCTATGAATGCTTTAATGAAAAAAAGAATTTGGAGTTCATGTTTAATTTTAAAAGGAATTTTAATATACAGCTTTTTATGTCTGGGTGACAGGTTTTCTTTAAACAAGGTGTATTCAACCCCTTTAAACTCAACCTCACCTTAACAAGACCATTATAACATGTTAAGAACTGGGTTTTTTGCTTTTAACTCACAGCTAAAACACAGTATAAATATATATTTATCTCACCTTGCTCCTTTCTTCCCCGGCCACGTCCTTTGCTCTGCACAACTGTCAGCTCTGTCTCTTCCTGGGGCATCTCGGAGATCTTCTGCAGAAAAAGCTTCTCAAGGGCTTCGGCCATCAGCACTATGTCATCTCCAGGCTAGAAAAAGAAACAAAATGTGAATGCACAAATTGCTATTTTACGTTTTATTGGGTTTTCTTTTGCCCTAAATATTCACAAAGGCTGTACTCTGATTCACCTATCTCACCTTGTTATAGATATAGCAGTTTGTAAACATTGTGTTAAAGTCCTGGATACATTCTTGGGCGTTCCAGTAATAATGGTTCTCCAGGCGCTTTTTAATGGTGCCCATGTCCATTGGGGTCTTAATTATTTTATGATAATCCTACAAGAGAAGAAACAAAACATAAGTCATGAAAGTGTCCCTACTGAAAGGCATTTTGATGGGTGTGGATTTCACTCAGTTACCAAATCATGTGGGATATGGTGTTACAATTCAAAACAAAGAAACAAAACTTTCTACTACTTTTTGGGACAACCCCATAGACGCAGATATTGCGTGGCTGTGGCTCCGTTTATGTGCGGCTTCCCAAAATCAGCTGTTGTATGCCAAACAAAATAGAGCTCAATAGTGCAGCCCATTTTGCCCATAGCCACTGGGCTTCCCCATGGTGCAGGGTACTCTAGAAGCATGCACTTCAGTACTTTCTAACACTTGTATAAAGTGTTAACAGGTGAACAATGTGGGCAGTTTCAGTCTGGGTCTCAGGTGTGAACAGTACAGGGCTTTAGGATGTGAACAAAAGAGGTGTCACAAGTATGAACAATGCAGGGGGATCACAGGTGTGAACAATACTGGGGATTAGTCTAAATGAGGTTTAAACAATGCAGTTATTACAAAACAAAGGCCTGTTAATCTCTGTAGTGATAATATTTAAACCTTACACATGGTAAACACACACAGCAGGTAGGTAGGGGGCCACAGAAGAAGGGTTCGCGGGCCACGGCCGCCAGTTGGACAGCTCTGGTTCATATAAAAAAGCTGCTGTGTAGCCATGGGGGCAGCCATTGAAAGCTGAAGAAGAAAAGGCACAGGATACACAGCAAAAAAAAGATAAAATATGTAGTATACAATGGGATTTGTCTTATCTAGTTATTATTTATAATTTATCTATTATCTACTGTTGTATCCCATGCTTGAATGGCTGCCCCATGGCTACACAGCAGCTTGTTTATATAAACTATAGTAGTACTTATCTGTGATCTATGGTGTATCCTGTGCTTAAATGGCTGCCCCCATGGCTACACAGCAGCTTGTTTATATAAACTATAGTAGTACTTATCTGTTATCTACTGTGTATCCTGTGCTTGAATGGCTGCCCTCATGGCTACACAGCAGCTTGTTTATATAAACTATAGTAGTACTTATCCGTTATCTACTGTGTATCCTGTGCTTGAATGGCTGCAAAGCAGCTTGTTTATATGAACTATAGTTGTGTTTCTGAAACACACCAGTTTTACCAGTGCAGGGCAATAGTGCATTACATTGCCATCCCTTTCAAACACTTAAATTTTTTGGTGTTACTGTTCCTTTAAGTCTCTCACTAGGCACATTCTCTTTCTAGTTGCTTTTTCCCCCTTCTTGATCAGTGATGTGTGCAGTTAAGTAGAAGGGCTTTTAATGCATGGCAAATTGACTGCAAGTCGAACAGCTAGAAGTTATTTATGAGGTACTGAATGCCTTTAGAGCAATAAAAACCTAGTGACTGGCTACACTATCAGGAGGACTCACATTCCAGCAAACAACATAAGGGAAGTTTTCTCTCTCTTTTAAGTGCTTTCCTTCCGCAGCCCTTCATCTTTCCATACCATGGGTTGTGTGACATAGTTCATAGAGAAATCGCTTAAAGGGGACGTTGAACTGTAAAATCTAAATATAAAAGTGTTTTTTAAAAAATTACAATATAGTCAATTCAATTCAAGTGGATTTTATTGTCATTTCAGCCATATACATTAAATAAAGTACATAGTAGAAACGAAATGACGTTCCTCCAGAACCCCTCGGTGCTAAAATATATACTGTAGGGTTTCCCTGCACTGGTAAAACTGGTGTGTTAACTTCAGAAACTCTACTAAAGTTTTTATAAAAAAGCAGCTGTGTAGCCATGGGGCAGCCATAGTTTATATAAACAGATAAGTTCTGAAGAATCCCATTGTATATTAAAGAGCTTATCGGTCATCTGAACCCCCTTTACTACTTCCCCCTTACTTCTTTTTTTGTCTCAGGTCAGTTTATTTGTATACAAGAATACACACAGCGAGAAACATCTCATTACAGTTTAAAGGAGCAGGAAAGGCTAAAATTAAGTAAGCTTTATCAGAAAGGTATATATAAATACACTAGTAAACCCTCAGCGTAATGTTGCTCTGAGTCCTCTGTCAAAAGAAACACCACATTTCTTTCCTTCTATTGTGTACACATGGGCTTCTGTATCAGACTTCCTGTTTTCATCTTAAACCTCTAGGGCAGGGCTTGAGCATGCTCAGTTTGCTCCTCTCCCCCTCCCATCCCTGCTGTAATCTGAGCTCAGAGCTGTATGTGAGCAGGGAGAGACTCAGGCAGGAAGTGATGTCACACCAAGGTTATATGGCAGCTTCTATCCTAAACAAACAAGAGACAGTGTCTAGAGCTGTTTACTCAGGTATGGTTAAGCATTCTGCAGAATAAATATAGTATTCTAGCTTGCACTATTGTGGCTAATATGTTGGCAATAAACTGTCTTGGAGCTTTTCTTTTCCTTTAAGTAACAGGATCAAGAGGCATATGGAACTTTCCTTAGACTTCTTTACAGTGTCATTTAGTTACATATTTTCTAAAATCCACAGTTGCCAGATTTTCATACATTGTACTGTTGCGCCATGCAATTAACTGTTCTACCTATTGTACATATTGTGTACAGATTTTTCCCAGTCAGCATGGGTTTGGTGGGTCCATAAACAAGAGGTACCATCTGGGGTCACGAGTAACTTTGAATCCCAGGAGTTTGGTAATACAATCATGTATAACGGCCCAGTATGCATTCAGTTCTGGACAGGTCCAGAATGTGTACTAGAGATCCTTCGGCTGTTTTACATCTCTTACATTTCTTGCTGGGATCTCTGGGTTGATTTTATGTAACCTAGTTCTTTTATAATAGGCTCTGTGTATAATGTATTGGTGCAACAATCAGTATCTATAAATAGGGGAGATATTCAAAGGAGACTGTAGCACTTGTGCCCATTGCTAGTCTGTCATTATGTCTATGGCTTGTTCCCATTCAGACCTTACTTTACTTAGTTTTCTGAAGTAAAAGTTTTTGAATTTCTTTGTAGAAAAGGGAAATTGAGTGTCTGGTACAATCTGATAGTATTATCTCCATTATAGGAGAGGTGACGTTCTGCAGATGCTTAGTCTTGATGCTTAGTATGTTTGCTTCAGTTCATTGAACTGCACTATCCCCTGCTCTGTCCATATTTGGCCCACCATCAACACTCCTGCCTGGAGCCACTCTTTTGGGGGGAACAGTTTTGTCAAGAGGGGCCAGTTTGTAGTTATGCCAGAGGAGTGTTTGGGATTCAATGGCAGCGGGAATTCACCAGCACACAGGTAATACAAGCAGGATATACCTTGCTAGAAGTTTATTGCAGCATGCAACGTTTCGGGGTTACCCCCTTTATCAAGCATACAGATACAGACGTATGCAGTCTGTATCTGTATGCTTGATAAAGGGGGTAACCCCGAAACGTTGCATGCTGCAATAAACTTCTAGCAAGGTATATCCTGCTTGTATTACCTGTGTGCTGGTGAATTCCCGCTGCCATTGATTCGTGAGGTTGCCGTTTCCTCATTTTCGCTGTGCACCAGGGATCTCTTATACTCGTTGGGCCAGGGTGTGCTGGTACTCACTCGACTGTTCTCCCATTGGTGTTTGGGATTCAATCATAGCAGGTTGGGCCAGCTGTGTGGTCCAGTTTAGAATACGTTTTTGCGAGACCATAATTGGGTTGTTGTATGCAATCAGCATATTCATGTTCAAGGCCAGTAATGCATAGAATGGGGGGAGCCCGGTTCGTAAAATAAATTGCCATAACTGGAATAAGGCATCACTGGGCTGAGTGTTTTTCAATATAAGGGGCTGCAATATAGTACAGGTGCATATCGGGAAGAGCCATGCCCAATTTTCCTTTGGATCTCTGCAGAATTTTTAGAGACAGCGTACTTCTGGCTTTGCCCCATATAAATTGTCGGAATGCCAGATTTAAAAAAAAAAAAACTTTTGTGCGCATGCCATAAAACAGTGCTGTCTAACTTCTGTGGTACAGAGGGCTTAAATTTTTCTGGCCTACGTGGTTGAGGGCCAATGAAGTCAGTGTTGATCACTCCCCCTTTTAAACCACACCCATGTTACCACAAGAACTTTTAAGATGATATCCACATTATAGTTGGTGCTCACTGCAGGGATATCACACATAACTCATACATGAAAAATGTAATTAAAACATACCCTTAAATGCATATGCCTCCTCCTCCTGATTAAACACTTTAGGGGCCGCTAACAACCATTTCCAAATGCTAACAAACCCCTACAAGGCTTACATCCCACAGGTAGCGTAGGGCAAGCAGAGAATGGTACACACAAGCAGCACTGGTCAAGCAGAGAACGGCACACACAAGCAGCACCTTGTGAGAGCGGAATTGGGGGTTAGTGAGGCGTTAAAGGGGTTGTTCACCTTCCAAACACTTTTTTAAATTCAGTTATTAGATAGTTCCCCAGAAATAAAAAGACTTTTTTTCAATTACTTTCCATTATTTATTTTTTACTGTTTTTCCAAAATCTAAGTTTAAAGTTGAATGTCCCTGTCTCTGGTGTTTAGTCTGGCAGCTTAAGTATTTTAGGTGCAGATTCTGAACTGTTAGAATGTTGCAACATTTAGTTGATACATTTCTCAGCAGCATCTCTGGACTATTTGCAACTATTTTATCAATTCAATATATACAGCTGCCTGTAATGAAATCCAGAGATTCTGCTCAGCAGGGACAAAGATAAGAAATGTAACAAATAAATGTATCCATTAAAAACAGTTTACAGGGTCGGCGACCACCCCTCTCCGAGCTGCTTCAAAGGTGAAAAATTACACTTTACACTTAAATATTAGAAAAACAGTCACACATCGAAAATAGAAAGTCATTGGAAAAAGTTGTTATTTCTGGTGATCTTTCTGAAAACAACTAGTTTGAAGGTGAACAGCCCCTTTAAGTCTTAGAAATGGCACTGGGACTCTGTATAGTAATTTGGTAAGTAATATGAATTGGGGGCCCACTCAAAAGGCCTTCATAACCTTTCATAGGTATGCCCATTCAACCCTATTGAAGGCTTTGGCTATGTCCAATGAGGCCACTGCCCTCTGCCCTATATTATTGTGGTCAATTGATAGGTTAAGCAAGTCTTCTGACATTGTTCGCTGTGGTTTTGTGTGGAATGAACCCAGTTTGGTCCTCTGTGATTATCTGGGTCAGGGCTGTCCAACTGGAGACCTGCGACCCCCCCCCCTTGTGTGCCCCCCACCTACCTGCTGTGTTTGCTTACCATGTGTAAGATTTAAATGGTATCACTACAGAGATTAACTGGCCCCTGCATGGTTTAAACCTCAAATTCAGACTAATCCCCTGCATTGTTCACACCCGTGACCCCCCTGCATTGTTCACACTTGTGACACCTCTACTGTTCACATCCCTAAAGCCCTGTACTGTTCACTCCTGAGACCCAGACTGAAACTGCCCACATTGTTCACCAGTTCACACTTTATATAAAATGCTATGGGCACCAGCACTGTGTCACTGTATGTAGTACATATTAGAGTGGTCCTAATAGGTTTCCCTGTCTCCTTCTCTGTTTTACCTTCCCTATGTTCTCTGTGTGTGCCATGCTCTGCCTGCCCTATGCTCCCTGTGTGTGCCCTGCCTGCCTGTCCTCTCTGCCTGTATGTGCCCTGTTCTGCCTGTGGAACATAAGCCTGGTATTTGTTCTGGGGGTTTGTTAGCATTTGAAAATAAATTATTGTTAGGGGCCCCTAAGGTGTTTAATCATGTGCTGGGGTGCTGTGTTATCATACCTCTCAACATTTTGGAAATTAAAGAGGGACTACGCCCATTTTGTGGCCACACCCCCTAATTATCATGTTCATTTTATGAAATTTCACAGGTTATAAAAGTTTGAACATATTTCTGTGTTTTTTTTCAGTTATCACAGTTTTGCTAATGAAGATGAATTACCCTTTAAGCTGTGAGTCTAACTTTTCCTAAGGAACCTGTTATCTTATATTGTTACAATTACTTATCTAGATACATTTGAATTGTTACAAATGTATCTTTTGTTGTGGCTGTTCTGGGCTCTGCCAAAAGCCAAATAAGTTAGAAACTTTGTTTCTTTTTCTGGCTATTCAGTGCAGAGAAAAAAAGGACTTTCCAGTACAAATGAGGGACTACAGATTGAGTTGTCAAAAGAGGGACTGTCCCTCTAAAAACGGGACAGTTGGGAGGTATGTGTTACATAGTTAAATCGCATTGAAAACCGACAAAGTCCATCAAGTTCAACCCCTCCAAATGAAAACCCAGCATCCATACACACACCTCTCCATACTTTCACATAAATTATATATATATACCCATACTAACTATAGAGTTTAGTATCACAATAGCCTTTGATATTATGTCTGTCCAAAAAATCATCTAAGCCATTCTTAAAGTCATTAACTGAATCAGCCATCACAACATAACCTGGCAGTGCATTCCACAACCTCACTGTCCTCATTGTGAAGAACCACCTACGTTGCTTCAAATGAAATTTGTTTTCTTCTAGTCTAAGGGGGGGGGCTCTGGTAGGGTGATTCACTTTATGGTTAAAAAGGTCCCCTGCTATTTGTCTATAATGTCCTTTAATGTACATGTAAAGTGTAATGTACTTGTAAAGTGTAATCATGTCCCCTTCGCAAGCACCTATCAAAGAGGAAGAGGAGGCAAAAGGATTTAAAGGGAACCCGTCACCCAAAAAAAAATTATTCAAAATTCTATTTTATCACACTAGTCAAGCAAAATGAACTTAACTTACACTATATAAATTATTTGAATCTTGTTTCCTTCAGTCTGGAAATTCATTGTTATAGCAGTCAGGCAGGAGCCATTTTGTGGACACTTATTAAGGCAAGCCTTACATCATCTCAGAATCCTGTTTGTTCACGAGAATGGGGGACCCAATGTCCATTCCTATGCACTGGCTACACAATTAAAGGGTGAAGAGAAGAGGCAATGTGGTGAGACCCGTGACATTTAGGAAGTGCTGAATGGAAAGTTAAAGTAATTGTCTGCCCCACCTCTATGCCTAAGGCATTGAGGAGGGGCAGACTATATTTGATTGACAGCTGAGATTTTTAAATGAGCTTACAATAGCTATGAATGCTTTAATAAAAAATAGAAATTGGATTTCATGTTCAATTTGAAAAGGACTTTCATTATACAGATTTGTGTGTCTGGGTGACAGGTCCACTTTAAGGGTATGTCTTAATATGACTTTTTTTTTTACATATGAGTGATATCCCTGCAGTGAGCACCAACCATTTGGTTTTTTGATGTGCTACCACAATTAATGTGGACATGATCTTGTGGTAATGTGGGTGTGGTTTCAAGTGGGTGTGGTTTAAAAACAGGGAGTGGTCAGCACTGGCTTCTATTATCGGCCCTCCACTATGTAGGCCAGAAAAATGTTGGTCCTCGGTACCACAGAAGTTGGACAGCACTGATCTGGGTTATAACCTTACTCAGCCTCCTTGCTAATATTTTTAGCTAGGATTTTGACATTGGATGTTAAAGATATTGGCCAGTATGATTTGGGCGTTTGGTCTTTATGGGGCTTTGGCAACAGAATAATCGTGGTTTCACACATTGAGGCAGGAAGTATTTGGTTCTTAAGTGAATTATTAAGGGTTGTGGGACTAGTAAGGTCGTGCTTTTTGTACAGTTCTATTGGTATACCATTGTATCCTGCCGCCTCACCATGGATGGAAAGGAGGCTATTGCTTCCTGTATTTCAATTACTGTTAAGGGTTGCTTTAAATAGTTTTTATATTCCTCTGTTAGGGTAGGAAACTTCAAGTGATCAAGAAATTTTCTAGTGCTATCCCCGCAGGCTCTAGTTTAGAGCTGTACAGTTCAGTGTAAAAGGTTGTCATGATTTGCCTGATTTCTGGGCACAGATTACAGAGAAGGGAGGAGGGGGGGGGGGAGAGTAGCAAACTGAGCATGCTCACGCCCGCGGCAAGGAGGTTTAAACTGAAGGCAGAAAGTCTGATACAGATGCCCATTTGTACACAACAGAAGGTAAGAAATGCAGCGTTTCTTTTGACAGAGGACTCATGGTCTCTCTACTCCTAACTACCAAACATCAAAGCTTGTCTGAACGTAGTGGCTTTTATAAAAATTCATCAAAATAAAGAAAAATAAATTCAAAAGGTTTTATTTTGCTGCTCTGCATATCCCACACTGTATTAGGTACCAAGAAAAAGCACCCTGAATATGATTGCCAGGGGTCCACTGAACAGTTTGATGCCCATTGTGCATAGGTTTACCAAAGCACCTGGCATTTAGAGACCCCCATATAGCAGACAAAATTTCCATGGGAAAAAACGAAGTAACAAAGAACAGAGCCAAATGGTATAAAAACAGTCAAATCCAACAAAACCACAAAAATCTTTGTTTTTTGCCTAATGTAATCAGCAGTCAGAATCAAAGTTTGATTATTTTAGCATGGCTAAATAGGTTTTACGGATAGAAATAAGCGACCACCACCTACGCAAAGCTGAAAATAAACGGCTAAACATACAATAAAATGGCTAAAAATGCACGAATATCACTGAAATTGCAATATAATCACCAAAATAACATACAAAAGGCATTGCGCAGTGCAATTAGCAAATAGGCAAAAAAACTTGACTGCCATAAAAGGAAAAAACAATTGAATGTGTGTGTAAGTGTGAATGTAAGTGTGTATTAGTACATTAAGTGTGTGTTTATGTGGGGGCACTAACCTGGGGTGGCAGGCTGCAGGTCGTCCAGGAGGGCTGCATTTAGAGCAGGAACAGTTGGAGACTGTCTTCTTTTTTGGATCTGGTGAGTGCGTGGAGCTGGAGGGCCAAGAAGTGCAGGCAGCAGCAGGGCACCTAGATTTCATTGTGCCTGCTGCTGCCTTGGGACCCCTGGGCGATGCATCAGAGGGGCCACTCGTTCCCCACTTCTGCTCGTTGCCTAGGGGCTGGGAAACGAAGAGATTGGCTTTAAAAAACGCTCCTCCGTTCAGAAAATGCAGGCAGCAGCAGAGCACATAGATTTCACGTGCCTGCTGCTGCCTTCGGGCCTCTGGGTGATCACGACCCAGGGGCCCCTTGTTCCTCGCCTAGGCTCGTTGCCTGGGGCTGGGGAACACTAAGAACGAAGCAAGCGGCTTGTAAAGTCGCTCCTCCGTTCAGAAAGTGCAGGCAGCAGCAGGGCACATATATTGCACGTGCCTGCTGCTGCATTGGGGCCCCTGGGCAAACGTGTCTGCGTGAGCTCCATGTAATATAGAGTGATTAGACAGTCCCTTGGCACCGGAAAGGAGTACAACCGGTACACTTCTCTAACCTACTACGTATGTGAACTGAACTGAGGTTGTGCTGGACTCACGCCAGACACCAATGACAACGACGCCATTGTGGCCTATGGTAACCTGCGCACATTGAAACAAGCCACATTGTCCAGAGAACACTGCAGCGGAGGTGACTGGAGAAAGAGAGGTTGACCAAATCACATAATGACTGGTGTTCAACAAAAGCAATCCATCACGGGAACTGAATGGCGGCTATAATTGACCAGTGTTGGACAACTATACCAATGGCGTCATTGAGGCCTAAAGTAAATTGAGCATATTGATACCAGCTGTGTGGCCTTGGGAAACTTGCAACAGTTGTCACTAAAGATGTGGAAATCGTTTAAACGACAGAACAACGGATACTGGTATGGAGACTTTTACAATATCAAAGCAATTGCAAAATCTTTTTGGATATTTCACAACACGCAGCTCCGCACAAAAAATACTTCTGCTCCCTCCACACTTAATCCTGTCATCCACTTGACTACTTTACTAGTTGAAATACCTTAAAGGGGAACTATCGCGAAATTAAAAATTGGTAAAAAGAATCATAAGATGAAGTTATTAAAATGTCTACATATAATGTATTAAAAAAATTTTAGTTTTTAAAATATCAAAGTTATTATACTGAACCCATGCCAAGCCGCTTCTCTCCTACCTGCCTCTGCATAACAGCTCTGTCCTCTCTTTCATTGGCTGTCAGTGCTGTCAATCCTAAAATGTGTGAAGCCAGCACCAGTTGCTCAATGGCTTCAAAGGCTCCGTTTTTCGTGCACTGCTGGATTGATACTTTTCTCTACTGAGCTCCAACACCCCTGCAGCCAGCATCAGTATTTCTCTGACTTTTAAAACATCGTTTCACACAAAGGTGTTCTCCTTCAGCAGCTCCCCTTTCCCAGAAAGGCATGTGGAAAAAAAAAAAAAGTAGACTCCAACAAGCTCCTTCTCTTGAGATTCAGCCTCCTCCACCCCTGCAGCCAGCATTGTAGTTTTACAAGTCCATTCTCAGTTTCATGAAGACTTTCTCTCCTTCTGAAACTCACTCACCCCTCCCTCCCAGAAATAAGTCATTTGGAAATAAAGGTGGGCTTGTTAACAGTGGCTCAATCTCTGCAGCACGTTAGTTTGTATGTTCTCTTGATGAATTGGGCATGAAAATATTCATCCTTCAGGTCTATGTTCGTGAGCCAGTCCCCAACTGTAACTGCTTGGATGACTGATGCCAATGACTCCATCTTGAACTCGAAATGGAGGGCCTACAAAATGAATGCCTGGTGCTCGGTGATGGAGAGATCAGCACCCTCCTATTATACAGTAGAAACAGGATTTGCTGGCACTCGAAGGCAGGTGCAAGCAGGGACAAGCCCTTGCGTGTTTATTAAGCAGAAAATGCAACGATTCGGGGTTAAACCCCTGCTTGACAAAGGGGTTTAAACCCAAAACGTTGCATTTTCTGCTTAATAAACACACAAGGGCTTGTCCCTGCTTGCACCTGCCTTCGAGTGTCAGGATTCCTGTTTCCATCTTGAACTTCCTTTTGCCCAGGAACTTATTCAGGCCTCTCATTTCCAAAACTGGCCTCATAGCCCCTGAGGCTTTCTTTACTAGAAACAGCCTTGAAAATAAGCCCCTCAGGATTATATTGTTTAGATGACCTGAAAGCCCTTTCCTTGTCTCTGGGAAATGGTGTATCATATCTTATCTTATTCTTCCCCTCTTGAGGCAGAAAAACACTGTTCCCACCAGAGACTTTTTTTAATAATTGAATCCACTTTCTCACCAAAAAGCATCTCCCCTTCAAATGGAAGTTGGCATAGATTGCTTTTTGAGGCTACATCTGCTGCCCAAGGCTTCAGCCACAATGCCCTTCTTGCAGCCAATGACAATGCCATGGATTTTGCCGTAAAATGCACTTCAATTGATGCTTCAGACATGAAATCTGCTGCTATCGTACAGTCAGACAACATCAACAACTTAGTTCTCTTTGTGTTGAATGAGACTGCTTCTTCTAATTCTGAAAGCCTCACTTTCAAAGATTGTGAAACTGAAGTCTGGGCTACTGCCTGTCTGCAGAATGCACCTGCCGCTCCAAAGGATTTTTTGAGAGTGAACTCCATCCTTTTCTCCATAGGTTCTCTGAATACTGCCGCATCGTCTACTGGCAGAGTAGTTTTTCTCGCTAGCTTCGCAACTGCCACTTCCAGCTTAGGTGGAACAATCCTGGTCTAAGTTGCAAATATCGTGGTTTGGTAAGAAATGCGGTAAACATGGTGCTTTTGCCTAAAATATTATATTACTTCAGGGTTTTGCCAATAGAGGTCCCAAAATATGAATTAAAATGCAGAAAAAAAATTCACTAAATTTATTTTGGGAAGTAAAAAATCACGGTTATCACAGAAAACTCTAACAGCTAAAAATAAGGGAGGGCTGAGTGTTTCTAACTTACTTTATTATTACCAAGCAGCTCAAATTATGCCAATAATTAATTTTTCATAATCTCCACTTATGGGCCCAAATCAAAACAGAACAGACAAAACCGATAAATCTGGCAGGGTTACCATGGATTTCTAAGCAAGAAAGGCCCAACACTTCTATTCCAGTAATAAAAATGGCATTAGCCATTTGGGATACAAAAACAGCCTTGAAGTCACCTCACTGCCAAGCCATGCCTATATTTGGAAATCTCATTTTTAAATTATATATTAGATTATAAGAGAGAGATTTTCAATGGTGGCAAATAAATAATATGAGATATGTAAACCAACTTTTGGGATTGCAAGGTGTCAAGAAATGGACATCTATAGTTGCACAAAACAATTCCCCAAAAACAGAATGTAAGATATATACAAATTCAACATTTTCTTAAAAAATGGTTAAAGGGTATAATAATAGTCTAACATCATCTGCTTGGGAACAAATGTGCATTAAATTTCCATATAGTAGAGGAATAATAACTATACTTAACGGAAATGTTAAACTTAACAACCCCTCCCCTCCCCTCCCGCCCTATACTAAGCAATGGGAAAAAGATCTCAACAAAACTATAGATGAAACATCGTGGCAACAAACTTGGGAAAATACAGCTAAGAGTTCAATAAATATTTTGGCGCAAGAAAAACTATATAAGGTAATATCTGGATGGTATATTGTCCCTGCTAAGCTACATAAATATTAGCCTAACTCTAGCTCACTTTGTTTTAGAAATTGTGTGGTATGGAAGGATCAGTGTTACATATTTGGTGGCAATGTAGAAATGTGTTAAGATTTTGGTCCAGGATATTTATATTAATTGACTTAATAATGGGAATCAAACTTTGGAAAGATCACTTACAAGTATTACTTAATAAAACAAACCCAATACTGAATAAATACCATTGTAAATTGGTACAATTTATTTTTATAGTAGCAAAAGAGATTACTATATTGCTTCCTGGAAAAAAACATTCAATTCCTATAATTGTGTTTCGAACTGGATAATGGTAAATGAGAGAATGTGGAGTATAACTGCAGATAAATATAATATTTGGGCACCTTAGATAACATACACTACATTATAATAAAGGCATTTTGAGTGGAACTTATGCTATGTCTGATAAATAGGAATGTAAACTAAATAGAAATGTTAGAAGAGAGCTGAAACCCAAAAGAAAATGGCAATTATAAATAAAAACAGCTTAAATTGGAATCTTAAGTGATTTAAAGAATTATTTTAGGAGAAAACATTGAATAAAGATAAAAAAACATGGATATAGATGGTTAAGTTTATTAGTTACATTTTTATTGGTATATCATTTTCCATCATTGAAATGTTTTGATGTATAATGTGAACACGTTGAGAGATAGAGTTTTTTTTCTGTAATGTAACTGAATGTGACAAAAGCGCTCCCCTCTGTGTAGGAGAGCATAACCTGAAAGCAAAATGTGCAAAAAATAAAAAAAAACCATTAAGCTATGATGAAAGTAAATACTGTATTGATAACCAATAAAAAAAAGTAAAGAAAGGGTAGCTGCTTAGATACCAAAGTTGCGACTCCTGATGAGTGTTAGCTATATGTGGCGTGGTAATGCCCCCCAAACAAGGTTTTTAAGGTCTAATATCCTACTGCCCTCCATGTGGGTTTCTAGGAGCAGTATAACGTCCGAGCCTCTGTTTCACATAATTCGAAACCAGTATACGCTTAATGGGTTTGTTGAGGCCACGGACCTTCAGTTTAAGTGTCATGGGGTTTTTGGTTTCCATAGGGGACTAGAGTGTGCTTTCCTTCTTAGCATATAAATATCCACATACCTGAGCATAACATGTACCAACTTAAAAACCTTAAATAGTTTAAACATTCTAATCCCTCTTCCACCCCTTCTACCTTCATCCTCAACTGTGGGGACAATTTTGCACATAATTAACCACATACCTGAGCATAACATGTACCAACTTAAAAACCTTAAATAGTTTAAACATTCTAATCCCTCTTCCACCCCTTCTACCTTCATCCTCAACTGTGGGGACAATTTTGCACATAATTAAAACAGCCGGTCTTAGGGGGATGACTAGCACAACCACTCTCTTGGAGCTGTGAGTGATGTGCTCCGCCCACTGCTCATATGTCCATGCCCTCTCTCGTTGAATACGCAATAAACTAAGGTCAGGTAAACCGCAGCATAGTTCACAATCTGTAATACCACAAGTCTATCCCCACTACGCAAATGAGTGTTACCCGTGGAGGTTATAGTTGAACTATGATTCAATCTTGCCAGGGCAGGCCGGGAAATCCAATGTCTGGGTTGCAAAGAGGTTATAATAGGGCCTCACAGTGCAAGGTCAGTGTTTAGATCAACACTGTTTCTCTCTGGATTAGCAAACCACAGGCCCAGGCTTAGATCAATAGAGTAGGTGAAGGGTAGGTTGCATTGGATGGTCTTTCACTTTGGTAGCTTTACTGGCGTTGTTGATGGTTGATGGTCGCTGCCTGCTTCCTCTCCACTTTGCACCTTACGGTCTAGCCAGTCTTCCAGATCTTTAGGTGAAGTGAAGAAATGTGTATTGTATATTCATTTGCCGCATTTGTTTCTTGCTTTCTATGAATTGAGCGCTCTGTTTCTGTACCTCTGCCGAAAGGCTGCGTATATGGATACAGTGCTGCCTTGGAAATAAATTGACCCTGTCTGGCTAACTTGAGAAGCCCATCCCGGTCGCGTGCATTTAGTATTCTTGCTAAAAGTTTGAGTAAGGGATTGTTGACCGAAGGTGTCCTTTAGCCAGGTTTCCAGGAATTGCTCCAGGGTCTCTCCCTCTGCATTTTCAGGAAAGCCAACAAACCGCCGATTATTTCTCCTGAGCCTATTCATTTGCAGAGATTTTTGCAGTTCTTGTCCTCCCCCCGGCAGAGGAAAGCAGGTATCCTCTAGTGTGCTTATTCTTTGCGCTGCTGCTATGGCTCTCTCGCACATTGTTTTTGCATGTCATGCCTAATAATAGAGAGATCCACCTTGATCTCTTCTGTTTTGGTACTGATAAGTGGAGAGTATATCTTTTAGCAGGTCTATGAGTGTAGGTTACTAAGACTCTTGGGGTATAGAGTAGTTTCCCGCTAGTCGAGAGCTTGGGCCTGGGGAAGATGCAACATTTTGTGCGTGGTTTTGTCAGCGGACCAAGACCAAACTTTCTTTCCACCTTCCCTTGGTGTTGGATTATTAAAGGTTAATTGGCAAAGAAAAGTTTGGCCTTGGTCCGCTGAAAGAATGAGACGGAGTTATATAGTGTTCACACACAGAAGTGGTACAGAAAATGTATTTTTATATTTTTTCTTGCTGTCTTTTCCTAAGCTTCCTTGAGAAGCGCTGTTTCAAAGTGTTTGGATTTGCATCATTCCTAGTGTGCAAAGGAGTCACTACAAAATAGTCCAATGTGCATATGGAAAACATGCAAAATAAAAAAAAAATAAAAAAGTATGTGTGTGCTTTGAAAGAGAAACATTTCCGAGAATGACATTTCAATGGAAGAATTGTTACGGAGTAAAATTTAGAAACACAACTATTGTTTATATAAATAAGCTGCTGTGTAGCAACGGGGGCAGCCATTCAAAGGAGAAATGGCTCAGGTTACACAGCAGATAGCAGATAAACTCTTTAGCACTTAATGGTGTTATCTGGTATGCACTGACTATTTAATGCCATATAGCTTTTTTTATTTTATTTCCGCCATTGTTACACAGCAGCTTGTTTATATAAACTATAATTGTGTTTCTGAAGCAAACAGCAGTTTTACCAATGTAGGGCAACAGTACATGATGTTTTTATTACTTTAAAACAAATTTTTTGCTAATAATAAAAATAAATACTGTTCCTTTAAAAACATACTGGCTTATGTATGGGTCCATAATAGCCTGTCAGACAGAAATCTACTAGGCATGTATGCATCTTTTGTCAAGCAAATATCACAACAAGTAATGTGAATGTTACTGAACCTTGAATAAATATCGGGAGCACCCAAGTTCTGAAATAATATATAAATAATAAATAATAGTATTGCCATTAGAAGATATCAGGGAGGATATTAAAGGGGCTGTTCACTTTCCCCACACATTTTTCAGTTCAGTTTTCTGAAAAATTTATTTCAGATAAAATCTTTTTCAACCACTTTATTTTCTTACCGTTTTTCCAAAATTGAAGTTTAAAATGTAATGTTCTCTAGTGTCAGCCTAGCAGCTCAGTGATCCAGGAGCAGATTCTGAACGGTTATAAATTTGTTAAATTTTTTGATACAATAAATCTTGGGACAAAGACTTTTTTTCTAGTTTTGGTTCTGTACATTACCACAACGAATTTTAAATAAAAACTCAGATGCAGTTGTAGACTTTCAGCTTTAATTCAGTGGGTTGAACAAAAAAGATTGCATAAAAATGTGAATAATAATAATGCGATATTTAACACAATCACTTTATTTCAGGGGTACAAAGGTAATTGGACAATTGACTCAAAGGGTATTTCATGGGTGCACTTCCGTCATTATTTCATTATAAATGAAGCAGATAAAAGTAGAAATTATGGAAAAATCAGATGGCACTCACAAAGCAAATGAGCTAATATTTTCAGTGCTTTATTGAGATCTCCACACAACGTTTCAGGGGTTCCTACCCGCTTCCTCAGAAGTGCAAACCTGAGGATGTGGGAGGAGCCCCCAAAAAGGTGTGTGGAGATCTCAATAAGGCACTGAAAATATTAGCACATCTGCTATGCGAGTGCCATCTGATTTTTCCATAATTCCTAAGGTTGAATGAAGCTGTCCTTTGCAACAGAGCTTCCAGATAGAGCACCACATCATTTACCACACGGAAATTGGGACTATATTATAGTGTGAAGCAGATAAAAAGCCCTGGAGTTGATTTGAGCGGGTGCTTGTATGTGGAAGAATTTGCTGTGAACATACATGAGGTCAAAGGAGCTCTCCATGCAGACGAAACTAACCATCCTTAAGCTGCAAAAACAGAAAAAACCCATCCGAGATATTGCTACAATATTAGGAGTGGCAAAACCTAGTTTGGTACATCCTGAGAAAGAAAGCACTGGTGAACTCAACAACGCAAAAACACCTGCACAGTGGTGGATGATTGCAGAATCATTTCCATGGTGAAGAGAAACCCTTCACAACAGCCAAACAAGTGAACAACACTCTGCAGGAGGTAGGTGTATCAATACCCAAGTCTACCATAAAGAGAAGACGGTATGAAAGTAAATACAGAGGGTGTAAGCCACTCATAAGCCTCAAGAATAGAAAGGCTAGATTGAATTTTGCTAAAAAAAAAAAACAAAAAAAAAACATCAACAAAAAGGCAGCACAGTTCTGGAAAAACATTCTTTGGACAGATGAAACCAAGATCAACCTCTACCAGAATGATGGCAAGAAAAAAGTAAGGAGAAGGCGTGGGCTCATGATTCAAAGCATACCACATCATCTTTAAAACATGGTGGAGGCAGTGTGATGGCTTGGGCGTTCATGGCTGCCAGTGGCACAAGGACACTAGTGTTTATCTATGATGTGACACAAGGCAGAAGCAGCTGAATGAATTCTGAGGTGTTCAGAGACATACTGTCGGATGAAATCCAGCTAAATGCAGTCAAATTGATTGGGAAGTGTTTCATAATACAGATGGACAATGACCCAAAACATACAGACAAAGCAACCAGGAGTTTATTAAAACAAAGAAGTGAAATATTCTTGAATGGCCAAGTTAGTCACCTGATCTGAACCCAATTGAGCATGCATTTCACTTGTTGACTAAACTTCGGACAGAAAGGCCCACAAACAAACATCATCTGAAAGCCGCTGCAGTAAAGGCCTGGCAGAGCATCAAAAAGGAGGAAACCCAGAATCTGGTGATGTCCATGAGTTCAAGACTTCAGGTTGTGATTGCTAGCAAAGGGGTTTCAACCAAGTATTACAAATTGAACATTTTATTTTCAGTTTTTTTAATTTGTTCAATTACTTTTAAACCCCTGAAATTAAGTGATTGTGTTAAAAAACGGCTTTAGTTCCTCACACTTTTATGCAATCTTTTTGTTCAATCCACTGAATTAAAGCAGTTGAACTGCACCTGAGTTGTTTCATTAAAAAAATTAATTGTGGTAATATACAGAACCAAAATTAGAAAAAAGTTCTCTTTCCAAAGATTTATGAACCTAACTGTACATTTCTCATCAGCATCTGTGGAATATTAGCAACTATTGTATCAATTCTAACAGCTGCCTTTAATGAAACTAAGGGATTCTGCTCAGCAGGGACAAAGATAAATTATCAATTTAGAACAGTTAAGGGGATGACAACCCCCCTCCCAGAGCTGTTTTAGAAGGTGAAAAATTCAACTTTACACTTAAATATTAGAAAAAAAATAGAAAAGAAAATAGAAAGTAATTGGAAAAAGTCTATTTCTTGTGATCTATCTGAAACCAACTGAAATGAAAAAAGTTTTTGAAGGTGAAAAACCCCTTTAAATAAACTTTTTTTAACATGACAATATAGGACACATCAAGTGAACCAAGAAGCTGAACACACCAATAGGCGCCATTTACATGATCACAACAGTAGTGATTTATGTCATGTGAAAGAGTCAGCTAGCCAGTAGAGTTAAGAGTGTATGGCATATCACACTAGACAAGTGAGAAAATCACCTCATGCACAATATCTTGTAATCCCATTGCGTAAAAGTGCAGTCAAATCAATGTAGGACACTCATAACAGTGGGAAAAAAAAACAAAAAAAAAACATCAGCACATAATCATGACCTTTCCTCCTAAAGCTAACCATTTGCCAACTCCCATCAAAAAGTCAATAAGACTTTTTGAAGCAATATCATAAGACTTTCTTTACCTTTAATATAGTGTCTACTGAACAGGCTTTCTCTAGGAAATACTATATTAAAGGGGTGGTTCACCTTTAACTTAACTTTTGGAATGTTATAGAATGGCCAATTCTAAGCAACTTTTCAATTGGTCATATTTTTTTTTTCTAGAGCTGCTGAATAAAAAGCTAAATAACTTAAAAAACACCAATAATAAAAAATGAAAACCAATTGCAAATTATCTCAGAATATCACTCTCAATGTCATACTAAGTCAATCTAAAGGTGAATAACCCCTTAAAAATATTCACAAGGCTTCGAAATTCGACCTTTGATAACTCTGCCCCTTAGTGTACATATCTCTTTCATGTTAATGTCGGACCCAATGAATATACCAATTGAAAAACAAAGTTGTCTTGAGCCCAGTGTTGCAGGTGTATGATTTTGTACTTACAGGCAGATTGAGCTTGACCACGTCAACTGGCAGTTGGAAGGGCCATGCAAACTGGTGCTTCCACAATGTCTTGAGCACTGCCTTAAGTAAGTACTGCAGCTGGTTGGTCTGGCGCTTAGGTTGGTTGGGTCTTGTGATTTCAGGAGGATCGGGGTTGTTCATCACTGTGGCCTGTGGCTGGGGTAGGGCAGGCTGATGTTGGCCCAACATCTGAGCCCCTTCTATTCCGTCACCCATCCCAGATGTGGCTCTTAGACGTGTACCAAGCCCAGTCTCGGATGACATAGCGTAGCTCCCATTGCACGGAGAGCCAGGTGACCTGGAAATGTGCAGAATAGATGTCAGTATGCTTGCATGGAACACAAAATACTTTCACAAAGAAAAACACCCCCATTTTAAATTTTACAGGGGACCAGAAAAAAAAAATGGTGTAAAATGTAAAACCAGGGAAATGTTGTATGCATAATATATAGGTGGGACCACAAAACAACAATGTAAATGAGGGAAAGCGTAAAGGGATACAATGTTTTTCAAAATGAATTAGTTAATAGTGCTGCTGCAGCAGAATTATGCACTGAAATAAATTTCTCAAAAGAGCAAAGTTTTTTTTAGCCTGACTTGGGGCTAGACATATTGTCTGTTTCCCAGCTGCCCCAGTCATGTGACTTGTGCTCTGATAAACTTCAGTCACTCTTTACTGCAAGTTGGAGTGATATCAACCCTCTCCCTTTCCCTCCCAGCAGCCTAACAATGGGAAGGTAACCAGATAGCAGCTCCCTAACACAAAATAACAGCTACCTGGTAGATCTAAGAACAGCACTCAATAGTAAAATCCAGGTCCCACTGCGACATATTCAGTTAGATTGAATAGGAGAAACAATAGAATGCCAGAAAGCAGTTCCATCCTAAAGTGTTAGATCTTTCTGAAAACACCTGAACGCTTGCTGGTTCAGGAATGAAATTTTATATTGTAGAGTAAATTATTTGCAGGGTAAACACTGTGATTTAGAAATAAAAACAACATAATAAAAATCATGACACAATCCAATTAAAATCAGGGTATGTAAAATTGAGGTTCCACTGTATTTGTCTTACAGCCCTATGGCCACCCATACTCGTCTCATATCAGTGTTCTAATATATTTTTGTTTATATAGCAATGTCACATTCTGCAGCACTTTATAGAGATTATACACCCTTCCTATCAGTTCCTGCCCCAGCAGAGCTTACACTCTAAGATCTCTATCAAATTCACTCACACTATGGTCATCAGGAGCCAATTAAACTGCCTGTGCAAATTATATGCCTTGTCAATGACAAACGAGGAAAAGAGAAAGCAAGTACAGGTATATAGTAACTATTATTTAGTAATCAAAATTAAAGTGATAGCGACACTAAAAATTGTTATTCAAATATTAATGTACATCAAAAGTTACCTATATCTCATGTTTTTCACTCATAGGGCTGCTTTTGTAAGTATTTGTTACTTGAAGTTCTTAAACCTAACTGTTTTGCCAACCTGACTGTCCCTTCTCAACATGTCAGTTAGAATTTCTAATGCTAACAGACTGCTGAAGCTCAAATATGTCATCACCCTCGGAGAGGAATGTGGGGGATCAGTTGGGTAATGTAAAACCATCTGTAAATAATTTTATGGCAAAATTATAGATAGCATGCAAAGACAATATTATGATAGATGTAAAAAAAAGTTTAATTTCTGGTGTCAGTATCTCTTTAAATACCTGATCCTTATGTCACATGATATGTTTGATTTCCCAGTTATCTGCTTGCTGGGGCTTAATTATATTAGTAACCAGGTAGCACTTTGGGGATGAGTATGGGAAATGTATATTAGAGGGATTGAAGAGAAAGATAAACTATAAAAAATAATAATAATGCTATAAATGCATCCTTGTGGGGTCAGTGATCCGGACAACCAAATAGCAATGTCACTTAGCATTTTTTTTTATTAAATATACACCTGCACAAAATACATATTAAGTAGCAATAAAGGTTGCACCTCTATACAAACACCACCAATATTACATTTAATATTGACAAAATCACCAAAATACTGCGCAGCTGTACAACAGATACAGTGATAATGTATATAAGGGGGTAGTACAGGACAAAATATTTTAACACACAGAAAAAAAGTGTTTTGAAAAATTTTCAGAACACAAAACAAAACTAAGTATATCAAAATCATTACTTTAAAATTAAAACTAATGAATGGGTAAAAGGAAAGGGAAATGGGATGAGCAGCTGGGTTGAACTAAAATCCCCAGCATGTTCAGGTTGACAAACATACAGAAATATGATCACCATGGAAAACCTATTGCAAATCTGTGCAATAGACACTGGACTGCTGAGAACAAAAATTTATAGTATCGGCTATTTTTTTCTCCATTATTGTGAACCCCCACATTACGACATATATGCCATCATTTTGACTGTCACCCTGCAGTTTTATGATGTTTTGATACAGGTATGAGACCTGTTATCCAGAATGTTCAGGCCTGACTTTTCTGGATAACTTACCGTAATTTAGCTCTTCATATCTTAAGTCTACTAGAACATAATAATAATAAATAAACCCAATATGCTGGTTTTATCGAACTTGAATCAAGTGCAAGGTACTGTTTTATTATTACAGAGAAAGAGAAATTATTGTTCATTATTTTATTAAAATGATCTATGAGAGAACTTTTCCATAGGTATGCTGGAGGCTACACAGTCAATTACTCACAATCATATTCTTTAGCACTGGTTATGTGCACGTTACAATATAGCGTTCTGCGTATCTGCTGCATTGTATCTGCGTGCATAGAAAGAGAGAGATAGAAAAGATAGATGATAGAGACAGTTTGACGATAGCTATAGAGATAGATATATAATTGAAAGATAATAGAGAGATAGACAGATACATAGATATAAATAGATAGAGATATGATAGAGAGCAAGAGAGATAGATGATTGAGAGATGGATGGATAGGGAGATAAGATAAATGATAGAGCGATTGATGATAGATATATAGAGCAATCGAGAGATAGATAGGATACATAGATAAAAGATAGAGAGATAGGTATGATTGGGCACACTAGCAATGGTGAGAGCAGGCGATCGGGTAGATATTGTGTGCCTAGGAAACATGAAGCAGTACGGTACCTCACATGAGCGAATTAGCCTGAAAGAGTGGGCTGTAGCAGTTTAATGGTTACAGGAGGATTCCCCTGAAAGGAGGTGGAAATGAAGGACGCCGAGCGGGGAGAGAGAGGCAGTGCGATGACTGGGAGGCTGCAATCGGAGAGCTGTGGCGGCTGCACGGACATGCACAGACTGCTATTAACACAACTAAACCGCGCTCATACACCTCCACCCGGGCATCCTCTCCCAGAAAATGGCGCCGTCGCAAGGCTTCTCTTCAGGCACCGGGCTCCTCCTTCCCCGTACAGATCCCTTTAACCAACCCGGGGGAGTGTACATGTATACGCACGCAGAGCGCCCGCCAGCTCTCTAAATGCCCATATACACACACCCGGACGCGTCACCACTAGCGGACTCACCGTCCGACACAGGGCCCGCCAAGGAGACACGGCGATACGCAAACTGCGCAGTTCCTTCGATCATCCACACACAGTGTGCTTAAGTGACAGATTCCCAAACGGTCCACCCACGCCTGTGGCGTAAAATCCCCCCCGCCGCTATGGATAAGCGAATAGGATTCCCACGATTTACGCTGCACAGAAAAAAAAATAGATGCCGGAAAGTGGGCACAGGGGCGATAACGTCACGCAAGGGGCGTAAACTACTCAATTCACAGCCGCGCTGCGGAAGTGACGAAACCCGCGCAGGAGCGTGGTGATGAAACGCTCTGTAATGGAAGCAAAACGAAAAGCGCGTACCAGGCAGATACACAAGGAAGCGACGTACACAAAACACCGAACGTATCACTGTGCAGGTCTCTTATCTGCCGACTGCGCTGAGTGAGTGAGTGTGAAAGCTCCGTTTTAAAGTGACGTAGCGCCCAAATGGAAAGGTTTCTGCAAGAAGTGGAAGTTGAATGTAATACCACAAATTACAAGAAATGAAAACCAATTGCAAATTGTCTCAGAATATCACTCTCTTCATCATACTAAAAGTTAACGCACAGGTGAACAACCCATTTATAATCCATCCTCTGCAAGTTACACAGCACAACAGTCACCCTTTAAAATGTGACTTCTGCTAGCTGTTCCAGACTTGCCATTGGCCGATATGCCCACACACAAGGGATACTGTCATGGGAAAACATGTTTTTTCCAAAACGCATCAGTCAATAGTGCTGCTCCAGCAGAATTCTGCACCGAAATCCATTTCTCGAAAGAGCCAACAGATTTTTTTTATATTCAATTTTGAAATCTGACATGGGACTAAACATATTGTCAGTTTCCCAGCTGCCCCAGTTATGTGACTTTTGCCTGCACTTGAGGATAGAACTACTTTCTGGTAGGCTGTTATTTCTCCTACTTAGGGTAAGGCCACACGAGGAGATTCAGGGAGATTGTCGCCTGGCGACTAATCACCACGTCTTTTGCGCGACTATCTCCCCGAACTGCCTCTGTGCGACTTTAGAAAACGCATCGCCGCGTGTGCATTAGCGCAGGCGACTTTGCGTTGTAGCCTATGGGGAAGAATGCGGAGGCAGTTCGGGGAGATAGTCGCGCAAAAGACGTTGCGATTAGTCGCCAGGCAACAAAATCTCCCCTAATCTCCTCGTGTGGCCTTACCCTTAATATAACTGAATCAGTCTCAGTGGGACTTGGCTTTTACTATTTAGTGCTGTTCTTAGATCTTCCAGGGAGCTGTTATCTTGTGTTAGGGAGCTGCTATCTCGTTACCTTCCCATTTTGTTATTAGGCTGCTGGGGGGGGGAAAAGGGATGGGATGATATCACTCGAACTTGGTACAGCAGTTAAGAGTGATTGAAGTTTATCAGAGCACAAGTCACATGACTGAGGGCAGCTGGGAAATTGTCAATATGTCTAGCCCCATGGCAGATTTCAAAATTGAATATAACAAAATCTGTTTGCTCTTTTGAAAAATGGATTTCAGAATTCTGCTGGAGCAGCACTATTAACTGATGCGTTTTGAAAAAAAAACATGTTTTCCCATGACCATATCCCTTTAAGTAATTTAATGTAATGAAAATATAATGTAGTGTTTCCTAGCACTGGTGCAAGTGGTGCATTTGCTTCAAAAACATTATTATAGTTTATAACAAGCTGCTGTGTAGCCACGGGGGCAGCCATTCAAAGATGAAAAAGGAGAAAAGGCACAGGATACACAGCAGATAACATAAGAACAAAGGGAGAAAACACGGGAGCACTCAGACCTTCTAGATCATCTTCCTGCTGTGCTATCACGTGTGAAAAAACACTCCCGACACGTACAACCTTCAAGTGGATATATTGAACACGGAGCACCAGCAGTCGTTAAAATCCATATTTTATTGAATCTTCATTAAAAAGATAAGCAGACCATGTATTCCAAAGGCACGCTTGACGCGTTTCATGGACTAAGC
The DNA here is from genome assembly GCF_017654675.1 of Xenopus laevis. Lineage (NCBI taxonomy): Eukaryota > Metazoa > Chordata > Amphibia > Anura > Pipidae > Xenopus > Xenopus laevis. Next base: position 20,691,463 of record NC_054376.1, on the reverse strand, counting down.
CACTTTCTCAAAAGCTATGCTCAGTCTGTCGAGGTGAACATTTAAAAAGGTAACACCACACAAAAACATTAACCCCTACATTACTGTTCCTCAGAACACTTAGAAGTTTAAGAATACATACTATGACAAGAGAAAAAGGGGCTTAGTCATATTAGCCATCTTATTCATATTATCCTTTACACCAGGGCTATCCAACTAGCGGCCCGCGGCCCCCCCTCATGTGGCCCTCCACATCAAAGTCTGCCTGCTGTGTCTTTTTACCATATGTAAGGTTTAAAAGGTATCACTACAGAGATTAACTGGCACCTGCATTGTCCCAACCTCAAATTCAGACTAATCCCCTGTATTGTTCACACCTGTGATCCCCCTGCATTGTTCAAATTTGTGACACCTCTATTGTTCACTCCCCTAAAGCCCTGTACTGTTCACACCTGAGACCCAGATTGAAACTGCCCACATTGTTCACCTGATACAAAATGCTAATGGGGCACCAGAACTGTGTCACTGTATGTAGTAAATATTAGACTGGTCCTGATTCCCGTCTCCTGATCTGTTCTGCCTTCCATATGCTCCCTTTGTGTGTCATACTTTGGTATATGTTCTGGGGGTTTGTTAGCATTTGAAAATTATTGTTAGTGGCCCCTAAAGTGTTTAATCATATGCTGGGGTACTGTATTATACACAGGGGAGGAGGAGGCATATGGATTTAAGGGTATGTCTTAATATGACTTAACTATTTTCACATATGAGTGGCATCCTTGCCAGGGCAGGCACAAGATAGTTCGGCACCCTAGACAAGAGCTTCACTCAGTGCCCCTTGTCCTGCATTACAATTTCCCTCCTTACCATGATGGTTTTTAAATAAAGAGAGCAAGAAAGTGTACAACACTTTTTCATTTATATTACTGCCCCCTGTACCTGTGCAAGCAAGCTCAGCAGCCATCCATCATACAGCCCTCCTGCAGCCATCATATTGCCCCCAATCTTTACCTGTGCCAGCAGCAGCCAAAAATAAATCTGATCACATCATATGTACCTGTGCCAGCGCCCAGCAGCAACAGCAAACATATGGGCCCCAAATCTGTGCCAGCAGGATGCTTCACACTTTACAGTAATAGAAAGAATATCTTCAGTTCAGTGCAACTGTGCAAGGCTGAGAGCAGCAAGAGCGAGCCACACCAAGCAGGCCACCAGCTCTCTGCCACCCAACACATCAGTGACGTCATTGACGCATGTATGCACGTCGCGGTGCACCGCACAGAAGGAGCTATTACTTGCTGGCAAGAGGGAGAAGGGGAAGGAGATGGATTCCACCCAACTGGGTGACCATGATTACTGAAACAAATTATTAAATAAAGCTTGAAAAGTGTGCCCCTCAACGATGGCGTCCTAGACAGCCACCTACTCTGTCTACCCCTAGTTCCGGCCCTGATCCCTGCAGTGAGCACCAACCATTTGGTTTTTTGGTGTGCTATTAATGTGGACATGATCTTGCAGTAACATGGGTGTGGTTTACAGTGGGTGTGGTCTAAAAACAGGGAGTGGCTAACACTGGCATTACAATTTCCCTCCTTACCATGATGGTTTTTAAATAAAGAGAGCAAGAAAGTGTACAACACTTTTTCATTTATATTACTGCCCCCTGTACCTGTGCAAGCAAGCTCAGCAGCCATCCATCATACAGCCCTCCTGCAGCCATCATATTGCCCCCAATCTTTACCTGTGCCAGCAGCAGCCAAAAATAAATCTGATCACATCATATGTACCTGTGCCAGCGCCCAGCAGCAACAGCAAACATATGGGCCCCAAATCTGTGCCAGCAGGATGCTTCACACTTTACAGTAATAGAAAGAATATCTTCAGTTCAGTGCAACTGTGCAAGGCTGAGAGCAGCAAGAGCGAGCCACACCAAGCAGGCCACCAGCTCTCTGCCACCCAACACATCAGTGACGTCATTGACGCATGTATGCACGTCGCGGTGCACCGCACAGAAGGAGCTATTACTTGCTGGCAAGAGGGAGAAGGGGAAGGAGATGGATTCCACCCAACTGGGTGACCATGATTACTGAAACAAATTATTAAATAAAGCTTGAAAAGTGTGCCCCTCAACGATGGCGTCCTAGACAGCCACCTACTCTGTCTACCCCTAGTTCCGGCCCTGATCCCTGCAGTGAGCACCAACCATTTGGTTTTTTGGTGTGCTATTAATGTGGACATGATCTTGCGGTAACATGGGTGTGGTTTACAGTGGGTGTGGTCTAAAAACAGGGAGTGGCTAACACTGGCTTCCGTTATCGGCCCTCCACCATGTAGATTGGAAAAATTCTGGCCCTCGGTACCAAAGAAGTTGGACAGCACTGCTTTACACTATCATATATCTTTCAGATTACCATTTAATTAGAGTGTCATGTCAGTGGAAATCTCCATCTATTCATTGATGAGTAATAAATTGATAAAGTTCATGGACATAATTAACAAAGGGAAATTATAAATAATATTTAAGTTAAGTAAATAAAACTAGGCATAAAGAAATTAATAAATCAATTAATGCAGGTATTAAAACAATTCATCCAAAATATCCCAAAAGGAGGTCCTTATTTGTTAATTTCCATAATCATTTACTTGGTTTACAGGTACATTTATTAACCTCTGCTAGCAACTTCGTGTGATGTTAAAACTAATAGAAACACGTCAGTTCACATTCACGATTGAGTCCACCATAAATGTCTATTGTTTTAAGTTGATACATCCAGTACACTTCCATCCTGGATAGAATTTTCTCTCAATCTCCTTGTCTCACATTATATTTAAGTTTATCAATTATCTGAAAAGTTGTTCTAGAAACACCGTCGTGCTGTTCTACAATATGTTTGGCAATAGCCGATTTTTTATCGCCTCTCTCGGCAGCCGATAGATGTTCCAAGAACCTAACTCCTGCAGCACGACTGGTTTTACCCACATATTGCGCACCGCAGGAGCAGGTGGCCAAGTAGATGATTCCCTTGGAACAGCAATTAAAGTATTGTTTAATACCAAAAGTCTCCCCTGTATGTGTGCTTGAAAAAGTGGTGGAAACATTAACTACAGCACAGGCTTTACACCTGGTGCGGCCACATTTATATGTGCCTTTATACCTCAACCAAACAGGTTCAGGATTAGTTCCTTTTGATATATATATATATATATAAGCTAGGTGACAAACGAGAGGCTAAAGATTTACCCTTCCTGAAAACAAAAGAAGGGAATTGGTCTAAAGATTGTTTTAAGATTGGATCTTGTAATAACACACCCCAGTGTCTACGGATACTCAGTTGTATAAAATAAGCATCTTTGGTGTAAACTGTACTGAAGCGTAGCTGTGGACTCTGTCCCTGAACTCTTAAACGTGCATCCGAAGCACCTTCACTGATGTCTTCATTTGAGTTTTCACTTCTATTTTTATTTTTTGTGTCTATTTTTACTAGCTTCTTTGGCATCATAACCCAGAAGGGCTGATCTATCTCTGGAAACTGTCTTTTCACATGCCAATTTGATATCTTTAGTGTCATATCCCAGATCCACAAATCTATCCCAGAGCTCCATAGCTTTTTCCTGAAAGGCATCCCACGTGGAGCATATCCGGTGTAACCGCAAAAACTGTCCCACGGGGATGCTACCGGGTGTCCACTTTGAGCATACAACAGAGTGTTACGTGTAATTGGTTTACGATACAGTGTAGTTTCCATATTACCTTGTTTCGCGGAAAACACATTATCCAAGAAGGGTGTAGAGTCCTCATGAGTGTCTTAAGTAAAGTATAGGAGGGTCTCCAATGCACACTTTCAAGCTTATTTATATACATTGTTGTGTCTTTTAAAAAGGTGGAAAGGTTCTCAACTAAAGGGATCAGCAACCTATCCACATATTTCGAGAGGCTTTCATTCAATGAATCGATGCTGGCGACAATGGGATGACCCTTCACATCTAATAAGGACTTGTGGACCTTGGGCAAGACATGAAATATCGGGATAACCGGATTAGGGCAAATCAAAAATTCGCACTCTGCTTTGTTTAAAACTCTAGTTTCATAACCAAAGTCCACAAGTTCTTGAATTGGTTTTTAAATTTAGCGGTGGGATCTGACTGTAACTTAATATATGTATCATTCTCTCCAAGTTGTCTCAGCACCTCCTTCTCATTTGTCGAGGTGTCCATGACAACCACTGCCCCACCTTTGTCGGCATTTTTGATAACTATCTTTGTTTCGACTAAGGGCAGTGAGTGCCATGGACTCCCCTCGGGTCAGATTTTTTTATCCCTCTCTTTTTTTTTTGTTTTTAGCTGATAATGTTTCTATATCCTTTTGGACAAGTTTTTGAAACAAATCTATATAGTTACTTTTAGATTGTATTGGATAATATTCTGATTTGTTCCTAAAACTTGTATGTGTAACAGCTGGTTCAGAATCTATAGCAAATTCATTCTCTCTCTGTACATCCTGTAATACATGCAGTGTACATAGATCATCAAAATCATGAGAGGAACAATGCAAGTCATTATCTATTGGTATAAAGGAACCGCTATCAATGTTTCCAAGATTTGTATCATCAATGTTATCTACAGTAGGAGTTACAGTGGAATAGTGTTGTCTCAAGGTAAGCAATCTAAAAAATTTATTCAAATCCAAGATGGTGGAAAAAATATCACTATAACCATCTGGTACATAATTCAAACCTCGTGACAAAAGTCTCAGTTCATCTTGTGAGAGTTCATAATTAGACAAATTGATTACATTACCAGAGTCCGAAAAATCTTCACTTCCTCTGTCTTTTTCTCCTTGTATAACAGAGGAATATAGTATAGTAGTATATAATGGGATTCTTCAGAGCTTATCTGTTATGTACTGCGTATCCTGTACTGGAATGGCTGCCCCCATGGCTTCAAGTATAGTAGAGTTACTGAAGCTAAAATTTAAATTTGAGTCTTTTTTTATGGCCAAAACGGTAAAATTAGACGGGGGAATTATTAAAATTAGATTTTTTTTTAGAATTCGATTTCCGAGATTTATCATACATTGGCCCTTTAAGAACTGGAATTCGCCTATTCACCACCTAAAACCTGCCGAATTGCGGTTTTAGTCAATGGGAGACATCCTGGGCTCAATTTGGAGTTGTTTGCAGCCTTCCTGACATTCAAGGTTTTTTCAGAGAAAAAACTTGAATCGAGTTTTTAAAACGCAAATTCAATTCGAGGTTTCGAGGCGATACTAGAGTTTGGAAAATTAGATTTTTTAAATAAATTTAGATTGGTTCAATTTTGAGTTCACAGCAGCTTCAGAAAACTCCCATGAATTTGACCCAATAAATGTGCCCCTAAGACCCATGCTAAAATACAAAAATCTAAACAGGACTATTAATACAGTAAATGTATTCAGTGTATGTGACCTAACCCTCTAATGCACGGTTGTTCCCAAAATGTTTGCCATTTATTCTGGCAAGGTAATAAAATCCTGAAATCACCTCAGAACGCCGCCTCCACCGAGTCCACACAGCTATCAAATGGTAGCTTAAATATGCAGCAAATTCTCGTAATTATCGGTACAGTATACTGGCATAGAGCAGCGGTCCCCAACCCTTTTCACCCGTGAGCCACATTCAAAAAGTTGGGGAGCAACACAAGCATGAAAAGTCCCGGGGGCTATTTGGTAGTAGAAGAAAAGTATTTCACCGGCACAACTTGGGTAATGCTAGCAGCAAAAACCCTTGCTAGTTTATTGTGGATGTAATGTTTTGGGACGTAACCCCTTTGTCAAGCATACCAGATATCAGTGCACATAGAATTTATACGTATAACAATTTAGCATAATTACCCGGCATGATACCACGTGTAAAAATTAATTGTAAAGGCCATAAATAAAATACATATCAAATAATACGAAAACTGTCCATAAATAATCCATATGTCCATCAGGTGAGAATCAGAATATTTAAAAAGTTTGAAGAAAAAATAAAATGTAAGATTAGTTCAAGCGTCCCATTCAATATGATTGCGGATAATAGGTTTCCATTCCAAAATACCTTGTCAACGGTTCAATTAAATAGTAATGAAAGTATTAGTAATACAAAATGGGCTAGTGTCCTGTGCAGTATAAAACAGTGAAAATAAAACATTTCCATTACAGAATGTATCTAAATGTATCATAAAGTAACAATCTTTGCAGAGAACTAAATAGATTTCAAAGTATCCAATTTCAATAGATAAATAGCAATGAAAATTGCTACAAAACAGTATTTTAAAGTCACAAATTAATTGAACTTAAGCTGTAAATTCAATTAATTTGAGTTTTTAACTTGACTCAATTTAGATTCATTCTAAAGGTCATTTCAGACCAATAGTCTATAATATCTGTGGCCAGCAGGAGGCACATTAAACCCAACGTGGAGGCATTAGAACACTTATTAAACATAAATCAGTCTTGGATTGTTAGAGTGGGGGCATTGCATAGTCCATACTCTCCTCTAACTGAAGTAGATAAGTCAGTGGCCAAAAAGGCCGATCTGCTCCAGTCAGCCCAATCTTGTGTATGTCAAATAGACATGGGATAGGAACATTGAAGTGTTGTGAGCACCATGGAATAAAGTTTGGGATTCACCCGTTTGTAGCAGACAAGGTATTGGCTTTCCATTTATTTTTGACTATTTCACTATCGAGTGGCTAGGCCAGAGCCTCTACCCAATTCCCCTATCTGGACTTTAATAAATAGACATGGGATCAGCAGATCAAGAGCACACACAGGGCAGATTTCAGCACAAAGTCACACTTTAGCAATTGTGCAATGAAATCCTTTCCTGCCTTTTCCCCCTCCACTGTAGATGATGCGTATGCTCTGCCCTTACAGCTTCTAAATGCTCATTAGAAATGCTCCATTGACCCTCTTCAATAGAATACAAATAATTATAACATAAGGGTTTCAAAATCAGTGCTTACAATAAACTGTATCCCCACAAAGTAAATGGCTGCATCTACTTGCTGTAGGGGGTGAACAGAAAATTACCCAGCAAGCCACTACTGTCCCCTACCTGATAGCCAAGAAACCATCTATCCACACAAAGACAAAGCTTGTGACTAGGGATGAGTACATTTTTTCACTGTGTTTCGCTGCGGAAATTACGCCCATAGACTTCAATGGGAGAAAAAAAAATGGTATGTGTCAAAAAAAAATTGTCGCCCAGACGTAAAAGCATTTCAGATTAAATTCACCCATCCCTACTTGTGACATCTACTCATTACTGCCCATTCTTGCAGAATGAAAAACACTCACCTGGAATATTTACAATTTTATTGACAGTATTAACCTTTTACCTCTGATCTACTGCAGTTGGGGCAGTTGGGATAAAATTAGTTACAAGTCCAATCGAATCACCAAAAGGAATGAATCACAAAGCATCATGTTATTTTGGAGCATATATACTTGGATCATTTTGGAGCAGCCTGTGAATCATACATTAAAAATTCCTTTATTGAGAGAAGGAAATAGCGCAGGTTTGAGGGCGCAGGGACTGAGAGCACGCATTGCCGGCAGTTGTGCACAACTCAATGCGTGTTCTCAGTCCCTGCTCCTGGGCGCTCACACCGGCGCTATTTCAGATTAGTTTGTTCACCAGCAAATTTGCGCCCATCTCCTTCTCCAGCTCTCTGCAATTTCTTTATTCGTGGGAACCGAAATTCGCCTATAGGATTCCGTGCTTGGGAATACAATACATAAGCGCTGTGAACGATTCTTCTCTGGAGTCTGGAGCAATGGAAATCCAGGAATGGGTTAGGTGGATTCAACAAAAAAACTATTGACTGAATGTCTGATGCTGGCTGCAAAGTTTAGTGAAGTGAAAAAGTTGATGGTTTGGGCCCTGGTTACAGTCATAGCAATGCACAGTGTACAAATATCAAGTTTCAAAAATTATACTCCAAAGAGTTCCATTCAGAGATAAAAATCAATATTTTTATTACATACAAAATTTAAAAAAAGTAGGCATACAGACCCATTGATGTTCCGCCTTACGCATTTCATACCAACTGGTACTTAAAGGGATACTGTCATGGGAAAAAACATTTTTTTTCAAAATGAATCAGTTAATAGTGCTGCTCCAGCAGAATTTTGCGCTGAAATCCATTTCTCAAAAGAGCAAACAGATTTTTTTATATTTAATTTTGAATCTGAGATGGGGCTAGACATACTGTCAATTTCCCAGCTGCCCCAAGTCATGTGACTTGTGCTCTGATAAACTTCAATCCCTCTTTACTGCTGTACTGCAAGTTGGAGTGATATCACCCCCTCCCTTTTCCCCCCCAGCAGCCAAACAAAAGAACAATGGGAAGGTAACCAGATAGCATCTCCCTAGCACAAGATAACAGCTGCCTGGTAGATCTAAGAACAGCACTCAATAGTAAAAACCCATGTCCCACTGAGACACATTCAGTTACATTGAGAAGGAAAAACAGCAGCCTGCCAGAAAGCATTTCTCTCCTAAAGTGCAGGCGCAAGTCACATGACTGGGGCAGCTGGGAAATTGACAAAATGTCTAGCACCATGTCAGATTTCAAAATTGAAAATAAAAAAAAATCTGTTTGCTCTTTTGAGAAATGGATTTCCGTGTAGAAGTCTGCTGGAGTAGCACTATTTACTGATGCATTATGAAAAAAAACATGTTTTCCGATGACAGGATCCCTTTAATCATAGGGACTTCATGTGAGTTTTTTAAAATTGCCATAAACTCCAATGTACTCGAAAATCTTTGATAGAATTGACCAGAAAACTTGAATCGAATTAGAATTTAAAAAACTCGATTCAAGTTTTTTTCTCTGAAAAAACTAAATGTGAGTGGCTGCAGACAACTCCAAATTGGTCCCTGGACGTCTCCCATTGACTTAATCAGCAAGGTGGCAGGTTTTAGGTGGCGAATAGTCGAATTTGAGTTATTAAAGGCGCAGAGTATGATAAATCTAGAAAATTTTTAATTTTAAAAGAAAACTTTAAAAAAAGTTTTAAAAAAAAACTAATTCAGAATTTCAATTTGACCCTTGATAAATCTGCCCCATAGAGATATAGTGTAGCTAGTTTTGCTGTAAACACAGCCTTCATAGTAGCACTCCTCATGATGCAACTACATGCAATTTACATGTGATCCGAAAACACAATCAGGATCATCCAAGCAAAACATCAAATCAGATCTGATCAGTAGCACATAAGAAATGCATGATAATGCAGCTCTATATAGGCAACCAGGGATGAAAGTGAAAGGAAAAGACTAAAGCAACATACTCCTTTCAGTCAGGCTGAGCAGGAGAAATTGCAAGAAAAACATAAGGACAACTATAAACATACAGACTCTGCTAGAACCGCAATAAAAAGATTAAAGGGAAGCTGACACCAAAAAAACTTCAAAAAATGATTCTTCATTTGAAGTTACCTATATGTCATGCTGACTGTTTTCTCCTTAAAGCTTTCTTTCACTTAATAAACTCAGTTCTGCATCCGACTGTGGCAGCCAGACTCCTGCTTCCTGTCAGAATGTGAGCTCGATGATGTCACAAAGGGGGCGGAGCTTCCTCCTCCTCTCCGCTATATCTCTCTGGCGTCTGTGAACCAGGTGTGCTTTAGTAACTGATTTGCTAAGTACTGTAACTTGGTCATCATTTATATAGTTTCTTTATTATTATATAATGAAGTATAAATGCATATTCATTCTCTTTCTCACAGTGTCACACTGTTTCGGTGACTTGCGGCTGCCGCTGCGGAACTGTTATGTCCTCCTCCTCCTGGGGCTTCTCCGATCCAGCCGGCAAGACTGTGGCAGCAGCTGAGGCCAAACACAGGCCCCTGTCCTGGAGTCGGAAGGGCTCTCCTCCTGACGGGCGAGTGTTGGCGCAGAGAAGATGCGCACGGAACTAGCACGTCTCTTAGCGCCGAAGACAGTCTGCTCGCCGGGCCTTGATACATCACGCGGTGCACTGGGTGGAGGGCGGATAGATTTGGTGACGTCATTTGCGCGCTGATGTAACAGCCGGTATGAGAAGAGAAGTCCCACATCTGTAGTTCGCACACTATTTCCATCTCGGGCTGTTTGCTGTCCTTATCATTTGAACACAGTATTCTTAGATCCTCTACCCAGTGCACCGCGGGATGTATCAAGGCCCAGCGAGCAGACTGTCTTCGGCGCTAAGAGACGTGCTAGTTCCGTGCGCATCTTCTCTGCGCCAACACTCGCCCGTCAGGAGGAGAGCCCCAGGAGGAGGAGGACATAACAGTTCCGCAGCGGCAGCCGCAAGTCACCGAAACAGTGTGACACTGTGAGAAAGAGAATGAATATGCATTTATACTTCATTATATAATAATAAAGAAACTATATAAATGATGACCAAGTTACAGTACTTAGCAAATCAGTTACTAAAGCACACCTGGTTCACAGACGCCAGAGAGATATAGCGGAGAGGAGGAGGAAGCTCCGCCCCCTTTGTGACATCATCGAGCTCACATTCTGACAGGAAGCAGGAGTCTGGCTGCCACAGTCGGCCACAGTCGGATGCAGAACTGGGTTTATTAAGTGAAAGAAAGCTTTAAGGAGAAAACAGTCAGCATGACATATAGGTAACTTCAAATGAAGAATCATTTTTTTTTAAAAGAAGTTTTTTTGGTGTCAGCTTCCCTTTAAAAAAAAAATAGAGAGCTTTAGGATCCTCAGCACAGTAGGGCATACTTACAAATGCTGGGGAAATGAGCAACAGAGCAGTAACTGCAACATCCAGACACTTACTTTCAAATTTTTTTTTGCAACAGACTGATGAAAGCAAACTGCTGATTCGTTGCCATGGTTTTGTGCCCTGGTGCAAAAGTGCCAAGTGTCTATAAATAAGCCCCAATATAGCAACCTAAATGGCCATGAACTAAAATGAACAAGATTAAAGGCAGCCATAAATACAGAGACCTGCGAAGTCGCCAAACTAGCAGATCTCTCCCCGGTAACCCACCTCAAGGAGGCAAATATTGGGCCGACAATCGGATCACAAGCAGAATACAGTCGGAACTGACACGTCCCTTGATCCAAAATGATTTTTAAACCTGCCCCATCGAGGCCAGATATTAATCAGCGATGCCCCATACACTGCCCAATAAGATGCTGACTTAATCAGTCGGCGACTTATATCGCCCAGTGTATGGGGGCCTTAAAGGGGTGGTTCACCTTTTAGTTAATTTCTAGTATGTTATAGAATGGCCAAATCTAAGCAAATTTTCAATACATGGTTGCTAAGGTAATTTGGACTCTAGCAACCAGACTGCTGAAACTGCAAACTGGAGAGCTACAGTAATGGATAACACTCAAAATGGGGCAAACAAATCATACCATCACTATTTAAAAGGGATCTCCACTCACAAAACTTTTTTGCATGATTAATTAAAATGTAAAGGTAAGCGACTTACCAATATATGTGAATGAGTTTAACTGTATTTCTAACTGTAATTGCTAATGAAAGCATTATGTGTATGTCACAGTCTGTTTTCTAGTTCTGGATCGTGAAATAATGGAGGAGTAATTTTCCTTCCCGTCTGTTAATCAGCTGGGCTTCAGGAGTGAAAATAAACATTGCAGCCAGTATAAACTGCCAGACAGATCCTGCTTTCAACAGTAATTAAACTTACAAAAACTTTAAAAAGGAAGGTATACCCCCATTTTCTACATCTGTTCTAGAACGGCTCACGTACTTTTTTTGCCTGTTCTTTAAAGAAAGGTCTATGGTTTTTGATATGTATTGCTCTGAATGGGGCAAAAAGTAACTTAGAGATACTGACATCAGAAAATAACTTTTTTTATATCTATAATATTGTCTTTGCATACTATTTATAATTTTGCTATATAAGTATTTGCCAGATGCTTTTACATTACCTTTCTTACCCCCATGTTCCTCTATGAGGGGGCTGCCATATTGTGCAGCAGGAGTCTGTTAGCATATAGATCTACATCATAGGAAGCATGAATTCTTTGAATTAGGGGACAAGCTTACTGCTTTCCACGGTGGGTGCTAATGCCCCCAGACCTTCAGCAAAGGGGAGCAACACCCGAAACACCAGAGTCAATCAATCAGTAGAATCCAGGAGCCCAAATTTTAAATAATCCAAAATCTTTATTTTACATTATGTATAAAAGATACGCGTTTTTGTCCCCCATGGACACTTAATGATAGGCTAACTTACTTATGATACATACACAATATGTAAACAGAAAAATTTTTTAGCCAGAGTTACAATTAACCAACAGATATCTGTATGTCATTGCCTCTAGTGGTTCGTTTATAAAATACACTATATATTGTTAAACTGTTTAAGGTACAACAAAACATTTCAACAATAGCACAAAGTACAAAATATCAGAATTGTTTAGTAGATATAGTTTCGTGAGGAGTCTGTTAGCATTAGAAAATATAACGGAAAAATTGAGAAGGGACAGTCAGGTTGGAAAAACAGTCAGGTTTAAGGAACGTCAAGTAACAATTACTTACAAAAGCAGAACGATCAACACGACCTATAGGTAACCTTGAATATAGATTAATATTTTGAAAAGAAAATTTTTAGTGTCAGTATTACTTTAAGCCACATTTTAGTTCATGCCCCCAAAGAGCTAAGTCATGCAAACCATCAGCCTACTGAGAAGTCTATGTACAATGATCTGCTTGGACTGCGAATGTTTGGCTTTGCTCTTTGGGAACAGGATGTAGAATGCAGCTTTAGTTTCACTTTCAAATGTTGCCCTGTTTAGTGCAAGAACAAATAACACATATTTCCTAATTAAAACAACAGGATAAAGAATGTTCCGTAGAGACTCTACTTGGTGAAAAGGAGAGCATACCGTCCCTTTCATGTGCATTTCCTTTTATTATAAACCCTTACGTTACCCACTATTTTTGTCTGACATCCTACTAAAAAGAACACAGCTGTGTTTTAACTGAAGCAAAAAAAAGCATCTAGAAATCCTACTATAAATTAAGACAACAGTGCAAGTGTCAGGAAAGCAATCAAAGAAAACTGGAAGATAGGCTGTGCAGCTATGTGGATACTTTTCAGATAAAATTAGCAATGATTGAAACAAACACAATGTGCCTGCTTTCCTGTTAAACAACTCCACATTATTATTTGTGTTACCATTATGCAGAAGGCATAGACAACTGCAGTTTTGAGTATGTACACAAATATATTATATACTTTGCTTTAGAGCAGTAAGGCTGGGAAAAATAAAAAAAAACATCAAATAGGTTTAATCTTTAAAAGCCCTAAGACAAAACTTTTCACTGCCCCACTGTAATATATGCACTCTTAATAAGCTTTTATAAAGTGAAAGGGCAGGCACAATCTATTAACATCTATACAAATAATACCCCACTGCCAATGCACTGGACAGACAGAAACATAAACAATCCAATATTGTGATGTGAGTTGCCCTTTAAGAGCGGTAACGTATTTGTACACACTCACAACACTTCTGGTTCCTGTTTACTCAAGTTGCGTAAAGTCACAATACAAGCGCACGGAAACACTCCGCATAACAAGCCTCGGATCACAGGCTTAAGTTACCCAAACAACGTAACCTAACCCCCGCCTACTCGAACAAGCTTTACGTTTATTACGTAGCGCTGCCCGCCCATTTCACATGATCTGTATTGGGTCAGAGCCTTGGCAGATACAAACGCCTCGAAAAGGAGGGGCCCATAAAGGGTTTGATCTGTGTAATGTCTGTAGCGTATAACACAAAAAATTGATGGAACCCGTTTGCTTCACGTAGAACGGGCGCAGTGTGTAAATCAGCAACGGACGACAAAGCATAGAATAAGCTATACGTACCTCTCTACATAAAACAGATGACAGGCTTACCCCTTCCCAAATACATTATTCTCCAACTCTTGCCAACCAACTGGCACAACCAGGATATCAGAACGCAAGCAGCTGGGGGTGGGTTCCCGCCTTTACGTATTTAGCGTAACCCCGCTTTAGCCAACCAAACGTTACGTAAACAACGTAAACATTTCAGTCAATGCTAATACAGCAACAAAAGGAAACCGTAACGCAAACAGAGTAGCCTCAGCAGGCAAATTCGGAAACTCCTCCCACCTTGTTCCTTTAGTTACGCAATGCGGGCCCAACGAAGCCCATGTTCGAGTATGTAGATGGAAAAATAGGCGGGCAGCGGCCCTGAGCTCACCTGTAAGGGCCCCTCCGGGCAGCGAGAGATCTGGCCGCTGTCAGTGCTTATACAGCCAACGATAACGGTGCGATCCCTGCCCGGGACTAATGGAGACTCACCGAGCGCTCGTTCCCAGGGCTCCTTCCTCGCTCAGCGCCAGCGCCGCCGCTACGTACCGTGATGTCATGCGCATAGGCTACACCCAACTTCTCTTTCCCTCCTCTCACACTTGCGCCGCAACGTAAAGCGTATCCTTCACGGGGGTGAGTACGTGATTCTGACCGGGGGCAGAATGGGGAGATGTCTTTGGTTGCACGGGGCAAATTGCAACCCTCAAATGGATTCTGTCATGATTTTTATGGTGTAGTTTTTATTTCTAAATGACACTTACACTGCAAATAATTCAATCTACATTATAAAATTTCATTGCTGAACCAACAAGTGTATTTTTTTCTTATTTGTATTATTGATGTATAGGCAGCCAACAAATTGTAGAAATCAGGTAGAAAAGATTTATTGTGTTCTCCGCCTTACGCGTTTCGTGTTACAAACACAATCATCGGCTAGTCCTACTCAATGTAACTGAATCTGTCTCGGTGGTACCTGGAGTTCAGTATTGAGTGATGTTCTTTTCCTGTTCCTTCCACATGGCAGTGGGCATACTATGGGTTAATCCCCCCTGCCACGTGATTGGATAGGTATTCTTCTATAAAAAGCTTACTTCCTGCCCTGGCCGCCATCTTTTTTTCCTCCTATCTCTCTTCTGCTGAAGCTCCTGAACCGAGGCTTGAGTCCTTGTGAGAGCTCTTGGAGAAGCCAACGGGCTTATGGCCCAAGTGTGCCTCCAGTGCAGTCAGATGCAATGCCGTGTACTCGGCACATGCGCAATAAGACGCTGATGTTCCCACTTCCAACTTGTGGCAGAGATTTTGTGCCGGCATGCAGACGCGGGTGCGATGGATTGAAGGTAGGGTTGCCACCTTTTTAAAATTTATTTACCGGCTGGTGGGGGGCGGGAACACAAAGGGGCGGACTGTGACGTCATAATGGGCGGGGCCGCACCACAGACACTAAAAGAACCACAAAGAAAAGCTAAGTTCAAGGGTATTGGGGGCAGGCCGAGGGCTCTTTTTAATTGTATTACAAATTTACTGGCAGCTGCATTGCCGGTAAATTTATAATACCGGCCTTGGCAGGTATTTTACCGGCTAGGCCGGTAAAATACCGGCCAGGTGGCAACCATAATTGAAGGGGGCACGCTGAATGAAAGCTGAGGCACACTGCGAATTGATGCAGATATATCAGAATAGATGCAGAAGTTACGCGGTTGGGCATGAAAATTTAAATGGTGACATTTTCCCCCTAAAGCTGCCAGATTGGTAAGACAAACTGTTTGCCTGCAGTTCAGAGAGTACAATAGTAAGTACACCTCTGCTTGTTACGTCAGTCCACAATGTATGAGTGGACACCCTGGATACATATGTTCCTCTCTTCCAGGTAGAGTTGCCACCCGGCCGATATTTTACCGGCCTAGCCGGTAAAACACCTGCCGGGGCCGGTATTACAAATTTACCGGCAATGCAGTTGCCGGTAATTTGTAATACCCTTTAAAAAAAAGCCCCTGGCCTGCCCCCAATTCGCACAGAACTTACCTTTTTCCCAGCGCTGTGGACATCTCTGCGATGTTGTTCTGCCCCTTTTGCGGCACGCCACGTAGCAACGCCCCCTTTTCCCATCACGGACCACCCCTTTTGGTGCCCGCCCCCCAATGGCTGGTAATATTTTTTAGTAAAGGTGGCAACCCTACTTCCAGGGTCAGCCTAAAGAGGCATCTATGAGTTCCAGACACTCTCATTTGGGCTCAAAGGAGTTAGTTATTATGAGAGGCGAAAAAAAAGGATGTTGTTTTCACTCAAGCAAGCAGGGAATAAACATATGCCTAGGAACTGAGTTAACTGTTTCTTTTTTCTACAGGAGTTCTTTGGGGGAAGGTCATAGAAGGAAAATCAAACAGGAAAGAATATGTATCCTGCAATGATCCAGCCTTGCCAGTTAGAAACTCCTGCGCTAAATGCCTACAAGATTCAGCAGAGTATTCCGATCAAATTAAGGAATTCATGACCTGGATGAAAGAATCCTTTAACAAATCCATGGCAGATATGGTAACACAAGTCACAGACCATGTGTTAAAAATTATCGATCGCCACCTAAGGGGAACTGAACCCTTGGCCCAAGGGACTATAACTAGATCCAGTCCAGAATACCCAGGTAATAGTTTGGACTCTGAGGGTAAATTGTGCTCAAACAGCTCCACCACAAAGGATTTATCCTTCAATCTGGACCTGGTAGAAACTTTTTAATATTGGCCTTACGAAAAACCTTGGATCTGGAAAAAAGAAAAGATTCAGTCCCCCACATGAAGTTATCAGGAAATGGTAGATTCAGAATGGGAAAGTCCGGACTAGAAACTTTGTTATATCCAGAGGGTTCAAGAGAATGTTGCCCTTTTTAACCAGACCAGTCCAAGACTTGGGATTTCACTCCTAAAGTAGACGCAGCAATCACTAGAGTGGCCAGGAGAACCACGCTCCCAGTGGATGAAGGAGTATCACTATGAGAGCCGATGGAGAGAAGGCAGGATGCCTCATTAAAAAGAGCCTACGTGGCTGGAGAAACTAGCTGCAATAGCCATCACCTCTGTCACCAAAGCCAACAATATCTGGCTACAAGAACTTGAGGAAACCATCAAAAGAGGTGAGGACAGAGGCAAACTCACCCACATGTTACAAGACACAAAGGTGGCCAATGACTTCGTAGCAAAAGCCTCTATCGATATTGTTAAAGATGTCAAACAATATAAACCAGGCAGACCATTTTCCAGGCAGCGGAAACCAAAAGACCAGTCCTTTCCTGGTAAGGGAGTACAAGAACAAGAGAAAAGAGCATGAAGGTTTGGAGGCCCTCTGTCCATTGTAGGAGGCAGAATATCTCTTTTTCAGACAGAGTGGGCTCGAGACACGTGGTTGATGGACATCATATCTAAATGATACAAACTGGAACTATGGAAAACCCCACCCACGCATTTTATTTCCTCAGACAGACCAAGATCTCCAGAAGGCTAACCAAGGTTATACAAGACCAATTAAAGAAAATAATTATCTTGTCATTCCCCCGAGACCAGAGACACAGAGGTTTGTACTCTCACCTTTTTCTTCGAAGAAAACAAACAGAGAATTCAAAGTAATCCTGAACTTGCAGAAGCTCAACGACAACCTTGTCAATCTCACAGTGAATAGAACAAGGGGATTGGCTAGTGAAGCTAGACTTGAAAGACACCTACCTGCATATTCCAATAAGATAACTACCTCATTTCAAAATTCTTAACCGACACTAATACAGAGCCCTACCCTTTGGACTCGCTACAGTACCAAGAATATTCTCCAAGGTCCTGGCACCTGTTGTAGCCAACCTCCGACTAGCAGGAATCCAGGTATTCACATACCTAGACGATCTCCTAATCATGGCCCATCCAGGGATCTTCTGACATCACACCTTCTAATGACCACATCATACCTACAAAACTTGGGTTGGCTGGTCAATAGGTAAAAGAGCCACACTCAGCCTACCCAAAAGTTGGAGTTTCTGGGAGTCCTGCTATGTTCTTAAGCCTCCCGGCAAGGAAGATTCCAGACATCAGAGGGGCAGTTCTTTCTCTCACTGTTGCCCATGACAACCGTGAGAATATGTCGGCAAACCTTGGGGAAACTAGGATACACCTCATAATGTGTCAAATGGGCTTGAATCCACACCAGAGCTCTTCAGATGTAATTTCTCTCGAAATGGGACCACGACTATGCGAATCCCTACCAGCTCATTTGTCTAAGCCCAGAGGCCCTAGCATCCCTCAAATGGTGGCTTGAGGAAGACAACCTTCTCAGACCAATATGTCTCCTTCCAAGAGTATGGATAACTATGACAACTGACGCTAGCAAGAGAGGCTGGGAAGCCCACCTAGAAGATTTCAGAATACAGGGGACCTGGCAAGAGGAAGATATACCCAAATCATCCATTTGAAAGGAACTGAAAGCCATACACTTGGGCTTCCTGGACTTCCAACACATAGTCCAGGGAAATGCTGTACTGATCAAGTCCGACAAAACGACTGCCGTGATGTACTGTAACAAGCAAGGTGGAACAAGGTCCAAAGAGCTATTAGCTTTGACCACTCTTATGTATTTATAGGCAGAACATCAACTGATAGATCTGAAGGCAGTACACGTTCCCGGTATACTGAACTCACTGGCAGACAAACTAAGCCGCTCCCGTATAGTACCGGGAGAATGGGAACTACATCAGAAAGCATTCAACCTAGTCCAGTTAAAATGGGCCCATTTTCCCTAGCCCTAATGGCTATGAGCAAGAAATTAGCAACTTTTGTGCCTTGGGGCAAGGACAAAAAAGCGCATTTGCGGATGCGTTCTCAAAAAAGTGGAACTTCAACAGACCTTATCTGATTCCCCCGTTTCCCTTGATCTCCTCGGATCTTGAAAAATATCAAGGAAGATCAAGCAGAAGTGGTACTGGTAGCCCCACATTGGCCGAGGAGGCCTTGGTTCCCTCTTCTCCTACGACTTGTCAAGTCGTAAAACGACTCTGTCTCCCAATCTTTCCGGATCTCCTCAGCCACAGAGTAAAATACTCCATCTGCATCCAGAAAGATTTCACCTGACGGCTTGGCTCTACAATTCAGAAGTATTTCATCACATTGGAAAAATCTAATGATATGAAACATCAAAACCTTTCAGAAATCAAGCTGATCGAATTTCTACGACAAGGAGCCTATAAAGGTCTCAGCAACTCAACCTTAAAAGGACAAGATTTGGCAATATCTCACTTCTCTGAAACTCCTTCGGCTCAACAGCCCCTGATCAGAAGGTTTTTCCAAGGACTGAGGAGACTTAGAGGAGAGTCTGCTCACAAGAACCATTGGATCAAGTACTCCTCAAGTTCCTGATCCTCAAGATGTGTTTCCTGCTAGCCATTACATCCGCTAGGAGAGTCTGTGAATTTCAGGCCCTGTCAATCCAAGAAGGTAAACAAACAATCCTCCAAGACAGTCATCATAAAAACAGCAGACAACTTTCGACCAAAGATGCTCTCTGACTTTCACACATCACAAGAGATTGTCTTGCCATCCTTTTCCAAGACCCCAAGTGTGACCAGGAAGCTCGGCTACATACTCTGGACATAATCAGATGCTTATCCATCTCCCTTTAGAAAGGGTCAAGTCCTTCAGAAAATCTGAATCCCTCTTGGTTACATAGTTACATAGTTAAATTGGGTTGAAAAAAGACAAAGTCCATCAAGTTCAACCCCTCCAAATGAAAACCCAGCATCCATATACACACCCTCCCTACTTCTACATAAATTCTATATACCCATACCTATACTAAATATAGAGCTTAGTATCACAATAGTCTGATATTATGTCTGTCCAAAAAATCATCCAAGCCATTCTTAAAGGCATTAACTGAATCAGCCATCACAACATCACCCAGCAGTGCATTCCACAAACTCACTATCCTGACTGTGAAGGACCCCATACCTTGCTTCAAATGAAAGTTCTTTTCTTCTAGTCTAAAGGGGTGGCCACTGGTACGGTGATCCACTTTATGGGTAAAAAGGTCCCCTGCTATTTGTTTATAATGTCCTCTAATGTACTTGTAAAGTGTAATCATGTCCCTTCACAAGCGCCTTTTTTCCAGAGAAAACAACCCCAACCTTGACAGTCTACCCTCATAATTTAAGTCTTCCATTCCTCTAAACAATTTAGTATGCACTGCATACTCCAGATGAGGCCTCACCAGGGACCTATAAAGAGGCATAATTATGTTTTCATCCCTTGAGTTAATGCCCTTTTTTATGCAAGACAGAACTTTATTTGCTTTAGTAGCCACAGAATGACACTGCCCAGAATTAGACAACTTGTTATTTACAAAAACCCCTAGATCCTTCTCATTTAAGGAAACTCCCAACACACTGCCATTTAGTGTATAACTTGCATTTATATTATTTTTGCCAAAGTG
Organism: Xenopus laevis; assembly: GCF_017654675.1. Taxonomy (NCBI): domain Eukaryota; kingdom Metazoa; phylum Chordata; class Amphibia; order Anura; family Pipidae; genus Xenopus; species Xenopus laevis. The sequence continues at coordinate 20,671,170 of NC_054376.1, read as the reverse complement.
CATAACCTTGCATTTATCAACATTGAACCTCATTTTCCAGTTTGCTGCCCAGTTTTCCAATTTAGACAAATAACTCTGCAAAGTGGCAGCATCCTGCATGGAACCTATAGTTCTACACAATTAAGTATCATCTGCAAAAATAGAAACAGTACTTTCAATGCCCACCTCCAGGTCACTAATAAACAAGTTGAAAAGAAAGGGACATAGTACAGAGCCCTGCGGTACTCCACTAACAACACTGGTCCAATTAGAAAATGTTCCATTTACTACCACTCTTTGTAGTCTATCTTTTAGCCAGTTCTCTATCCAGGTACAAATACTATTTTCCAGGCCAACATTCCTTAATTTAACCAGTAACCTTTTGTGTGGCACTGTATCAAATGCTTTAGCAAAGTCTAAGTAAATCACATCCACTGCCATCCCAGAATCGAGGTCTCTACTTACTTAAGTTAGTCTGGCAAAATCTATTATGCATAAAACCATGCTGGCACAAACTCATAGTATTATAATTTGCTATGAAGTCAAGTATTTTATCCTTTATTAACCCTTCGAAAAGCTTTCCTACCACTGACATCAGACTAACTGGCCTATAGTTTTGAGGCAGAGAACAGGATCCTTTTTTGAATAGAGGCACCACATTAGCAATTCGCCAGTCTTTCGGCACTATGCCAGATCTCAATGAATCCTGAAAAATTAAGTAAAGAGGTTTGGCAATCACAGAGCTAAGCTCGCTAAGTACCCTGGGATGAATACCATCTGGCCCTGGACCTTTGTTAATCTTAACATGTTCTAGTCTCTTTTGAATTTCCTCATGTGTGAACCATGCATCATTAGTTGTATTACTAGAATTGGGACTATTAAGAAGGAAACCTTCACTTACTGGTTCCTCATTTGTGTAGACAGATGAAAAATATGAGCTCAGAATCTGCGTTTTTATTTTGTTTTCATCAACCAGCTGGTTCCGGAACCAGAGCAGGAACTCCGCTATAGCCAACTATAGCCAATTGGATTAAACAGTGGATACACCTGGCTTACAACACCCAACATAATATTGTACCCTCCAAAGTAAAAGCACACTCCACCAGGGCTTTGGCAGTGTACTGGGAATTCAATTCCAGGGCTTCAGTGGAAGACATCTGCAAGGCAGCAGTCTGGTCCTCTCTACAAACCTTTGCTAATCACTACCAATTTGACGTTTTCATGAAAAAGTATTCTGCATTTGGCTCAGCTGTTCTGCAGTCCGCTTTACTTTAAAATTAAAAATTTCCTCCCTGCACTTTGTGTTGATATTTTGTACATCTCATAGTGAGCTTACTGCCATGTGGAAGGAACAACAAACGAGAAAATCAAGTCATATTTACTGAGATTTTCTTTTCCTGGACTGGAACATGGCAGTGGGCACAGCTTCCCACCCTGTTTGGGTAGGTCAAAGAGGAATACCTGTCCCATCACGTGGCAGGGGGGGTTAACCCATAGTGTGCCCACTTGCTTGTTTCAGCCCAGGAAAAGAAAATCTCGTTAAGTATGAATTGATTTTCTCGTATATCTTCCAGGGAGCTGTTATTTTGTGTAATGGAGCTGCTATCCAGTTACCTACCCATTGTTCTGTTGTTATGCTGCTGGGGGGAAAGGGAGGGGGTGATGTCAATCCAACTTGCAGTAAAGAGTGACTGAAGTTTATCAGAGCACAAGTCACATGACATGGGGCAGATGGGAAATTGACAATATGTCTAGTCCCATGTTAGATTTCAAAATTAAATATAAAAAAATCTGTTTGCTCTTTTGAGAAACGGATTTAAATGCAGAATTCTGCTGGAGAAGTACTATTAACTGATTTTATGCATTTTACTCTGTATTTTTGTGGTCCCACGAATTTCACTGATTTCTACATAATATTTTTTCAGATTTTACACCAAGTGTTTGTGTTGCCCCTTATACAGTCACACGCCAATCACTTATTCCTTTAAAGGAACAGTAACACCAAAAAAAGTGTTTTAAAGTAATTACAATATAATGTGTTAAGGGTGGCCATACACTAGGATGCCAAACGAGCAGCTCTTTCCCCGATATGCCCACCAACAACAGGGCGAAATCCAAACATTGGGCACCGATAGGTCGTAGGGCCACATTAACTAGCCGATGCAAAATCAAACCTGCCCAATCAATATCTGGCCGATTTTTTGGCATGATATAGACTGGGGAGACCTGCCTGACACCCCCACACACAGGCAGATAAACTGCCGAATTGGTCTAAAGGACTTATATCTGTGAAGCCATGGGGGCAGCTATTTAAATAAGGTACAGGATACACAACAGATAACAGAAAAGCTCTGTAGTATACAATGGGATTCTTCAGAGCTTATCTGTTATTTACTTTGTCTCCTGTGCTTGAATGGTTGCCCCCATGGCTACACGGCAGCTTGTTTATATAAACTATAGTAGTGTTTCTTCAGCAAACACATCAGTTTTACCAGTGCAGGGCAATATTTTCATTAATTTAAAACACTTATTTTTTTTCATGTTGCTGTTCCTTTAACTTGTGCATGTGACTGGCAGAGAGGCACATGCCCCCCATAGTGTAACATTAAAGGGGTTGTTCACTTTTGAGTTAATGTTTAGTATGATGTAGAGAGTGATATTCTGGAATATTTGCAATTGGTTATAATTTTTTATTTGTGGTTTTTGAGTTATTTAGGTTTTTCATTCAACAGCTCTCCAGTTTGCAATTTCAGCAATCTGGTTGTTAGGGTCCAAGTTACCCTACCAACCATGCATTGAATTGCATAAGAGCCCAGAACATGAATAGGAGAGGGTCTGAATAGAAAGACGAATAATAAAAACGTAGCGATAATATATTTAGCTTTTTCAGAGCCTTTCAGAGCATTTGTTTTTTTAGATGGGGTCAGTGACCCCCGTTTGAAAGCTGGAATAAGTCAGAAGAAGGCAAATAATGCAAAAACTATATAAAAAAAATTATGAAGACCAACTGAAATGTTGCTTAAAATTAGCCATTTTATAACACACTAAAAGTTAATGTAAAGGTAAAGGACTAGGAACCTCGACTCATAGTGGGTGCTTAATACATTAGGCACACTAAAACTCAGTGGTTGTAGGTGCTAATCTGCAGTGAGATGGTGCCTATCTGTAAAAAAGTACCCTGGGCTGGTGCATTTTTGTGGAATTAGCGACTGAGCCTTTGGCATTAGGTTATTGATTTGACTTACTACAGTACATACAATGAATATTTTGTGGATAATAAACTTGGCTGTAACAAGCAATGCCAGTCAGCTGCATCAAGGGCAATAAAGTCATGAGCTGTATTAAAAGTTGAATTGATTCACGGGAGGAGCGAGTCATTCTTCCACTGTACAGAGCACTGGTAAGGCCCCATCTAGAATATGCCATACAGTTTTGGTCTCCAGTGCTCAAACAGGACATTATTGAATTAGAGAGGGTACAGAGAAGGGCAACTAAGCTGGTAAAAGGTATGGAAAATCTTAGCTACAAGGAAAGACTGTATAAATACAGGTATGGGACCTGTTATCCAGAATGTTCAGGACATGGGGTTTTACAGATAACGGATCTTTCCATAATTTGGACCTTCATACCTTAAAGGGGTGGTTCATCTTTTGGTTAATTTTTAGTGTGCTATAGAATGACAAATTCTAAGCATTACCTTCTGAAAAGCACCTGGCCCTAACCGGATACCTATAGAACGGTATAAAAAATACATAGATTTTTTTGGCCCCCAGATTGGCAGTTTTATTCAATGGGACTAACAAGAGCAATACTGTACCTAATTCATGTTTTGACACTTATGTCGCCTTAATCCTTAACCCTTTCCCTGCCAGCCGTTTTGTCCTAGATGCGAACATCTACTGCCAAGCAGTTTTTACATATTTTGCACTCTTTTACTTTAAGGGCCTTTCCTGGGGCGGTCTTTTAGTTTATCCAGGAAAACAATATATTGTTTTTTTCAGGACAACCTGAACTTTCAAAATATGCAAGAATTTTGGTGTAATTCTACTTCTGTAAAAAATATAGGCTTCTAAGTGTCTAATAAAATGAAAAAAATCATGTTTCACAAAGAACAATCATATATATCAGAAACATCATTTATTTTATGTATGAGAACACAGACGATTTTGTCTCCTGGACGCGGCAATACCAAATATATATAGTTTTATGGAGATTTCTCACTTGTATAGATCAAAATCTATAAGCAGTACACTAACAAATTTCCAAAGCACCGCTCCCCAAACGGCATACTTCTGTGTTTGAAAATATTTTATTTTATTTTCAAGTTAAACAAGTAGTAACAGTATGACAGCAAATATAATGCAGATGAAGAAAGTTATGTTGTAATCGATACAATGGCATAGTATTGTTAAAAAAAACAAAAAAAAACTAAATACCATTTAAAGAGACTGACAACAACTAACTGAAATTAATTAAAATTAACTAACTAAGCCAGTGGATGTACACATATTGAAAGAAAGAAAAATGACCATTCGTCTACTGGAATGTCTGAAAGCACACCTTACAATTGGAGAAACCGTCCTATTAGAATTAGAATTACAAGCTTCAAGATAAGTTTGCAGAATTACAAGCTTCATAATAAGGAGACCAAATCAGTTTAAAAGAGTCTATGGAATTATTTCCTTTGGTTTTGGATAATAAGGCTTCTTGCCAACTAAGCTGGTTCATAAAATAAATAGCATCTGCTAATGAGGGGGGTTCTTTTTGTAACCAAGAATTAAATAAAGCTTTCTTGGAAGCAGCTAGGAAAAAAAACTGTCAATTTATCTTCATGGGAAATAAAATTTGTGTTAGGAATTGAAGAAAACACTATATTATCTAGATGCAAAAAAGTAAAGCACAGAGACAAATTATCTTATCTTCAATTGATAATTCAAAAAAACAGTGATTTCCTTCCAATATAGATCAATCTTTGCACAGGACCATAGATAATGGAAAAGTGACATTAGTCTCGTCGCATTTAGGACAGTATGAAATATTGCTATTAGAGCAATTTTACTTCTGATTTCAAGGCCAAACATTCCACTAACAGTAGGTTTACCCTAGAAAACTACCCATTATTAGAAAGAACAGATTCTGGTGAATCAAAAATTGGTAAATATATCTTTGTTCTCCAAACTACCAAGTTGCAATTGTTTCCTAAAGTTTGGGGGGGACGGCAAAGTTAGAAAAAAGTACGTTCACCCAAGAAAACCATATATTTTTGGAAAGTAAACATTCCCCCGAATCCAAATTGGGTATGTGAAACGTGAAAGCCTGGGGTCCCCTGAACAGTTTGATGCCCAATATGTATAGGTGTACCTAAGCACGTGGCATATAGGGGCCCCAAAATGAAGACACCCCATATGGTCTGTCATTTCAGGAACTGCAAAATCAACACATTTACATAGTTTGGGGGGGGGCAAAAGTAGAAAAAGTATGTTTACCCCAGAAAACCATATATATTTGGAAAGTACACATTCCCCTGAATCCAAATTGGGTATGCATGTCTTTCTACTCCAAAGCACCAAGCCGCAAACCTTTCCTAAATTTGGCAATTTTGGTGACATTTCCAAAAATCACCTCAAAACTTCCAACTTGCAGCATTGTATGTCCCACATACTATTGAATATCAAGTTAAATCACCCCAAATATGTAAGCCTGGGGTCCTCTGAACAGTTTGATGCCCAATATGTATAGGTGTATCCAAGCATGTGGCATATAAGGGCCCCAAAATGAAGAACCCCCATATGGTCTGTCATTTCAGGTGTTGCAAAATCAACGCATTTACATAGTTTTGGGGGATGGCAAAGGTAGAAAAAAGCATGTTCACCCCAGAAAACCATATATTTTCAGAAAGTACACATTCCTCTGAATCCAAATTGGGTATGCATGTCTTTCTACTCCAAAGCACCAAGCTGCCAAACTTTCCTAAGTTTGGCAATTTTAGGGACATTTTCAAAAATCACCTCAAAGCTTCCACCCTGCCGCATTGTATGTCCCACATACTATTGAATATCAAGATAAATCACCCCAAATATGAAAGCCTGGGGTCCTCTAAACAGTTTGATGCCCAAAATGTATAGGTGTACCTAAGCATGTGGCATATAGGGGCCCCAAAATTAAGACCCCATATGGTCTGTCATTTGAGGTGCTGCAAAATCAACACATTTACATAATTTTGGGGGGCGGTAAAGCTAGAAAAAAAGTACGTTCAACCCAGAAAACCACATATTTTCGGAAAGTACACATTCCCCCAAATCCAAATTGTATATGCATGTCTTTCTACTCCAAAGCATCAAGCTGCAAAACGTTCCTAAATTTGGCAATTTTGGTGACATTTACAAAAATCACCTCAAAGCTTCCACCCTGCCGCATTGTATGTCCCACATACTATTGAGTATCAAGATAAATCACCCCAAATATGAAAGCATGGGGTCCTCTGAACAGTTTGACGCCCACTATTTATAGGTGTACCTAAGCATATGGCATATAGGGGCCCCAAAATGAAGACTCCATATGGTCTGTCATTTCAGGTGCTGCAAAATCAACACATTTACATCGTTTTGGGGGGCGGCAAAGGTAGAAAAAAGTACGTTAACCCCAGAAAACCATATGTTTTCGGAAAGTACACATTCCTCTGAATCCAAATTGGGTATGCATGTCTTTCTACACCAAAGCACCAAGCTGCAAAACATTCCTAAATTTGGCAATTTTGGTGACATTTCCAAAAATCACTTCAAAGCTTCCACCCTGCCACATTGTATGTCCCACATACTATTGAGTATCAAGATAAATCACCACAAATATGAAAGCCTGGGGTCCTCTGAACAGTTTAATGCCCAATATGTATAGGTGTACCTAAGCACGTGGCATACACGGGCCCCAAAATGAAGACCCCAAATGGTCTGTCATTTTAGGTGCTGCAAAATCAACACATTTACATCGTTTTGGGAGGCGGCAAAGGTAGAAAAAAAGTACATTCACCCCAGAACACCATATATTTTTGGAAAGTACACATTCCTCAAATCCAAATTGGGTATGCATGTATTTCTACTCCAAAGCACCAAGCTGCAAAACGTTCCTAAATTTGGCAATTTTGGTGACATTTCCAAAAATCACCTCAAAGCTTCCACCCTGCCACATTGTATGTCCCACATACTATTGAGTATCTAGATAAATCACCCCAAATATGAAAGCCTGGGGTCCTCGGATCAGTTTGATGCCCAATATGTATAGGTGTACCTAAGCATGTGGCATACAGGGGCCCCAAAATGAAGACCCCATATGGTCTGTCATTTCAGGTGCTGCAAAATCAACACATTTACATTGTTTTGGGGGGGCGGCAAAGGTAGAAAAAAGTACGTTCACCCCAGAAAACCATATATTTTTTGGAAAGTACACATTGCTCCAAATCCAAATTGGGTATGCATGTCTTTCAACTCCAAAGCACCAAGCTGCAAAACTTTCCTAAGTTTGGCAATTTTAGGTACATTTTCAAAAATCACCTCAAAGCTTACACCCTGCTGCATTGTATGTCCCACATACTATTGAGTATCAAGATAAATCACACCCCAAATATGAAAGCCTGGGGTCCTCTGAACAGTTTGATGCCCAATATGTATAGGTGTACCTAAGCACATGGCATATAGGGGCCCCAAAATGAAGACCCCATATGGTCTGTCATTTCAGGTGCTGCAAAATCAACACATTTACATTGTTTTGGGGGGGGCAAAGGTAGAAAAAAGTACGTACGCCCCAGAAAACCATATATTTTCAGAAAGTACACATTCCCACGAATCTAAATTGGTTATGCATGTCTTTCTACTCCAAAGTACCAAGCCGTAAACCATTCCTAAATTTGGTGATTTTGGTGACATTTCCAAAAATCACCTAAATATTTCCACCCTGCAGCATCGAATTTCCCACATACTTTTAGGTATCAAGATAAATCACCCCAAATATGAAAGCCTAGGGTCCTCTGAACAGTTTGATGTCCAATATGTATAGGTGTACCCAAGCACGTGGCATATAGGGGCCCCAAAAGGAAGACCCCCCATATGGTCTGTCATTTCAGGTACTGCAAAATCAAGACATATCCATAGTTTTGGGGGGGGGGGCAAAGATAGAAAAAAGTACATTCCCCCCAGAAAACCATATATTTTCGGAAAGAACACATTCCCGCGAATCCAAATTGGGTATGCATGTCTTTGTACTCCAAAGTACCAAGTCGCAAGCCTTTCCTCACCCAATTTTTTACATACAATTGTAAAACACTATAAATACTAATGCCAAGGGTCTGTTGAGCAGTTTGATGCCCAATATGCATAGATATACCAAGGCAGCTGGCATGTGCGGACCCCAAATGAAAATAGTGCATATGAGTTTTCTCCACTGCCGATTCACCTCCTGTGAACATAGACCCTTGACTTCATATTATGTGCCTCAAGACCCTCCTAACAGCAAAGACACCCCAAAACCATATATTTTTGGAAAATACACATTCGAAAGATAAAGACGCCTTTCTACACCAAACTACCAAACTGCAAAGCTTTTCTAAACGTAGAGGTTTTTACAACATTTCTAAAAATGTTGCCGTTTTTAACATTTATCGCACACAATGTTTTACTTACAAAGAAAAATCACTCTAAATATGGGCGTCAGAGGTCTACTGAATAGTCTGATGCCAAATATGCATAGATTTACCAAAGTATGTGGCGTGTACGGACCCCAAATGAAAAACATGCATATGAATTTTCATGCTAGCCAACTAAGCTGCAGAAAAGAGAGCCCCAACTGTGCGTTATGTGCCGTAAGACCCCCAAACTGTAAAAAGACCCCCAGAAAACCATATATTTTTGGGAAGCATATATTCTCGTGGACCAAACTAAGTAAAATACATCTTTTTATACAAAAGCACCAAACAGCAAAACTATACTAAAGATACATAAGGAACAATAATGCAGGGATAAAATTTCAATAAAACTGCCAAAATAGCGTAAATTAATGCAATAACAAAATAATTGATCCAACAGCGTAATTAGTGGCCGAAAACAATTATCCAATAGTCACGCTGTCAAAATAACATGTTTTTAGGCAAAACAAACGGTACAATTAACAAGTAAAAACAAACACCTGTTTGTGAGTTTTTGTGTTTACATATTTGTGCACTTCTAAAAGTTGTCTGAGTGTACAAATACATGTAAATAAGTGTACAAAAGGGACCAAGTGTCCTGTGTTCTAGAATGGCAAGTTGTAAGTAACTTTTCAATTGGTCTTCATTATTTATATTGATTTTGAATTATTTGCCTTCTTCCTCTTTACTCTTTTCAGCTTTCAAATGGGGGGGTCACCGACCCCAACTAAAAAACAAATGCTCTTTAAGGCTACACATTTATTGTTATTTCTACATTTTATTACTCATCTTTCTAGTCCTGCGTGGGTCCATTTTTTGGGACAAGTACTCGCAACCTGCAATCTGCAACCCGGACCCGCAACCCACATTTTTACATGCTTGGACCCGCTACCCAACCCGCAAGTATCTTATTTGCAACCTGGACCCGCGACCCCTGACCATTAAGAATCAGGAAGTGCTGTCATTGTACACCGGAAGTGACATCATTGGAAGTAGCCGTGATCAGAAAAAAAGAAATAAAACAGGAAGTATTGGTGGTCCACTGAACAGGTTGATGCCCAATATGTATAGGTTTACCTAAGCATGTGGTATATAGGGGCCCCAAAATGTAGACACCCCATTTGAACTATCAGTTCTGTAATTCCAGATTCTGCAAAATCAACAAATTTACATCGTTTTGGGGAGGGCAAAGGTAGAAAAAAGTATTTTCACTCCAGAAAACCATATATTTTTGGAAAGTACACATTCCCCCCAAATCCAAATTGCACGTCTTTCTACTCCAAAGCACCAAGCCGCAAACCCTTCCTAAATTTGACAATTTTGGTGACATTTTCTAAAATCACCTAAACAATTCCAACCTGCAGCATCATATTTCCCACATACTATTGAAATATTTTTGACATGAAAACAGTTTATTCCATAGAATGCTTATGGTGTGATTGGTGTTGGAAGACTAATATGGTGGCTGACTATCGACACATCCCCCAGATGCCTACAATGGTCTGGAGTGGAGATTGACAATTTGAAGCCTATGATGTTGATTTAAACCTTTTGGCGATGCAATTGGATTCCATCTGCTAACTATCCCCAGTGTACAAAGATCGATGGACGGAGGGACACGGGAAGAAAATCGCAGAGGTACATTTAACCTTAAACGGCAGATGTATATGTGGGGATCCCCTTGATGGTTCACATAGACGGGTGTGAGCTGACCGCCCAGATATGCCCTTTACGTAAATTTCTATATTGCTCCGCGTACTTACACAGTACATCATTAGGCACAACAAGGCTGTGTAAGGAGGATCCACCTTCTATTATCACCTGAGTTCGGTTGAGGTGAATGCCATTCAACATCCTGGTTGTGAGTACAATGCAGAGTTTTCCCCAATGCTCCAAAGTCTCCCCTTATGCCCTACACACAGACCACATCCCTGCATAGTGTGCTCACACTTATATATTAAAGGATTACATGCAGAGACTGTTATAATCGGACATATACTTTATTGATACTAAAACAGTCTGTAGTGAGAGACATAAGCACCTAATATTGAGAGCTAAATATCTCTGACTTCCCTGAGGATTGTGGTGCGGTCTGTGTAAGTTAATGGCTGATTGAAAAAGATATATAAAGTTGACAGCTATGCATATACCCTACCGACACACATTGCGGACTGAAGTGGGCGGATCTTGAACACACTGCGGATGGTGCACTTACTCGTGTGGTGAGACTGAGGATCTAATAATGACTTTTCACATGGATTGAACTCTAAATAAAGTATGATATTGGGACACTTTGCACTTGATTTATACACATTGAGTGTATTTTTTGTTCTTATACTGTCTCTATATTTTTTAAAAAATTATTTTATTTTTTCAAAATTTTTTATTCTTTTTCTTTTTTAAACGTTTTTGTTTATTGTTATGTTTGTGGGGTTAGATTATTCTTATATTCATACAATGGCTGATTATATTGATGTGATATTATATTTGGGATTTTGCACATACACACTTTCAAAAATAGTGGTATTGGGTATTCATGGGTTTAACTCACCACTTGTAACAAAGGGATACAGCGGGTACATATTAATTATTTAACACAGCACGGGAGGTTTACTAAATTTATACACATTAATGGCTTTTGACTTTATTACACTTATATGTAAAAGAGTGACACAAGTAAATGTGCCCGTGTAGTATATAGATTATAGATCCTAAATTAGTCGGTTTATATACACATTGATTGTCTGTCACAAGGGACACACTGAAGAGGGGTAAAAATGATAGAGGCTACATACAATGTTATAACGGGACATATAGTCAGGGGCCCAGAGATTAGATTAGTTGCAGGGGCAACTAAGCCGTTACCGAACGATAGTTTGTCAAGCAGGATTAGTTTATCAGTACAAGCGGTGGAAAGACCTTCAGAGCAGGCCTGTTAACTGTGCTCAAACTTATGATATATCTTTGGCAACATAGTTGAACGATGTGATAAGGAATTATGTTGTGATAGCAAATGTAACATAATTAAACAGAGTTGCAAAGTATCGTGTTTTTAACAAAAGAGATACACTTGTTAGAAGAAATGAATAACAGATGTAATTAAAGTATGTTAAATGCATTTTTTAGACAGTTAAGTGTTTTTAATGTGAAAGATGTAAATGGCTGTTGCGTTTCTATGATGATAACAATACGTCAGTTCCAATTTGTCTATTCTTCCCGCTAAATTCCCTTATTTAAGGCATTCTTACAACTAATTAGACACTTTGAGAAAGGCCTCAGAGGAGGCTGAAACGTTAGTCTCACATTTAAACAATAAAACTTCTTATAATTTTTTAAGACCTGTGAGTGCGGATCTCTTTTAGTGGATTTAAATTGAAATTTTTGACACTGCACCCAGGCAATGTAAACAATTTATCAAGAGTGCTGGCTACCTCGTGGACTCCCACATACTATTATGTATCAATATAAATCACCCCAAATATGAAAGCATGGGTTCCCCTGAACAGTTTGATGCCCAATATGTATAGGTGTACCTAAGCACGTGTCATATAGGGCCCCAAATTGAAGACCCCCCCATATGGTCTGTCATTTCATTTCTGCAAAATCAACACATTTACATAGTTTGGCATATAGGGGCCCAAAAATGAAGACCCAGTTTGATGCCCAATGTGTATAGGTTTACCTAAGCAGGTGGCATATAGGGGCTCTGATGGAAAAAGTATTTCCATGAGAGCTGGTTAGTTTTAAAGAGTGAGCTCTAATACTAGGCAAAGGGTGCGACCCCCCCAAACTATTAGACCTGTCAATCAAAAACTGACTCCACCTACTGCATGAAGTTGCTCAGAGGGGGAGAGTGAAGAGTCATTTGATTATTTCATAAATGGTACAGAATATTTAATTGATATATTTAGAAAGTTTCTTATTTCAGAGAGATGACTCATATTAAATCTGCAATTTTGCGATAGATACCCTTTAAGTAGCCATACAGCTAGCCATGTCTTTGATTACCCAATAACTGGGACCTGGAAACTGATTTATAGCAAATTCCTTCCAGAACCTACAGAGCATTTTTTTGGGGGGCTCAGGTACTGGACCAGGAACAGCAATTGGATACACAGCCTTTACTGGGTTGAGGCAGTTAAAGGAACAGTAACAACAAAAAAGTAATGAAAATACCATGTGATGTTGCCATGCACTGATAAAACTGATGTGTTTGCTTCCCTGCTATAGCTCATGTAAACAAGCTACTGTGTAGCAATGGTGGAAATTAAAAACAAGACTATATGGCAAAGGTAAATAGTGGATAACAGATAACACCATTATGTTCTACACAGAATTCATGTGCTGTGTAACATGAGCCTTTTCTCCTTTGAATGGCTACCCCCATTGCTAAACAGCAGCTTATTTATATAAGCTAAAGTAATGTTTCTGAAGCAAACACAGGAGTTTTACCAGTGCAGGGAAACACTGTTTATTATTTTAAAACCCTTTAATTTTTCGATGTTACTGTTCTTTTAACTCACCCAAGTGTCACTCTATATCAGGGGTAGGCAACCTGAGGCTCCGGAGCCTCATGCGGCTCTTTATCCTGCTTGCTGCGGCTCGGTCTTGTGGCTTTGTCTATCAGGTTGGCTATACGGCTATACTGCCGTCGCACCTGCGGTTACGGCTAGCTTACTGCAGTCGCACACTCAGGAAGCTGCCAGCAGGTGTAAGGGCAGTATAGACGTCCCAGGAGTGACAGGCAAGACCGAGCCGCAGCAAGATGATTCATCATGGTCCTTACAGCGGTCACAAACTCAAAACAATAGAGGGAAGATCAGCATTGAACTTCAGAAACAGAATTTACATTAAATAGATGAGAACACTAGCATTTAATAGGGTTATCCAGTGTTTAATTTATTTCAAAGTAGTCCTACACATGCACACTTCTCTTCTGTTTGTCTTAAAACGTTTAAAAGTTTATAATCTGTGTTATGTTTTGCGGCTCCAGACTATTTTTCTTTAGTGGAAGAGGGGGCAAAATGGCTCTTTTGATAGTAAAGGTTGCTGACCCCTGCTCTATATGGTACAGTGGAGGCGGCTCCTCACATATTTCGTAATGACCTGCCTGAAAGCTCTGATCTTGTCTCTATGCTGGCAAAGTTCAGTTGCAGATTCTGTTTCTCTGGCCCCATGTAGGAAGTTATGGATTTGGTAATGATCCTAGTTTCAGGGCCTCTCTGCTCAGGGAACCTTCCCAAACCCCTACAGAACATTCCAAAATAGGATATATTCAAGTCTTAACCGTGTGTCTCACAACTTTCTGGCCAACAACTCTGAAGTAGAGGTGAATCGTGCCTGGTGCTCAAGGGTTCTATGAGCCTACAGGTTAGAGCAGTGATCCCCAACCAGTAGCTCATGAGCAACATGTTGCTCTCCAACCCCTTGGATGTTGCTCTCAGTGGCCTCAAAGCAGGTGCTTATTTTTGAATTCCAGGCTTGGTGGCAAGTTTTAATTGCATAAAAACTAAGTATACTGCCAAGTTAAGCCTCCTGTAGGTTGCCAGTACACATAGGGGCTACTAAATAGCCAATCACAGCCCATATTTGGCACCACGAGGGACCTTTTCATGCTTGTGTTGCTCCCCAACTCTTTTTACATTTGAATGTGGCTCACAGGTAAAAAAGGTTGGGGACCGCTGGGTTAGAGGAATACTAGAATGCAAGGACTAAGCATTCTAGTCACTAAGAACTACTTTTTTTGAGTGCTATTCTAAGCACCTCTGCCATGTACATTCATTATTTTTTTTTTTAATACTAAGGGATATTAAAGGATACATGTACTGTTACGATGAATGGATTTTGTTACAACAGCACCACCTGCTGGTCATTTTCTGACCACCAAGTAGTCAAGGAAGTTGTGAGGAGAAAGAAAGAGCCTGCTCAGATGTTCTTCTGCTTAGGAAGATTTGAGAAAGGTTTCTAATTTTTTTTTCCTAAGAAGAACAGCCTTTCTTTCTCCTGACAACTTGGTGGTCAGACAATGACCAGCAGGTGGCACTGTTGTAACAAAACTTACTCATTGCAACAGTACATGTACCCTTTAATATTTTGGTATTAAAAGAAAAATAATGAATGTACATTGCAAAAGTGCTTAGAATAGCACCCTCATCAATTTTACATTCACTTATTTTTAAAGGAACAGTTCAGTGTGAAAATAAATACTGGGTAAATAGATATCGCTGATTAATTACTGCATGGTAACCAATCAGTGGAAACCATGAGAGCTGCAAAGCAGGAAGTAGTGTTCTGGTTATTATATTAGACATCCAGTCACTCCAGCCTTTATACATTACATTTTTAGAATAAATATTAGAAACATTTTTTATTTTGGACAGGCTAGTTATCTATTTATTATTTTTTATACTGAACAATTATTTTAAGGTTTACCTATCCTTTACCTTAGTGGGACACCTAGCACAAGACTCCCTCAACACAGGAGTTCTAAAAACACAATGATTCATAACAGAAAGTTTAGTGATCAACGTTCTATATGGTGGATTCTCGAACAGCCAGGGTTCATAGAGGGTTTTGGCTGGGACCTGGAAGCTTCTCACCAACATTACAGGGAATTTCAAAACCATTTTGCTTCTCATAGTCCTCAACTGTTTAAGTTTTGAGCTCTAGACCTTTGCAAATGAGGTATTCAAACACATTAATAGGTTTCTCACACTGTGGTTCAGTTATTAACAAATTAATTGGTGGTTTACTTTTTCAAAAGGGTCCTCCCGACTCCTCCTGCAGCTACCTGTATGACCTAAACTGTCGCCAACTGCTTCTCTCCTTGGACAGATTATAATATGGATTCCAGATCATGCACTGTTGTCTGGGCATTTGTGGTAAGATTCACTGTAACAGTTTCTGCTGTAGGCAGTCTTTACCCTCATGCACTGCACTCAATTTGGTTCCATCATTTGATCTGCCTTCAAAATAGGTAGTATAGTAGGTGTGTGTATGGTGGGAGACAGGACAACTGAGATTGGCAAAAGCCTCAGATATTGGTTGCCTTGCCGATTGGCCAAGAAGGATTATTTTTATGGGGCACCTTTGAAGATGCCTGAACATCAGTCAAAGTTACTGCTGACGGTCATCTACCTGATGATTCAGCTTAGCGTTTGTTTTGAAAACAAAGCGAAAGAATGGTTGCAGGCAAAATAGTAATTAACATGTAAGGCCACTTTACCATGTCCCATTTCATACCTAACCCAGCAAGTTTCTTTTAAGTTGTAATATTGGTGTGTAGGTGCCATCTCAGATCATTTTGACTGGTCATGTGCTTTCAGAAAGAGCCAGCACTTCAGGATGGAACTGCTTTCTGGCAGGCGATCGTTTCTTCTACTCAATGTAACTGAAGAAGTCAAAGTGGGACATTGATTTTTACTATTGAGTGCTGTTCTTAGATCTACCAGGGAGCTGTTATCTGGTTAGGTTGTTAGGCTTCTGGGGGGAGAAGGGAGGGGGTGATATCACTCAACTTGCAGTGCAGCAGTAAAGAGTGACTAAAGTTTATCAGAGCATAAATGACATGAATAAGGGCACCTGGGAAACTTGACAATATGTCTAGCCCCATGTCAGATTTCCAAATTGAATACAAAAAAAAAAAAATCAGTTTGCTCTTTTGGTCGACCTTTTTGTTTGGCACTTTCTGTGGGAAATCAACAAAAGTATGTTTAAATGAAGACACTGGCTTTGTGATGGGGTAAAAATCGATTGCTTTACTTCAATGCTACACATCAGTATATAACAAATTAACAAAAAAGTAAAAATCAAAAATAGCAGGTTATGCAGCAGGAATTAATAGAGAGGAGATGGGGCTCTGGGGGACATAGAACAGATGGGTCACTTTACAGTCTTCTCTGCCTTAGCAGCATGTGCCCAGCTCAATAGCCATGCTGTATACTTACCCTTTAATAAGACAATAAAAGGAATAGAACACTTCACCGTCTAAATGAGGAAGGACATATTTATTCATAAAACAATACATGACTGGGTGAACCCTCACTAATAACAGACAGTTATGGTTTGAGCAGTAGGAACCAGGAAGTGGCTTTGGTTCTCCCCCATGTTAGAATAGCAGACACAATATACAGATCACGTCTGTCCTACCAAGTAGACTTTATGGGCAGGAGAAAGAATCATAGTGGAAGACAACGTGCAATAAAAGATGCTCATGTATAAGAGTATGATAGCTATACAGTCAAATATTAAAAAAAAACTGAAGGCTGCAAGAGGATGTCACGTGACACACCCCATGTGGATTTTAGGACAAATCCTAGAATTGCCCCAATAAATATTTGGCTCCTCCAGATATATAGATTTCCAAGAAATCACAGTCTCGGAAATGGGAGATTTCAATCCAGAATCCTGAAGAAGTCCGCTACGGGCCCTACAATGTACCTAATATATCCGAAAGCAATAGATAATCGGAGTGATGAGGAAATGCTACATTTCATGGGGATTATAATGGGATGTGCTGCTATAGATTAAAAAAAAAAAAAAGAAGAAGAGGAGACTGACGCAACCTGGAAGGGACCCTTTAAAAATGTTAGAGTGACTAAAACCCCAAATAGATATTGCCCCGAAAAGGGGGAGAATGACAAGATATACAACCACAATATTACAACGTATATATTATATACATAATAGCCCCCCCCAAAAAAAGTGACCCGAAGTTTAATAATGTGGAACACTAGGGGGATGGCTGAAGTGGGATTTGGGGTTTTATACCAGCTGGGGTCCACTAGGCAAATCTGTCATAACTCCCAGTAGCCACTACTTCTAGCTTTGCTCAGCCAGCTGCTGGTAGAGCAATGAAAGCAACATTTTGATTTGCTGACGTGGATTAATGTCCAGGTAGTGGTACAATAGCAGCTGTCTACAGGGTTAAGGGTTAGCAGTTTTATAGGATGTTATTGCTATCACCCAGGCACTAGATTACTTGGATTTCTAATGGAAGTGTTTGCAACCAGAAACTGCATTTAAAGGAGAATACAACCTGTTCGGGGGAAAAAATCTGTACCACCCCACCCCAGGTAGACCCCCCTTCCTCCTCCCCCCAGGCTAACTACCCCCTCTGGAAAATGCCCCATACTCCATACTTACCCCTCGGCGCAGATTCTTCCAGCGGAGTTCCACAAATCCATCTTCAGCGATCTCTGTAAACTGACTGGTAGATCGGTATTTCTCCACATGCGCAGTTGAAGCAGTTTTCTGGATTGCGACAACTGCACATGCGTAAAATTACCTCTCAGTCAGCTTACAGAGATTGCGGAAGATGGAGGCGTGCAACTCCGCTGGAAGAGTTGCATGTGTGTATGGGGCATTTCCCCGGGGGTGGGGGTAGTTAGCTTGGGGGAGGAGGGAGGGGGTCTACCTGGGGTGGGGGGTATGGGTTTTTTTTCCCCAAACAGATTGAATTCTCCTTTAAAGCACAAGGAAAGTCAATGGGCCAATTTGTTGGGTTCCTCCAAGTGACTCCATCATTTGTATAAGCTTCCTCATACTGAAGTAAGAAATTTAATTTAAATACAATCAATTAAGATTCTGCATTGTTTCTGAAATATCAAGTTTATATTCACTATCCCTCTCTCAGCATCTGTTTCTCTTCATTCTGTCTTCATGCAGCAGTTGGGTGTCAGGTGAATGATCCAATATATCAGATTGAATTAGAGCTCACTCAAATAACGGATTCCGTTACAAACAAAATCTAACAAAATAACTGACTTTTGCACAAATTCTGAACGTAGAGAGACACACGATGTCTGGTGATTTTAATAAAGTGAGCTCTTAATAAATCTTCTAGGTAAAAGGGTCCCCCCAATAAGATATATTGGATCATTCAGCTGGCACCCAACTCCTGAATGAACAGATTAACTTGATTATTTCAGAAACGGTAGAGAATTTCTAATTGATTGTATTTAGAAAGTTTTCTTATTTCAGTATGCTGAAATAAATACACTGGCCCAGGGTAGTTTTCTGCAGAGCAGTCCACTGGCATCTTCCCAAGCATCCACTGTGTCTTAGACATTCAGACTTGTGCAGGAGAGAACCTTTCCAAAGAGCTGTGCACTGGGTATACACCAAATGTGGAGTGGAACGGAGGATACTTGGGAAGATGCTGGGAACTTATCCTGCCAAAAACTACCCCTACTTTCTAAAAGATGAGCACCTGCCCCTGGTAAGTAGTAAGAGTCACTGGGAGTGCCCAACAAATTGACCTCACAGTCACAATTTCATTGTTCTTTACGGTCCAGTGTGTTTTTTTCCCATTTCAATATGACATGACTCCCAGCGTAGGTTGCAGTTGAACGGACCATCACATCCCCCGCCCCAATTGTCTACCCAAGAGTCAATTAAAAACACTTTAAGTACTCACATGTCCCCAAAACTCTTCCAAATAACCATATTATGCCAACACAGCCATATGCCTGCACACTGCTGTTTAGTGCAGAGAGATTTCATTCAGAATATTGGCTGTGAGATAGAGCTTACAAACCCAGGGAAATGGCAAGAAAGGGAGAAATCAGTGAGTAGGCAAAATGGAGCCTAAGTGGATAGAGGCCTTTAGATCACTCTAAAGCAGTGCTGTCCAACTTATTACATACAGTATAGTGGCCAAATTGTATGTCATACAACATGTTGGAGATCTGGACTGAATTAAAATGATGACAGTGAAGTCTATGACGTATGTAAGTAGACTGGGGGCCATAAAAATTGTTTGGAGGGGAACATCCTGACCGCGGGGCTCCAGTTGGACAGCCCTGCTCTAAAGAAATCTCCAACCTCACCGCTCTTGCTCCTGGCACAAATAACCCTGACCAAACGTCCAACCTTTCCCTCACACACCAATCAATCATCCCTACAGAACAGGCCAAGTTTTCCCCCTCACTCTGCCTACCCGGCTACTCCCCCTTCAGCAACATCCCAGTTTCCAACATAGATTAAAAATAATAGTCTGAAAGAATTTTGCAGGCCTATCACAACACTTGCGTTCCATCCAGAACCTTATTCCATGGACCCTCAAACTCCAGATTTTATGCGCAACTGGTGCTCTGGTGTTTGCAGTTAGTCACAGTCCATATGGGCCCTTTGTGGGGGGGCCCTTACTGAGCTTCAGCAGGCTCTGGCTGTGCTGGGGGTGTTGGAGGACTCAGAGGCTTGGAGAAATTCGTTTCCAGGATGTGATGCTGCAGATGGCGAACCCATTGTTCCTGGATGGAAAGGGGACCCTGGAACTGGATGTCGCAGAACCTGTGAGAGGGAGAAAGAATCACTATAGCTATAGGCTAAGGCACTGCTCTCTTCATGTCGGGGTGAAAGGACTTGTGTTCTCACACTTACACATCAAATCCAGGTGTTGGAGCAAAAAATTTGTTCTAAACCATTTCTCTCACAGAAAAATAGGATTTATGTACTCACCGTTAAATCCGTTTCTCTGAAGTCCACAGGGGGACACAGGAGACCTATGGGGTAAAGCTCCATCATCCAGGAGGCAGGACACTTTGACAGTTGAAAGAGGGCATGCCAGGACTACTCCAGCTTTACCCCTAGCACTTCCTCTCTTACCTCCAATGGTACCAAAGACTGGACACCAGGAAGAAAACAGAACAGGAACACCATTTTAACTATATACATGCATGAACTGGGTGGGATGTCCTGTGTCACCCTGTTGACTTCAGAGAAATGGTTTTAACGGTGAGTACATAAATTCTATTTTCTCTGACGTCTCGGGGGGGACACAGGAGACATATGGGGAAATACCAAAGCAGCCCCACATGCAACAGGGGGGAGGGGACACAGTGTGTGGGAATGCTAGCCATTTAGGCCTGCACCACTGCCTGCAGTACTTTATGGCTAAAAGCTGTTTCCGCTGATGCAAAGGTATCCATGCGGTAACATTTTGTAAATGTATGAATGGATGACCAGGTAGCCGCTCTGCAAATCTGCTCCACCAAGACGGAGTTCCTCCAGGCACAGGATGCCCCCATTGCTCTCATAGAACGTGCTCTCAGGTGAAGAGGTGAGGACTTCCCTTTTGATATATATGCTTTCCCAATAGCTTCTATGATCCATCTTGATATGGTGGTCTTGGATACTGACTGACCTGCCTTCTGGCCTGAAGGGATAACGAATAGCGAATCAGAGCGACAAATTTTGTGTGCGATTGATATAGACTTTGAGGGCTCCAGTGCATAGACGACATCCAGTGCATAGAGGCGTTTTTCCTTGGGATTCTTCAAATCAGAGCATAGAGATGGTACCACTATCTCTTGGTTGAGAAGGAATGCGGACACCACCTTAATGATGGCTTAGTGTGTAGCACAGCTTTATCCTTGTGGAATACTATCAGATTTGGATCGCATGACAGTGCTCCTAGTTCTGAGACTCTTCGGGCCGTTGAAATAGCTACCAGGAATACTTCTTTCCAAGTGAGCCATTAAAGTTCCACTGATGAAATTGGCTCAAACGAGGATCCAATAATGTTGTTAGCACTAGGTTTAAGTCCCAGGTGGGTGGTGATGGCGGAGTTACATGTGCCACTCCTTGAAGAAACTCCTTAACTGCGCTGTGGCTGAAATCTGCACCTTGAGCGAATTAAGTTGCAGACCCATGTCTAGGCCTTTTTGCAGAAAAGAAAAAATTGCAGATACAGAAAATTCCTCAAATGAAACCCCATTTTGTTGGCACCACGAATAGTAACTTTTCCATACTCCGATATATTCTTCTCTGTGACGAAGAGTCAAACTCCAGACCCAGAAAGACCATTCGGCGTGATGGCCGAACAGTTGATCTACCATCCGAATTGTTGTATTAATTCGGTTGCTTGACTAAATGTAATTTCCAGTGTGTTGGCCTTGAGAAGAAGGTCTTTCAAATAGGGCATCAGTGATATTCCTTTGAGTCTCATCAATGCTGCCATGACTGCCACTAGCTTTGTGAACACCCTTGGGGTCGAGGATAGGCCAAACGGCAGAGCCACAAACTGGTAATGGTGATTGTGTGTCAGGGAGCCGGGAGCTCCCTCCAGGGAGGTAGTCGGGATCAAGGAGGAAGCCTTCTTGAGGGTGCAAGGTCGCGGTGTCCAAGGGGTTAATCCAGAGAGTAGTCAGAATCCAGGCAAGAGTTCAGGGGCAGGCAGATAACAGCAAAGTCCAAAGGCCAGGCAGGGGTCAAGGATAATAATCAGGATCAGGATAAGGAATATTAACACACAGGGAACCCAGGAAATACTTAGGGCAAGGTTTCCTATACTTGGGCGCCATCCTGGCGTCTAAACAGGCTTTTTATTTGAATTTGGCGCCTTAATGACGTCATTGACGTCCTTGCGCCGACGTCGGCGCACTGACGTCATCGCGCCGGCGCCGCTTACCCACGTGGCGGCCATGGGCGCCGCCATCTTGGGAGCGACGCCGGCAGGAGAGGACGCGCCGCCCGGAGCTCCTGGGCCTGCTCCGGGCGGCGATCGTTACAGTACCCCCCCCTTCACGGGGGGCCTCCGGACCACCAGGACTTGGCTTCTGGGGAAACTTGGAATGGAACTCCCTCACCAGACGAGGAGCATGGACATCAGAGTATCCTTCCCAGGAGCATTCTTCAGGGCCAAAGCCCTTCCACTTGATGAGGTACTGAAGAGACCCCCTGGAGATTCTGGAGTCAAGGATCTTCTCCACTTCATATTCTTGTTGACCATCCACAGAGATAGTAGGAGGAGGAGGCTGGACAACAGAAAAGCGGTTGGAGGTAGCGGGTTTCACCAAGGAGACATGAAACACGTTGGGAATTCGCATCTCAGGAGGAAGCTGAAGTCTGACAGCCACAGGATTGATCACCTCCAGGATGGAAAAAGGACCTACGAACCTCGGACCCAACTTAGGAGATGGTACCTTCAACCGAATGTTCCTGGAAGACAACCAGACTTTATCACCGACCTTGTAGGGAGGAGAGGGTCTACGTCTACGATCTGCAAACGTCTTAAGAACCAGAGCACTCTTCTCCAGATTGGACTTGGTTGCGGCCCAAATAGCAGACATGTGGGCTGCATGGTCATCAGCGGCCGGAACATCGGACAACACAAAGTCTTGTGGGAAGGCTTGAGGATGTTGACCATACACCGCCATAAATGGGGACCTTCCAGTTGGAAGTGTGGCAGGCATTGTTATGAGCAAATTCCGCCCACGGGAGGAGATCAGACCAATCATCTTGACAAAGGGAAACGTGGTTCCTCAAGAACTGTTCCAGGGCTTGGTTGACACGTTCAGCTGCCCCATTCGTCTGCGGGTGGTATGCAGATGAAAACTGAAGAACAATTCCCAGGTCTTTGCATAGGGAAAGCCAGAACTTGGCAGTAAACTGTGTGCCTCTATCGGAGACAATCTCCACCGGGAAACCATGAAGGCGGAAGATGTACTGGATAAATAGCTGGGACAACTCCACCGCAGAGGGCAACTTCTTCAGAGGGATGAAATGGGCCATTTTGGAGAAACGATCAATGACAACCCAGATCACCGTGTTCCCACAGGAGGGAGGAAGTTCGACAATGAAGTCCATGGACAGGTGGGTCCAGGGACAGGAAGGAACTGGCAAGGGCTGTAGTAACCCACTGGGGCGGGAGTGACTTGACTTAGATGTGGCACAAACATTACAAGCAGCAACAAAGTCTTTCACATCTTTGCGGATATCAGGCCACCAGACCAGGCGTCGTAAGAGTTCAAGAGTTTTAGCTGGGCCAGGGTGTCCGGCTTGCCTGGAGCAATGGGTCTGTTGCAGGATAGGCAGACGCAGCTCAGGAGGAACAAATGCCATCCCAATGGGAGTACCGGAAGGAGCAGGCAGACTGACCAGCCAGGATTTGGTCGGCAAACTGTGGATACAGGGAGGCAATAATCTTGACTGGAGGGATGATTGGCTCTTGTCTCTCAGGAGAGCGGTCCACCGGAGTGAAGCTACGAGACAAGGCATCGGCCTTCCGATTCTTGGAGCCTGGGCGATAAGTCAAGATAAAATTAAATCGAGAGAAGAAGAGAGCCCACCTTGCCTGTCTGGGGTTTAGCCTCTTGAGGGACTGGATGAACTCGAGATTCTTATGATCGGTGTAAATCTGAACAGGAATCAGAGAACCCTCCAAGAGGTGACGCCATTCTTCAAGGGCGAGTTTAACAGCCAAGAGTTCTCGGTTCCCGACATCGTAGTTCTGCTCTGCGGACGAGAACTTCTTGGAGAAATAAGCACAGGGGTGCAACTTCCCATCAGTGGGGGCTCCGACTTCAGAAGCATCAACTTCGATGCAGAAGGGTAGTTCAGGATTGGGGTGTCGGAGGACAGAAGCGGACGTGAAGGCCTCTTTCAAGGACTGAAAAGCATCAATGGCAGATGGAGGCCACAAGCTGGGTTTACCCCCTTTCCGGATGAGGGCCAGGATAGGTGCAATGCGGGAAGAGAACCCCCGGATGAACTGCCGATAGTAATTAGCAAATCCGATAAATCTCTGGATTGCCTTGGTACACAGCGGGAGAGGCCACTCCTGGATGGCAGACACTTTCACGGGATCCATCTCAAATCCCTCAGGAGAGATAATGTATCCTAGGAAGGGGATCTTAGACACCTCGAAGACGCACTTCTCCAACTTGGCGAAGAGAGAGTTCTTCCTCAAACGAGAGAGTACCTCCTTCACCTGGGAGCGATGGCTTTCTAGGTCTTTAGAAAAGATCAGGATGTCGTCCAGGTACACGACTACGAACCTTCCTAGGAGATCCCGGAACACATCGTTAACAAACTCCTGGAAGACGGCAGGGGCATTGCAAAGGCCAAAGGGCATAACGAGATATTCATAGTGCCCGTCACGAGTGTTGAAAGCCGTCTTCCATTCATCACCCTCACGGATGCGAATGAGGTTGTACGCCCCACGGAGATCCAACTTAGTGAAGTTTTTAGCCCCCTTCAATTGGTCAAAGAGTTCGGCAATCAAGGGCAAGGGATACCGGTTCTTAACCGTAATCTTATTAAGACCCCGGTAGTCGATGCAAGGACGAAGGCCTCCATCCTTCTTTTCCACGAAGAAGAATCCAGCCCCGGCAGGAGAGGTAGAAGGGCGAATAAACCCCCGCTGAAGATTTTCTTGGATATACTGCTTCATAGCAGTGGTCTCCGCTGGAGAGAGAGGATAAGTACGACCTCTAGGGGGCATGGTTCCAGGCAGGAGATCGACAGGACAATCGTATTGTCGATGTGGAGGAAGGAATTCTGCAGACTTCTTACAGAACACATCAGCGAATTCCTTGTAAAAGGGGGGTAGAGTCTTCAGATCAGACAAAGAGATATTCACCCTCCGGAGGGGTTCAGCAGGAAGGCAGTGCTGCTGGCAAAATGGGCTCCAACGGGAAATCTGTCCTGCGGACCAATCAATGGAAGGATTATGCAGGCGCAGCCAAGGAAGACCCAACACAACTGGAACGGATGGGCAGGAAATAATTAGGAACGAAAGTCTTTCTTTATGCAATGTCCCAACCTGCACAGGCAATTCCCCAGTCGTCATGGAGATAAATTCAGCCTCCAGGGGTCTGTCGTCAATGGCTGTGACTCGGAGAGGAGTAGACAATGGGAATAAGGGAACTTCCAAGTGTTTGGCGAACAGAGCGTCCATGAAGTTCCCAGCAGCTCCAGAGTCAATGAAAGCAGAGCCAACAATAGTCTTAGTGGCTAGGCGAATCTGTAAAGGAAGGAGAAACCTGTGAGTGTTCTCTTGAGACTTTGGAGTAGTGCCCCCTACATGTGTTACCCTAGATATACCTCGGGGAACAGAACTCGTGGGCTTCGCTGGACAAGAATTCGCAAAATGAGACTGTCCGCCACAATACAGACATAAGCCAGCCATTCATCTACGGAGTCTTTCTTGTTCGGAGAGACGAGCCCTTCCAACCTGCATCGGTTCCTCCGGAGGAGAAGGAGGAGCTTGAGCAGCTGGAGTTTGCAAGAGAGGTCTCTGGAAGCGAGGTGCCAACACGGGTTGAAATCGTTTACAATGCTCCCTCTCTACTTGATGCTCTCTGAGACGAGTGTCCACTTTAATGGACAGTGCAATCAGATCTTCCAGCAGATCAGGGAACTCCCTGGAGACAAGATCATCTTTAATGCGAATAGACAGACCTTGATAGAATACGGCCTTATAGGCATCGTCATTCCAGGAAGTTTCAGCCATCAAAGTTCTAAAGTCAATAGCATAGTCACTGACGCTGCGGTTTCCCTGTCGGAGTTGCAGGAGACGAGAAGGAGCATTAGTGACCCGACCCGGGGCATCAAACACAGTACGGAATGTTTGCAGAAAAGCCTTGGCATCAAAAGTCAGTGGAGAATTCTTCTCCCAAAGAGATGTTGCCCACTCAAGCGGTTTGCCCACCAAACGAGACATTACATACCCCACCTTGGAACGTTCATTGGGGAAGTGCGAGGGTTGAAACTCGAACTGGATCTGGCACTGTGTAGCAAAACCTCTGCAGGCCTGTGGGTCCCCACTGAAGCGAGGAGGAGGCGGAATACGAGGCTCACCAGACGAGAAACCTGTGTTAGATGAGACGTCCGCCAAGGGAGGATTTGCAGCCGCTTGGGAAGCAGGAGGCGCTGGAGGCACTCGGGAGAGAAGGGTATCGAGTGCCTGTGCAATGTGGTACTGCTGGGCTTCATATTCCTCCATGCGGGATGCCAGTCCGCGGAGCGCTCGTCCGACATCAGGCGTAGCTTCCTCAGTAGGATCCATGGCCCAAGTATAATGTCAGGGAGCCGGGAGCTCCCTCCAGGGAGGTAGTCGGGATCAAGGAGGAAGCCTTCTTGAGGGTGCAAGGTCGCGGTGTCCAAGGGGTTAATCCAGAGAGTAGTCAGAATCCAGGCAAGAGTTCAGGGGCAGGCAGATAACAGCAAAGTCCAAAGGCCAGGCAGGGGTCAAGGATAATAATCAGGATCAGGATAAGGAATATTAACACACAGGGAACCCAGGAAATACTTAGGGCAAGGTTTCCTATACTTGGGCGCCATCCTGGCGTCTAAACAGGCTTTTTATTTGAATTTGGCGCCTTAATGACGTCATTGACGTCCTTGCGCCGACGTCGGCGCACTGACGTCATCGCGCCGGCGCCGCTTACCCACGTGGCGGCCATGGGCGCCGCCATCTTGGGAGCGACGCCGGCAGGAGAGGACGCGCCGCCCGGAGCTCCTGGGCCTGCTCCGGGCGGCGATCGTTACATTGTGGAATGCAAACCTCAGATAACATTGGTGAGCTGTCCAGATTGGGACGTGTAGATCTTTGATCCCTAATAAACATAGGTAGTTGACTTGGCTCCATCCCTTTTATAACTGACCGTAATGTTTCCATTTTGAATTTTACAGCCCTGATATATAGGTTCTGGTCCTTGAGGTTCAGAGATGGTTGAAACGTTCCCTCCTTACTCGTTACTATGAATAAATTTGGAGTCAAAACTAAAATCTCTGCTGGTGTGGTACTGGGACGATCCCTCCTGTTTTCAGTAATGTTGTTACACAGTTGTGGAATGCTTGCGCTTTTATCGGATCAGTGGGCACTATTGACGAAGAATTTCCGAGGAGAGGTTATCCAGAAGTCTATGTGAAATCTTTCTGAAATTATTTCTCGCACCCAGGCGTCGGTGGAATGGTCCTGAAACCGCAGTAGTCTGATCCCTATTGTTAACTGCGGCTCAAGCCCAATGCGGAATTGGGCTTGTCCTGGGCGGACTTACCCTGGGTTTTATTTGGCTTCCAACTTGAGACTTGTCAGAGAATCTGTTGCAAAAGGTAGTTCTGTGCGGGGAAGTAGAACGCTTAGTTATTCTGTTACTTTGGCCTTGAAAAAATTTCCCTCTGCGAAATGTGTTGATCTAGATTTGGACTGATGAAGGAATATACTCTTGCCATCTGTGGCTTGAGAAATGATCTTTTCCAGTTCCCCCTCGAAAAGGCACGATCCCTTGAATGGCAGCGCAATCAGCGACTTCTTATAACTAAGGTCATCCGAACAGTTCTTAAGCCATAGAGTGCGACGCACGGATACTGCCAAGGCTAAGGTACGTGCTGCCAGCTGGGCTGTGTGTAGTGCTGCTTTACTAAGATAAGCGCTTGCATCTGCCATTTCTTGAGCCACTTCGAGACGGCTTGCTCTGGAAGAACCATCTTGAAATCCTGATAGAGAAATAGACAAAGTCTCCATGGGTCTACAGACCAATGCTGCGGCTAGTGCTGGACAAAGTGCTGATCTTGAGGATCAAGAATCCTTCCATTCACTTATCAGTTGGATCCTTGAATGCTGCCGCATCCGTAACCGGCAATGTGGCATTCCTAGATAACCTTGAAACCGGTGCGTCCACATCTGGAGGTACCGTCCATTGATCAATAAGTTCTTTTGGAAATGGGTACATTTTAGAAAATTTGTGGTTAGGT
This sequence comes from Xenopus laevis, assembly GCF_017654675.1. Lineage (NCBI taxonomy): Eukaryota > Metazoa > Chordata > Amphibia > Anura > Pipidae > Xenopus > Xenopus laevis. The sequence goes on along the minus strand of NC_054376.1, from coordinate 20,643,035 downwards.
TGAAACTTTCTATTCAGTGTATGCCATTCATCCTGGATGACTGCTTGTAGTTGAGAAGGGAAGTCGGTTACAGTTTCGTGTTGTCTCTTAAAAAGACCCTTAGACTGTGATTGTTGATCTTTAGGTGGATCAAGTTTCAGTGTTTCTAGAACTGCCCTTATGATACGCTCTGCATCATGCAACATTTCTTTGTCTGCGCCACCCTTTTTCCCCGTCCCCAGAGGGGGAGCTAGAAGAGATTCCGCCCTCCTGCTCTGAGGAGTCTGAGGCTTCAAGGGTCCTAGTTGGAGGGAAAAGGTGATTTGTGGCTAGGGATTTGACGCTTACGTTTTCTCCCAGACCCTTCTTGTATCTTCGACACAGCTTTTCCAATGGAGTTAGCAATCGTGCCTGCAATGGAATCAGCTATATTCTGGAGCGATGCCAGCGACAAATACAGCTGAATAGCCCACGATAGTGCCGACATGTCTGTTTGCATTCTGGGGGCTGAATTCTGGAATTCCCCTCTTGGGAAAGAGACTATTGATTGAGCTCCTTGTACCTGTAGGGGTGGGTCTATAGGTACTTGCCCATTCGATAATTTAGAATGACAGGCAAAATAGGTAACTTGAGTCACCCCTGCTGCTGATGCAGCTTATCCTCCACCCCTTGTAAATGGCCCCCCTGTCCTACCTTCTGCCATGCGTCCAGTCAGGGGTAAGGTGTTCCTCTTACTGCCATTTCTTTGCGGTTCCCAGCCAGAGTCCCTAGTCCCCCTCAGGAAACAGGTTTTGGTCTGGGAGGCCTCTTTGTATGATAAGAGAATCTGGCCTTAGCAGTCTAAATTCCCGCGTTGGGGGGGGGGAACAAGAAGTCTGCCCCAAGTGTCAGCGCTAACTGCTGACCGAAGAAGTCTTTTAGTTGGGTCTCCTAATGACCAGCAGGTCCTTCCTCCTGTGGACAGTACACTTGAAAACCTGAGGTAAAAGAGGAAGTGCTAGGTGCACGGACAGTCCGGCCCATCTAGAAAAGGATTTTCCGGCAAGCAAAAAATCCTCATTTCTCTAGACTGGCCCTTCCTGTAAGTGCAGACCACTATGGGGACGTCCCAAAGCTGTCCCCCCTTCTAGGGCTGGGTACTTGAATATCTATGAATTAATGCCTCACTGCAGCCTGTAAAACTTTTCTACCAAATGCTGCAGGGGTTGAATGGAAGACATGTAGTCTGTAAAACTTTGCAAAAGTACATAATGAGGCCCAAGATGTACTTAAAGCTCTGGTGGAATGTTCTTTGACCTTGAATGGTCTGTGTTTTTTACAGAGATCATATGCACAATTTATTGTTTCTACAAGCCATCTGGCTATGGGCTTTCCCCTTGTCATTCAGTGGGTTTGGACACAGTGAAGGTATTAATCTCATATGTGGAAAGCATTAATCTCATATGTGGAAAGCAGAAACCACTTTGGGTGTAAATGAAGGTATTGTTCTGAAAACTGCTCTATCTTGTATTATCAGCCAGGGCTCCTTGCATGATAAAGCTGCAATGTCAGATACACATATTGCAGATGTAATTGCTAACAGGAAAGTCAATTTCCAGGCAAGGAATTTAAGTGCACAGCAAGCTAACGGTTTCAAGGGAGGTCCTTGTAGAGCCGTTAATATTGTAGTAAGGTCCCAGGGAGGTGTTGGATCCCTATATGGTGGTCTGACCCTTCCTACTCCTTGCAAAAATTGTACCTATTCTGGTTCTACCGCCCACTGATGCTGGAGTAGTAAAGAAATCGCTGAAATTTTTCCTTTCATGGTGGCTAAGGATAAACCTAAATCGAAACCCTGTGTGAGAAACTCAATGATTGTTTGAATTTGTGCCTGTCTCCAGGGTACGCACATGGAATTACACCATTTTATATTTGCTCTCCATGTACTATGGTAAACCTTCTTTGTGGATGGCTTTCTTGCCATCATGAGAATAGTTGTTGCACTTTAAGAGAAACCCTTGGCACGCCACATATCTGTTTCAACAGCCATGCCGTCAAATGTAGACGTGGCAAATTGTCGTGTTTTATTCGTCCTTGCATTAGTAAGTCTGGACGTAGAGGGAGTCGCCATGGCGGAGCTACGGACAAATTGATGAGATCTGAGTACCATGGCCTTCTCGGCCAATCCGGAGTGATTAGGATGGTTACAGTTCCTTCCTGCTGAATCTTTCGTATTATCCTTGGTAATAGAGCAAGAGGGGGAAAGGCCTCCTTGCTGAAATGCCACGGTATTACTAATGTGTCTACAACTGGTATGAAAACTGCAGATATGGCCAGAACATGCGACTCCGCCCAGCTGAGTATCTGAGCAACCTCTTGCATTGCCTGGTTGCTGCGTGTGCGCCCTGCTTGTTTACATAGGCCACCGTTGTAGCATTGTCGGATTGAATTTGAGAGGTTGATTTATCAACTTCTGTGCCCAATGCATTATTGGCATGCCGAACTGCTCTGATCTCTAGTACATTTATGGGAATGCTTGACTCCTGTTGTGACCAAGTCCCCTGGCAGGTGCAGGGTGGCCATGTCGCCCCCCACCCTCTGAGGCTGGCATCCATGGTCACTACTGTCCACTGGGATAAGGTCCAAGCCTTTCCATGGGCCAAGTTGTGTAGTATAGTCCACCATCCCAGTGATCTGTTGACTGTATAGTGATCGTGATAGGTTGTGTTAGGTTGGAGTGGTTCTTGTTCCAGTGGCTGAGGAAATGATTCTGTAGGTCTCTCATGTGGAACCTGCCGAATGGCAGAGCCTCTAATGCTGCCACCATGTAGCCTAGTAGTCTGAGGCACAGCTCTGCTGATATTGTAGTCTGGCTGCAGACCTGTTGTGCTGTGTGCCCGATTGTCTGAATTTTGTCGGTTGTGAGGAATATCTTTTGCAGAGAAGAGTCCAACAACATTACTAAGAATTGTATGCGCTGTGTTGTTGTGAGTTGGCTCTTCTTGTGGTTTACGATCCACCCGTGTTGCCTGAGAGTTGTGAAATGAAGGGTTTCGAAAGGGTCGCCCTTGAGAGTTCCATGGTCTATTGTATGATTTTCATTCTGCATTAAACAAAAATTAAGCTCAATCCCAACCTCTAATTTTTTGAGGCACAGGTATACAAAAAGAAATATTCTTTTTGGGGAATATCTCGATCCCACTATTAAAGCCCGTGTATTTATATAAACAATCAATAGCCTCCTCAAAGCCATAAACATGCTCACCCTTTAAACCCGATGACCTGGGTGTACATACCCCAGGGCCCACGCTTCTGGGCTAACAACACTTTTTCTAAATACGTAGAGGTTTTGGGAAAAGGCTGCACTCACGAAGGTAGACGAGTGGCCCGTAGCTGTAGGTAATGTGCACTCCAAACCAAAATTAGTGGCAAGCACTCCGCAGTCCACTCTTAGGGTAAAATTATTCAAGTATATTTCAGCAGATTAAAAACATTTCAGTCCTGACGCGTTTCGTATCAAAGATACTTAGGCATAGGCTATGACTACGTATCTAAAAGCAGCTTTGCCTTTTGCTTCTTAGTATGAGTAGGGGGTTGCCTGATGGATGTTTGAATGGTAGCTTTAATCCAGTCAAATAATTCCTCCAATTGGGGAGGTTTTACTGAGGTAGAAGGACCCTGTGTATCATGGTGTTGAGGGCTACCCTCTGTCTGCTGTAATGGGATTGGATGTGGTAATAAAGTTGGTGCAGAGTCTGGTGTTTCTGCGCAGTCTAGACAGACCTGTTCTCCTTTGCGTAAAGTATGTTTAAAGATTTTACATTTTTTAAATTGGTTGTGTGATCTTTTAGCAGTCACATTTTTGTCTTAGGTGTAGAGATGTTACTGGTCATGTCTTTCCTAAGATCCTATAGACCCATGTCTGCTTCCATGTTGCGATTCTGTATGGGAAGAAAAAATGGTGTTTAATACCCATGAACTAGTAACCTAAGGACGGTGTGTCCTGTAGTTAACATACTTGTATACGTACCACTCTTCAGGGGGCACTGTATACAACTATGATTTAAACCTTACTGCCTTGTAGGCATTAGGTATGTGACCCCTGCCCATTACCCTGCTTGGGTTATGTGGCTGATCCCCTTGCCTGCATTTTTAGGCGGAAGCGTTGGAGAGAATTGTTCCCCAGAAGTAATTTGCCCATGCAGTCTTTCTTAGCCTACCGGCTGTAAGACTGTTCTTTGAGCTAAACGTGGCAGTTTAGTGCTTCTCTCCGTGTACCACTATGCGCGGTCATTGAATCTAAGATGGCAGCCGCATCCATCTGCAGCTTTGGCGCCAACCCGGAAGTGCAGTTACTCCACTTAGTACCGGCGCGAAAAGACGGTGCGCACGATTCCCTGGCTGGGAAAAGAACAATTTCATGTGGACCTCATGTGGACCTCAGCCAAATCTCTGAGAGATGGTTACTGTGGTAATGAGGCACATTCCTCTCCTCAAGCCCACCAGTCCTGAGGAGTGGTGTTCGGGCTGATGGCATTTGTAGGCATCTGAGCCAGAATGTGTTCTGCTCACCGTGTCCTTGACCTAATAAATAGGAGCTGTCCTAACCTCCACGTAGGACAGAAGAAAAAAAACTGAGGGGAACAGGTGGAGCAGAGACTTGTATGAGGAGGGTGGACAGAGATTCTAGTTTCTTCTGTCCTGCCTCTGGAGGTGGATACTTAACCCCCATAGTGGTTTGCACTGACAGGAAGGGCCGTTCTAGAGAAACAGTAGCAACAACAATACATTTGTAGCCTTACAGAGCACTTTTTTTTTTATAGATGGGGTCAAGGACACCCATTTGGAAGCTGGAAAGAATCATGAGAAGGGAAGTAATTAAAAAAATACAAAAAAAAAAAATAATAATGAAAGGTAGGCCAACTGAAAAGTTGCTTAGAATTAGAAATTCTATAACATACAAATAGTTAACTTAAAAGTGAACCTCCCTTTTATGACAGCATGGACTGTCTGAGCATATGTCACAAGTTTGAAGTCCTGAATCATTGCTGCTATTGATAAGCTGAAACTTTTGGTGCAATAAGTTCACTATATAAAATGGCATTTTTAGGGGTTAGTTCTCCTTTAAAGGAAGAAAAAAAACCTGTACTGGATAAAAAAAAAAAAAAGACGACAGACAGGATTATTATTGTGAAAGTAAGGGTACACAACAGGGAAATGACAGGGAAGGATCTCTATTGGCTTAGCCAAACACACCCCATGAAATAAAACTCACCTGCACTTCAGTGTGTATATGTTCCCCACAAATTTCACTAAGGAGGTCTGGGGCGGCCTGGGAACCAGGGATGGGACAGGGCGTGGCCTTGGAGGTGGTCTTGTTTCTTCTGTTTTGGGGCTGTGCTCACCGACTCCATCTTCCCCTGATGGAGGAATCTCAGGTGGCTTAGGCTGGCGCCGCTCCGTCTCTGTAGCACAAACATACAAGTAGGAAGGTTTATACCACATTTAAATAATCTACAGATGATGTTGAACAACACATCACAGCCCCTGGCTCTCAGTAGCATGCTGGAGGCTGCTGTTAAAGGGGTTGTTCACCTTTAAATTAACTTTTAGTATGATGTTAAGAGTGATATTCTGAGACAATTTGCAATTGTTTTTCATTTTTATTAGTGTTTTTTGAGTTATTTAGTTTTTTTATGCAGCAGCTCTACAGTTTGCAATTTTTAGCACTCTGGTTGCTAGGGTTCAAGTTACCCTTTAAGTCTGAAGCACTGCAGAATAACACTAGAATACACATCACCAAAGAAAGCTTACAATAGAATTGCTGCACTCTAAAAGGGCAACGTCACATACACTGCCACAATCCACCCAGTGAATAAGGAATACTACAGTGATTCCCCCTCAGCAAGCACTATACAAATAAAAATCTACATATATAATGCATGTCTATATCCTAAAATGAACAATATGGGTAGCATGGAGCCGAGCATGAAGACATAAGAAATAACACAAGTGTATACTCCCTAACCACCAGGCAGGGAATGTACTTTCAAAGGCAAATGCCTCCTAAAAAGGTTAGTAGAACCAGGCTACTTCATTGCTTTGTCTCAGCCCATTGGTTCCCGATAGCTTTTTTTTTTTCTTTTTAAAGGAATAGTTCAGTGTGAAACTAAAAACTGTGTAAATAGATAGACTGTGCAAAATAACAAATGTTTCTAATATAGTTAGTTAGCCAAAAAAGTAATGTATAAAGGCTGGAGTGAACAGATGTCTAACAAAACAGCCAGAATCCAACTTCCTGCTTTTCAGCTCTTCAGCTGAGTCAGTCAGCGACTTGAAGGGGGGGCACATGGTACATTTCTGTTCAGTGAGTTTGTAATTGATCCTCAGCATTCAACTCAGATTCAAAAGCAACAGATATGACCCATGTGGCGCCCCCTCAAGTCTCTGATTGGTTACTGCCTGGTAACCAGGGTAACCAGTCAGTGTAACCCAAGAGAGCTGAAAAGCAGGAAGTAGTGTTGTAGCTGTTATATTACACATACAGTCACTCCAGCCTTTATACATTACATTTTTGGCTAACTAACTATATTAGAAATATTTTTTCTTTTGCACAGCCTATCTATTTACCCAGTTTTTATTTTTACACTGAACAATTCCTTTAATGCACAAAACAGGGCTGAGTTTCTATACTGAAATCATTGATCTACACCAGGAGTTCCCAAAATGTAGATTGGGATCTACCAATAGACCTTTAACTGGTGGTCAGTAGATCTGAAGACACTCAACAAACTAGGGATGCACCAAATACACTATTTAGGATTCTGCAGAATCCTTAGTGAAAGATTTGGCGAATACCGAACCAAATCTGAATATGCAAATTAGGGTCAGGAAAGGAAAAAGGGGAAACATTTTTTTTACTTCCTTGTTTTGTGGCAAAAAGTCACAATTTCCCTTCCTGCCCCTAATTGGCATATACAAATTAGGATTCGGTGCACTAGGTACATGGATTCAGCCGAATCCTGCTGAAAACAGGCCGAATCCTGAATCCAATCCTGAATTCGGTGGATCCCAACAACAAACAGCTTGACTAAATAACCCTCGTTTTATTCAGATATTTATTATGTTAAGGCTACATAAGAAATGGTTGTTATATATTCTCAAAAATAAATGTAATACTGAAGTAATATTTTCCATAAAACCAATGCTACGAATGCTTTTATGGATGTAGATCATAATGAGCCAACATCACTAAAAGTAGACCTTGCATTAGTAAAGTATGGGCACTCCTGGTGTACACAGACAAGTGATCAATCAGCCTTACTCTGTACTGGTCCATCTGCTTGCTTTTCTGTTGCTGCTGATGATGGGGTGACATGGCTCCTCTCTGCCTCAGACATCTTTGCAGATGGTGACACTGGGCTCTCAGCTGCCCCCGCTTTGGGTGTTTGATTGGAGCGCTTAAATTTCTTGGAGAAAGGGCGCCCTCCCTGTATATAACTGAGATAGGCTCCAGCTTTCTGAGGTCTTTGCTTCATCCATTCTCTCAGCGTCTCAATAGGAGAGCCATTGACACACCATTCAGTGACCCCAAACTGCCGCAAGTGTGCTCGAGCATGGCTCGCAAGGGCCTTCCTGTTCTCAAAGTACAGGCCGCACAGTTCACAGCATGCCTCTACTGCACAAAGAAAAGTAGGGTGGTAAAATGAGTTCAATAATAATAATAATAAAAAAAAAGCATAAATATATGTATGTATTATGCTTTAGTGGAAGTGCATTCTATCAATTTATTTCTGATCAATTATTTAGAAGGCGGCATTTAAAGGATAAGTAAACCTTAAAAATAAGTGAAAGTAAAATTGATGAGGGTGCTAGTCTAAACACTTTGGCAATGTACATTCATTTATTTTTTTTTAATCCCAATATATTAAGGAATACGTGTACTGTTAATATGAATACATTTTGTGACAACGTGCCACCTGCTGGTCATTTTTCTGACCCCCAAGTATTCAAGGAAGTTGTTAGAAGAAAGAAAGAGGCTGCTCGGATATTCTTCTGCTTAGGAATAAAATTAGAAACCTTTCTCAAATCTTTCCTTAACCAGACAAACATCAGAGCTGCTTCTTTGTTTCTCCTGACAACTTCCTTGAATACTTGGTGATCAGAATGGTCAGGACCAGCAGATGGCGCTGCTGTAACAAAATTAATTGATGTTTACAGTACATGTATCTTGGAATTAAAAAAAATAATGAATGTACATTGCATAATTGCTTAGAATAGCACTCATTTTACATTAACTTATTTTTAAGGTTTTATTATCCTTTAAGCAGCGCGTCTCTCCTAGTTAAACCACCTGTATAATGAGCCCTCCTCCTCTGTAAGCCTGAGACACTGCCAGCAATTAAGTAAATGGCTATAACTTAGCAAAGATGTTAAGAATGCTGCTTCCAGGCTGGGCCATGCATAGTCACAATTGAGTCTAACTGGCCAACACCTTACTCTTTTCCTGCCAACGCCATTTAATAGGGTTAGAAAAGCAGAAGAAGCAAAAGAATTAAGCACGGTTTCTACTTACACGTTGCGGGGGTTTTGTCTGGAGATGCTTTTACTTTGCCTTTGAATGGCAGCTCAGTTTGAATGTAGGCCTTAGGCTTTCCATCTCCTTGCAAGTATGGCTTGGGCTTGCCTTCAGTGTGAACAAATGTCTTGAGTTTGCCCTCTCCGTGCATGAAAGGCTTTGCTTTGCTCTCATTGTGCAGGTATGATTTAAGCTTGCCTTCTCCATGCATGAATGTTTTAGGTTTCCCTTCTCCATGTAGATATGGTTTGTTGTAGGCTCTGGCCTTGGCTTCCCCTGGCAAAAACTGCTTAGGCCTTCCTTCTCCTTGCACATAAGTCTTGGCCCTTCCTTCACCTTGGAGGAACACTTTAGGCCTTCCTTGGCTTTGTATATATGCTTTGGGCCTCCCTTCGGTTTGCAAATACGACTTAGGTCGGTTGTCCTCCTGAATGTAGAGTTTGGGCCGTCCCTCCCCTTGCAGGTAAACCTTTCCTTGGTTGCTGGGCTTTGGTTCTAAATGGACATAGCTTTTTGGATCAGAGTGGCTTAGCCGAGGCTCATGAGATGCTGGCCGCTTAGGAGACATTGGTGATAAGAATGTGCTGTGGGGTCTTCCTATAAGAGGTGAGACAGGGTGGTCCTGCTCCATACCTGATGGCCCGAGACCAAGGGATGATAGAGTGCGTGAAGGACTAGTAGGCTCATCATTTGCCCGTGGCTCTTTTTTAATGTTCGAGACATGTGGACGCCTCTTTCGGATTATTTCCCGTAGTGTATCAATCGGAGAGCCGTTGACATGCCACTCAGTAACGCCCATCTGGCGCAGGTGAGACCGCGCGTGGCTCGACAGGCCTTTTCGATTTTCGAAGAACTCGTTGCAGAACTCACAGCGGATATCACGTGATGGATCTGCTCGAGAGGCTGCGGGGAAACAAGGAAAATTACAAGGCAAACGAATTGTGCAAAAGAGAAAATTAAGATGGTGAGGGGGAAAAAAAGCAGGAGGAAATAAAAAGAGGAAAATCAAGTAACGGGAAAAAAAAAACAAAAAAAAGATGTGTCATCACAGGCTCCTCTATTAACGGGGAACTATCGCGAAAATTTAAATTTAATATAATATAAGCTTCCTCATACTGAAGTAAAAAAACTAAATATGACCAATTAAATTTTCTGTACCGTTTTTGAAATAATCAAGTTTATGTTCACTATCTCTCTCTCAGCATCTGTTTCTCTTCATTCTGTCTTCATGCATCAGTTGGGCATAAACAGAACAAACAATTGTGGTAAAAAAAAAAAAAATCCTGCAAAGGAACATAGGGTACTATTGAGCACTGCGGAAAATCCCAAAAACGTGGTGCCAAAATGTTTGGCCGCCCCCTAATGACAATCTGCTGCAAGCACTAATGCCAGGGCTTGACATGCAATAATTGATGGACCAACAATTATTTAATTTTTGTTTGCTTTACTGGACCTGAAACATGGGCACAATGGAGGGCAATATTCTCCGCTTATTCTATCATTAAACCACAATGTTCCATAACTAGAAGCAGCTTCAGAGGATAACCTTGACTAAGGATGATGGCTGCAACAGATGCGTTTAGAAGCAATGAGCATGATGAGCAAGTACATATGAGTGGAAATAGCTCACTTACACAGATTGAGAGGTGAGAGATCAGAGGACCAGTCGCCGTGTGGATAGGAGGGAAGCCTGTGTGGCTTGCGATGCATGGCTGGAGACAACCCACTGTAAGCGAGAGGCCTTGAGGGGGATGATGGAGAAGGAAGGGCAAGAAGCTTCTCTGAGCCAGAACCTCCAACTCTGTTGGCAGCCCTGGGATAGGTCCCTCTGGCCAAGATTTCCCGCAAGGTGTCGATGGGTGAGCCGTTGACATGCCACTCCGTGACCCCCATCTGGCGCAGGTGGGATCGTGCATGGCTCGACAGGCCCTTTCGGTTCTCAAAGAACTCGCCGCAGAACTCGCAGCGGACTTCCTCTGAACCTGGGGCTGAGGAAGGAGCGGATGAGAAGTGAGTATCCAGGCTTGAAAAGGGAGGACTAGTAACAGAGAATAACGAGACCAAACAAGCCATGTGGGAAAGTAAAACCACTTTTTTGTGTGTTTCCTTTTATGATAAACAGCATGGTAAAGAAATAAGACATGATAACATTTTCATACCTTTGTTGATCTATGCAGATCCACAATCATTCCTTACTTCTGATATATTAGAACCTATCCTACTAAGAGAAAGGCTGAACAGTGGTGTGGGACTCCTGACTGGAAAAATCACCACCAGACAGACTGTACTCTATATTGAAGTGGAAAGTCTGTTCTCTATAAAGTTACACGCTGCCAAAAGTCGAGCCACATTTATAGTAGCGTCAGCAAGGATGCAAAGCAGCAGACAGAACACAGGAAAGATTTCCTCTGACAAAGCAAAAACAAATCAGAAGTGACCCGGAGGGGGGGGGGGGCGCTGGGGTAAGAAGCCAAGAATTGCACACAAAGCAAAGAGCCAGGAAAAACTGGGATAGGCATGGTACCAGAAGCAATTGGAGGTGCTCCTTTAGGTCTAACCACTAGAAGATATAACTCTGCACTAGAGAAGAGTTTTCTCTGACACAAAATCCTTATCTTCACAGAAAGCCTTCCATCCATTTTAACCAGTGCTACCATCAGATGTTATTCAATGTGATCGATTTTGTACGCAAATCTACACCAGTCTGCTTGCATAATATATAAAGTATTTCCCATTGAGTAACTGTAGAATTGGTTACAGGGAGACAAAAGGCTTCATAGTAACATAGTAAGTTAGGTTGAAAAAAGATACACATCCATCAAGCTCAACCATTTAAGTCTATGAATAACCTGCCTAACTGCTAGTTTATCCAGAGGAAGGCTAAAAAACCCTGTTTGAAGCCTCTCCAATTTGCCTCAGAGGGGGAAAAATTCCTTCCTGAATCAAAGATGGCAATTGGATCAGTCCCTGGATCAATTTGTAATATAAATTCCTATTTCATAACCCTGTATTCCCTTCCTTGCTAAAAAGCCATCCAACCCCTTCTTATACCCATCTAATTTATTAGCCTGTGTGACTGATTCAGGGAGAGAATTCCACATCTTCATAGCACTCACATTGACCCACTGCTGTTTTCCGACAGCTGGGAGCGGAGCCAGAAACGCCCATGTCCCAAAAAGGTGACCTCAAATGGTCTAACCTGACAACCGATTTTACTCACACAACCAAGTGGCCTGCAGCTCAGTCAAACATTGTTTCCATAGGCTCCACTTTAGTCACATCTCAATTATATGGGAGCAGTCTAGGGTAACTTTGGGAAAAGCCATGGAGAAGCAGAGACAAACAACCACTTACTCTGGCTGATGTTTAAGTGCCCTGTACTAGGTGCAGTTAAGCAAAAGAAAATTCTTGAGTTTAACCCTCTCACCATTGGTCAGCCCTCTTTGATCCTGCAAGTGCCACAAGCCGCTGGGCAATACAGGGTGCAGCTTGGAAAAACAGGACACGGAACAGTAGAACCTATGGTGATGGCTGTCAGGTAGTTGTCAGCCAGACCCATAGATTTTACGGTCTTGGGCAGGCAACGGTTTAATAACCTTTAAAGGAGCAGAGAAGGAGAGAGAGACAGGTTAGCAGAAGGAAAGCAAGCAAGAACACACTACATTGGATATATTCAAATTTATGAATCTTTGATCACATTGGAAAGCCATTAACAGCAAAAAAAAAAAATTAAAAATGGGGGGGGGGAGCAACAGACCGAGTGGCATGCTAAGATCTGAACAATCGTACTCCCTAAACAGCCACTGAGAAGAGTCTGAATGGCTGTTTGCTCAAGGGGTGTACCACCAAAAAAAAACCCCACCAGCAGCAATTCGTTATAATTCACCAGTACTTTTTCCAAAAAGGGCATGCAGCCAACCTTGACTTTAATGGTTCTGTACACAGAGCAGATCACACTCAAATGTGCATTTCTGCATGAAATCGCTTACATGTGCAAACTGACCAGGACCTCACTATTAAAGGAATTATTCAGTATAAAACTAAAAACTGGGTAAATAGACAGGCTGTGCAAAAGGAGATTTTGGACACACCAGAAAATCCTTTTCTTGTAGGCGCGAACCGTCAGTGCAGATGTAATGGGTTATGTTATCCTTCACCTTTGGAGGCAGGACAGAAGATTGTGGATTCTTGGCCACTCCCTTTGCATATAAGGTCTGGTTCCACCTCTTCATCTCAGTTCTTTTGAAAAGCTCAACAGATAAGAGATGATAGCGACAGAAAAGGTGCCTTGGCCCATACTAAAATCCGCCTGGGTGGAACTTATTGCACTGACAGTTTGGGCCTAAGAAAAAATAATTTTATGGTGAATCCAGAATCTCCTTTTCTGTATTGACCCTCCTGTCAGTGCAGACATAATGGGATGTCCAAAATTTGTCCCTCTATCAGGGTGGGTATGACCCTTGGATGCGTAGCATAATGTGCACGCTCATTGTGCAACAGCAGCCTGAAGAACTTTTTGGCCAAACGCAGCCGGTTGTGAAGCAAAAACATTTAAATGTATTTGGTGAAGCCCAGATGGCTGCCTTGCAAATCTGTTCTGCTGTTGCCATATTGTAAAGTGCCCAAGATGTGCTCTGTGCCCTTGTGGAATGGGCCTTTACTGAAAAAGGGCTGGGCTTCTGTTGGTAATCGTGAGCAGCGTTGATATTCTCTACCAACCAGAGGGCAACTGTCCTTTTCGATACGGCTAGTCCTTTGTGTGTAATAGCATAGAAAATAAACAAGTTATCAGAACGTTGGTACAATGATGATCTTTTAAAGTAAACTTTCAGTGCTCTCACATCTAGTGTATGTAAAAGTTTTCCTCTCTCGTGTGTCGGATGTGGGCAAAAAGACGGTACTATAATGTCCTGGTTGATGTGGAATTCCGACACTACCTTGGGCAGGAAACCCGGAATAGTCCTGAGTACCGCTTTATCAGAGTGGAGAGATGTCCATGGCTCTTTGCAAGAGAGGGTGGCCAGTTCGGACACCTGTGGTGGCTATCAAAAATGAAACTTTAAGTGACAACCACTTGTGATCGCACAATGTCAGTGGTTCAAAGGGGGGTTCTGGTTGCAATGCAGTCAGTAATAATGGCAGGTCCTAGGTTGAAAGTGGTTGCTTCAGTGGGGGGCACACTCTGGCTACCCCCTTAAAATTTTTTGGATCTCTGCTGTGTCTGTCCAACATGAGTGAGTTAAGACTGTCATGGCTGACACCTGGGTCTTAAGTGTGGGGAGAGCTAAGCCTTTCCGGAAGCCTTCGTGAGAAACTGTATAATGAGGCATGGAAATTCGCATTTCCAATGTAGACCCTTTTGTTGGCACCAGGCTAGGAATGTCCTACACACTTTAGTACACTATTGCTGTGGATTTCTTACATGCTTGCAATAGAATGTCTATGGCTGTGAGTATCCCCGACGAGTCCACCACCCGGTCTCAACAACCATGCTGTCAAACAAAGTAGTAGTAGGTTGGGATGAGTGAGTGGTCCCTGAGTGAGCAAGTTGGGTCGGGGAGGTAATCGCCAGGATCTGGATATAGATAGTTGAAATAGGTCCATGTACCATATACGGTTTGGCCAGTCGGGTGCTATGAGGATTGTGGTGGTTTTGCTGGAGGTGGAAATGGGTACACCAGACTGAAGGCCCATGGAATCACTAGGGCATCCACGGATGCCACCCCTGGATCGTTTGTTCTGGCACAATAAACTGGAAGTTTGGAATTGTGTCTTGAGGCTAACATGTCGATCTCTGGGTTGCCTCATCGGGGCTTCAGTTGGTGAAATACTTTGCCGTTGAGTGACCATTCTCCCTGGTCTACTGTTGTTCTGCTTAGGTAGTCTGCCTCCCAGTTCTGTACTCCTGGCACTGTCTGCTCTGCCCATTTTATGATCTGTGTGACTTCCTGCATGGCAAACCTGCTGCGTGTTCCTCCCTACTTGTTGACGTACGCCACAGCATTGTCCGATTGTACTCTGACCGAGTGATATTGTAGGAGTGATGACCAGCATTCCAGGGCTAGCGCTATCGCTCTGAGTTCTAGGACATTGATGGGTGGCGAGATTTCTCCTGGTGCCCATCTGCCCTGTAGGGTATGATTTTGGTAAACCGTTTCCCAGCCGGTGAGGCTGGCATCTGTGGGTCTGTTACTCTTGTCCTGTGGCAGGAATACTTTGAGCTTAAGAGTAGAACTGTAAGCCTAGAAACAGAATATTTTGGCTTGGCTGTAGAACACACTTGTAGTTTATCAGCCATCCATGTTGCGGTATGTCCTTGACTGCTTAGGATTCTGATGGTACTGTAATCGGTAAGTCGTCCAGATATTTATCCCCAGTGATCTGAGGTAGGCTATTATTGGAGTAAGAACTTTTGTAAAAACATGTGGCGCAGTACAGAGCCCCAAGGGTAATGCTGTAAATTGGTAGTGGCGGTCCCTGATGGCAAATCGAAGAAATCTGCGAGATTCTGGGGAAATAGGTATATGTAGGTAAGCATCCTGTAAGTCTATGGGAGTCATAAAATTGTTTGGTTCCATGGCTGCGATGACAGATTCCATCTTGAACTTTTGAGTGGCGACCCTTGTGTTGTGATTTTAAAATTAGGACTGGTCTGAAGCTGCCCTGCTTTATTCTTACGAGGAAGAGTTTTCAGTAGAACCTTCTGTATTGTTGTTCTCGTGGGACAACCTGTATCACTCCTGTCTGGTGGAGCAGACAAACTGCCTGATCTAAGAGGAGTGTATGTATGTATATTTTTATTTGTATAGCGCTCCTTGAGGGCAAAGCACTGTACAGCAAAACAATAAATTAGTAGTAACAAACAAGGGGTCATGGAAATAAAAAGTAACAATAAGTGTATTATATAATTATATGTATTATATAACAATAAGTGTAATATAATTACAATACAGATTAAGTGCTCAGTGTCAAGAAGACAAAAGGCTAGAGGACCCTACACCGTAGGGCGTACAGTCTAAATGTGAGGGTAACATACAGACAATTCGGAGGGGTATGCTGTAGGTTACAGTCATATAAGTGCCAGTTCCCGTGTTATCCAGGTTCTCCCAGAGGTAGTCTTTGATTTTAGATTTAAAAATACTGAAGGGGGATTCTCTCCGGAGAGTTTCAGGAATGGCATTCCAAATATAAGGAGCTGCAAGAGAGAAGGGCTTGATATGGGAAACAGCAGTAGTAGTGGGGGGTGCAACCACGATGTGTGGAATTTCCTTGGCGGTAGATTTGAAAAGGGATTTCTGTAACCTTGTTGGATTACTGTCAGCACCCAAGAGTCACATGTGTTTCCCATTCTCCCAGATATCTCTGTAGTCTGCCCCCCACCTGTAGAACGAAAGGAGTGAAAAGGTCTGCATTGGGTAGCCCAACCTTTTCTATTAGAGAATCTATTTGAATTATCAAATCTTTGTTTCTTTCCCATAGGAAGGAAAGTGATTTTCCCTTCCAGTTACTTCTGCTATAATTTGCTTGAGGTCAGGGCCGAACAGTGACTCGCCTGTGAATTTAAAGGAGAAACAAACCCCTTATTAAAAAAACCCGACCCCACCTCCCCTCGCCTAGCTGCTACCCTGGGCAAATACCCCTAATTATTTACTTTACCCTTGGTGCAGATTCGGGGATTGGAATTCACGGCAGCCATTTTCCGGATCTTCAATAATTGGAC
Organism: Xenopus laevis; assembly: GCF_017654675.1. Taxonomy (NCBI): domain Eukaryota; kingdom Metazoa; phylum Chordata; class Amphibia; order Anura; family Pipidae; genus Xenopus; species Xenopus laevis. The sequence continues at coordinate 20,626,779 of NC_054376.1, read as the reverse complement.
AACGAGACCAGCGTGGTGGTGCATGCACAGTTGGGGCAATGTCCCGGTCCTAAATAACTGCACATGCGCCAAAATTGCTGAAGCGCCGGAAGAGAACGCGAAGACCCAGAAGATGGCTGCAGTGAACTCTGATCCCTGAATCTGCACTGAGGGGTAAGTAAAAGTTAGGGGCATTTGCCCGGGGTAGCAGCTAGGCTGGGGAGGAGGAGGGGGTTTGTTTCTCCTTTAAGGGCAAGCAGTCTCAGCTTGGAGGCTGTGTCTCTGGACCAGTGACGGAGCCACAGGGCACATCTTGTGAAAACTGCATCTGCCGTAGACTTGGCTGCTAGTTAAACAACTTCCATTGCTGCCTCAATTAGTCTTTCCACGTCCCCCTGTAGCTCCTATTTTGATGATGGTGGGTTTCGGGCCAATTCCTGTGCCCAGTATTTTCCTGTACAAGCTAGGCCAGCAGATGCAAGTCGCTGGTCTTAATATTGCAGCTGCTTGGACATATGATTTTTTTTAGTGTGGACTCCATGCGGCGGTCTAAAGGTTCTCTAAAAGCGGCTTCCTCGGCTGGTAACGCTGTGTGACTGGACAGCCGAGCCACCGCGAGATTCCTCATGCTCGCGTATACGTTGCCTAGCAACTACTCGTGGCCGACTGTGCGGAGAATAGCCCGCTATTCTATATATTATAGGGAATTCCGACAAGATCTGCGGCAGAGTCCTCCGTACCTAGTCTACTCCCTGTTCCAAGGACACTGTGATCCCTCTACCGCTTAAGTCAAGGGTGACTGTAACTGCGGTATTGTCTGCCTGTTGAACCCTGGGGACTTCTCAAGGGTTTCACCGCAGCATACGTGGGCCATTTCTTTGTGCCAGATTTTGGGGCGGGTAGCTCTGTGTACCGGGTAACAATTATCCTAGGACAACTCTGTGTGTCCATTATGACCTGTGTTCCTACTGGGTCCTTGCAGAATGCTAGCACGAATCCTGTGCCTAAAACACGCACTAGAGAGCAGCTCTGCGTACCCTCAAGTTTGCGTGTTGCTGTATTTTTGATCCAAGAAGAAATTGATAAACAAAATTTATTAAAAAAGGAAAATAATAGAGAATTTAAAAATCCGCTGCCCTTCATCTCCAAGGCAGGACAAAAGAACCGAGGTGAAGCCAGACCTTATATGCAAAGGGAGGGGCCAAGAATCAACAATCTTCTGTCCTGCCTCCAAAGGTGAAGGATAAAATAACGCATTACGTCTGCACTGACAGGATGGCCGCTAGAGAAAATAAAAAATGTTTTAGAAACAGTTAGCCAAAAATTTAATGTATAAAAATGTATGTGCCTCCCCCCCCGCCTCAAGTCACCGATTGGTTACTGCCTGGTAACCAATCAGTGGAAACCAAGAGAGCCACAAAGCAGGAAGTAGTGTTCTGGCTATTATTGTAGACATCCAGTCATGCCAGCAGTAACCAATCAGTGACTTGAGACTGTCGGCACCAGTTGTTATACGGCTATCCTGGAGTGCTCTTTATCAGCAGAGAAAACGCACTAAACACCAGTCTTAAAGGAGAATTCAACCCGTAATAAAAAAAAAAAAAAAACTCCCCTCCCCCCGAGCAAATGCCCCTTATGTTTTACTCACAGCAGCCATCTTCTTCTCCGGTAATTTGTGTTTAAGGGCGCCCGTGGACTACGAGGACAGAATCTGCATGGAGGAGGTGAGTATTAGGGCCATTTGCCCGGCGGGGGGGGGGGGGGCGCAGGTAGGCTGAGGGGAGGAAAGTTCTAGGTCCAGGGGAGGGTTTTTTTTTAATTTTTATTACAGGTTGAATTCTCCTTTAAGGAGACTAAGGCATTTATAAAGCGCCCCTTAGCAAAACCCCATGTAAGCAATAACAAATGTAAATTTATGCACCAATGAAGTCAGCAGTAGTGCTTGGCCCGATTGTAATATGCTCACTTTATAGGAGGAATACCATTTTACTCTTGGGGTGCCAAAAGTTAGGCACCCCCAAGTGATATATACTTACCTGACACCCTGGGCCAGTGATCCTATCAGCAGAAAACTGCAATGGCCTAGCAAGCACCATGGAACAATCGTCTTCCGGCTTCTTCTTATGAGTGTGCAGTAGAGCGAAAAGTCAAAGCTCTGGCAAATTTGAAAACCGAAGAAGCAGAAAGAGGATCACTCCATGGTGCTAGCTGAAATAACATTGGGCTGGTGTGGTTTTCTGCTGATACAAGCACCAGCCCGGGGTGTCAGATAAGTATACATAATCACTTGGGGTGCCTAACTTTTGGCACCCCCTAGTTTAAAATGGGATTCCTTCTCCTTTCAAAGGCAGATTAAGTTTGTACCATTAGTTATCTACATTGGGAAGTTCCATAGGTAGCCTGCTATGAATAGAGGCCTTAAAGTTACAGTTATTCTTTCTCGGACATGTTTTACCAGTTTACTCACAGAATGTAGTGTGGGTGAAAGTCAAAACTAGCTTTTTTTCCTTAACATTTCTTTCATTGTATAGCACAGTCTTACCACCTCATATGTAAAGCAGCTCTTTGAAAAAAAATCTTCTAGTCCTTGACTTACCTTTCTGCAGAGATTCACCAAATCAAAAAAACTTTTGGACCTGGAAGAGCCCCTAAATCTGGTCACAAAGATCAGAATCCTGAATGCTCACCTGCATATTCAGATTGTAATCTGCACAAAAGAATGTCGTTGGCTCTGGAGCTCAGTGCACTTGAGCCAGATGACAAAAAAAGAAACTAAAAATGTTAAAGGGCTTGTTCACCTTTCATTTTTAGTATGATGTACAGAGTAATATTCTGAGACAATTTGCAATTGGTTTTCATTTATCACATGGTTGTTTTGAGTCATTTAGCTTTTTATTCGGCAGCTCTCCAGTTAAGTTTCAGAAATTGGATTGCTAGGGTCCAAGCTTCCCTAGCAACCATTTATTGAATTAAATAAAAGACGAGCATGAATAGGAGAGGGTCTGAATAGAAAGTGAAGAAATAAAGTAGGAACAATTCCTCTGTAGCCATACAGAGCATTTATTTTTAAGATGGGGCAGTGGCCCCCATTTGAATGCTGTGAGCATAGAGGATGTCAGTACTCAAAGTACCTGTTGTGCTGCAACAAACAACCCAACACATACAGTATGAGGCACATTTATCAAGTGACAAATTTCAAATGAATGGAAGTTTTTTTTCGAACTCCCTCAAATTCGAATGAATTAGAAATTCAACTAGGTGAAATTTATTAATAAAATTGAATTATTAAAAGTCAAATAAATTTAAACCACTCGAAAACTTGAATCAAACTCGATTCAAGTTTTTTTCTCAAAAAAACCCCGAATGTCACCAAATTGATCCCTGGACCTCTCCCATGGACATAAACAGTAATTCTGCAGGTTTTAGGTGGCGATTAGTTGAATTTGAATTCTTAAATAATTTTCTTTTCTTTTTTTGAGTAATTGAAACAGAAGCTCTACGGGCTGTTCTGTTTGGCTGGCTAACCATTAGATAGTTAAGCTACTATGCAAGAAGAGTCTCCTGATGTTCCCCTGCCCAGTTCTACAGCTCACTGTCAACTACAACCAACGTTTAGAATCTTTACATTTACTTACACAAATTTAAAGGTGAGGGCGAACTGTTGGGTGACCAAAAAGCTTCTGAGCTTGCCTTGCAGGCTGGAGTCATTTTCAGTTTCTTAGCTGGTGGGGTACTGTTGCCCGCTGGTCTGGAGTGAGTAAGGCCTGTTAGGGATGATCTGGACCGAGGTCCAGCATCTGCCACCTTACCATGGGAACGTCCAACTTCTGTCTTAACCCGAGCATGTAGGGGCTCCGCTAACTTTTGGTGAACTCCAGCATCGGGTGCCATGGAATGTGGGGAAGTGGCATTACTAATTGTGGTACGAGGGCCAGCGGACGATCCACCGGGGCTCTTAAAATGTGGAGATGTCTCTGAAGAGCCACTACTTGCAGCAATTCTACTAGCACCTTCTGCATTCAAGGAGTGGGAGCTACTTTCAGGAGTTTTAGGAGGGCCATTGGCACCTTTAACCATAGCGTCTGCTATCTTGGTAAAAGCACCGTCGTCTATCAACTTGGCACGAGCTGCCCCACTGCTGGCCTGACTTGTGCTCATAGCAGCTTCAGTAGAGGTGCGCTCCTCAGCAGCCTCGGTGAGAGAGTCTGTTTCATTGGTTCCCTGACTAGACAGACGCTTTTTGAACTCTCCACTTTTGATGAGGGAGTTAAGCGCGGCAATAGGGGAACCTTTGGCATCAGGATCGTTTACTCCGAGGTGGCGCAAGTGCGCTCGGGCGTGGCTTGAAAGTCCTTTGCGAGTCTCAAACCAGGCACCGCAAAACTGGCAGTCGGTTTCTTTGCCAGATTCTCCATCCAAGGCTAAAGAGAAAGAAAACATGAAAGGAGAAGACACAAGGGAAAGGCGTTTATGAAATGACGTGCAAAAATGGAGAAAAGGGCGAAAGGAAGTAAAAAGGGAGATAAGGAAATGACAGGAAGGACAGGGAAGAAAAAATGACAAGTTCCACAATTACAAAAAAAAAGTGAGGATGATTTATAGGGATATCAAGATACAGTAAGTTGAAGATGCATGCAGTGGATATAGGACACAGCCAGTAGAGATGCAAGTAACAAAAAATAATTATGGAAGGAATGGGAGGAGGGAAGAAGGTAAGTGGGGGAAGAAAGTGGTGAAATAAGCTAAATATTAATAGAAGTGCCTGCCTTTCACCAACTGGCATCAATAGAAGCTCCCACAACCCCCCAGTCAGAGGCTTCACAGCAGCACTCACTCAGATTCAGGGGCCCTTCCTCGTCCCCCCATTGGCCCCTTGGGGATCCTGTCCGGGGGCTTCCTGACTTCTTGGCCCCCAATATGGATTCATCCTGTGGCAACTTGCCCTGCTTAGCCAGCTCATACAGCAGGTCAATGGGGGCCCCACTGCTTTCCGACTCTGCCACCCCCAGGTGCCTCAGGTGGGAGCGTGCATGGCTGGACAGGCCCTTCCGGGTCTCGAAGCAAGCGCCACACACCTCACACGTGGTCTGACTTGGGCCTGGCGGGTACCAATCACAAGTTGAATTACTGGGAGAACGGTAAGGGGCCATGATGATCTTACCAGCCGACATACAAGTAACATTAAAGCCCCACTTAGCCAACACTAAATACCCCTTAAAGGAACAGTAACATCAAATTTTTTTTAAAAAAATTTGTTAGTATAGAACGAAATAAAAACACCAAGACAAATTAAACTTTAAAATAGCAAAGCCTTTATTAAGAAATAACTTACAGAAACTCTGCTTCCTGTCCTCTACAGAAAAGGCGACAACAATCCATTGTGCGGCACTTGATTTCTTCTCCCATCTTCTACTGGCAGTGCGTGTAAAGCGATATTGGCACTGCTGAACAAGTGCTCGGATACAACTCGTTCTCGGTGCCCTGCAGTGTCGGACTGGACCCAGACACGCTCCCCATCGAAAACTGATGTTGCACCCCCCTGGACCTTCCCCGACAGCATCCACAGCAGTTATGTATACGATATGCGTGGGGGCGGCATCAGAGAGTTGCTAAATCCGACAATCGGGAGGGGGGCCCTGAGGCGGTATGGGGGATTCTAAGGAGGCAGCTACAGTGGGCCCCTGAACCCCAGTCCTATGCTGGTGCCCTGTGCCACTGTCCGGTAAATGTCCTCAGAGAAGCGACACACACACTGGAACAGACTCCAGTAGCTCCCTGCCTGTAAGAAAAGTATAACAGCGCGTTCGGCCCCAACGTTCAGCCCACCCCTTACCTGCAGGACAGTATCACCTTCTAGCCGCTTCCCATGTAGGACCTTCCCCGACAGCATCCACAGCAGTTATGTATACGATATGCGTGGGGGCGGCATCAGCGAGTTGCTAAACCCCAGTCCTATGCTGGTGCCCTGTGTCCTCCCAACTGGCAACCCAACCAGGTACACCAGGCTTCCTGCTGGAGGAGCGGGCGGTGTGTATCATCGGTATGTGCTTTCTCAGTCTACATGGGAAGCGGCTGGAAGGTGATAGTGTCCGGCAGGTAAGGGGTGGGCCAAACGTTGGAGCCGGATGCGTTGTTATACTTTTCTTACAGGCAGGGAGCTACTGGAGTCTGTTCCAGTGTGTGTGTGGAGCGCTTCTCTGAGGACAGTTACCGGACACCAGCATAGGACTGGGGTTCAGGGGCCCACTGGGGCTGCCACCTAAGAAGCCCCCATACCGCCTCAGGGCCCCCCTCCCCATTGTCAGATTTAGCAACTCTCTGATGCCGCCCCCACGCACGGGGGTGGGCAACATCAGTTTTCAGTGGGGAGCGTGTCTGGGTCCAGTCCGACACTGCAGGGCACCAAGAAGGAGGGCAGTTGTCGGCACTGCTGAACAAGTGCTCGGATACATCGCCTTCCACACGCTGCCAGTAGAAGATGGGAGAAGAAATAGTGCCGCACAATGGATTGATGTCGCCTTTTCTGTAGAGTACAGGAAGCAGAGTTTCTGTAAGTTATTTCTTAATAAAGGCTTTGCTATTTTAAATTTAATTTGTCTTGGTGTTTTTTATTTCATTCTATATAAATAAATTTTTAAAAAAATGTTTTTGATGTTACTGTTCCTTTAAAGGAGTAGATCCACTGTATGTAATTAAATTCCAATTTGATAAATTGTCATGTGTTTTTTGAATATGTCTGTTATTTTACAGCTCTTACATTTAGCATTTCAACTACCCTGGACCTTAATAATCAGACAGCTGAAATGGCAAAAAAAATTTGAAAATGAAAAAAAAAAAAAAAGTCTGTCATAGAACTTCTATCTTCAGTCATCTCTGTTCATGATGTCTATATTCAATTTACCTGTAATGGCTGCAATAATCAGCTGCTCCTGCACTGAACGTGTGCAGTGTAAGTGGCATCTAAAGATTTATCAGGTGGGTGATACTTCCTTATTTAAGGTAATGAGTGATGTGTTACAAATACACTGTATGCAACAGTTTAAAGGACCAGTAACGTCAAAAAATAAAAGTGTTTTAAAGTAATGAAAATATAATGCAGTGTTGCCCTACACTGGTAAAACTGCTGTGTTTGCTTACGAAACTCTACTGTTGTTTATATAAATAAGCTGCTGTGTAGCAATGGGTGCAGCCATTCAAAGGAGAAAAGGCTCAGGTTACACAGCAGGTAGCAAATAAGCTCTGTTTAATGGTGTTATCCATTAGTTAACCTGTGCCATATAGCCGTTTTTCAATTTCCGCCATTGCTCCACAGCAGCTTGTTTATATGAACTATAGTAGTGTTTCTGAAGCAAACAGATCAGTTTTACCAGTGCAGGGCAACAGTACATGATATCTTCATTACTTTAAAACACTTACATTTTTTGGTGTAACTGTTCCTTTAAGTAAAATTAAAAAGTTATGACAGCAGGCAGTGACTTAACTAGATGCTACTGGGCCCCACAGCAAATTAATTTTAGGGACCCCAACATATCCAGAGGTTGTCCTGTTTTACCAATATATGTTGAAATTGCTGATATATATCTCCTGGGCCCTCCCTTTCTGCTTCCTCTGTAGTTACACCCCTAAGACCAGGCATAGGGCTCAAGGGGAACTTGGGATTTAGTTTGGCACAGATATTATTTGGGCAGGTCCCAGATAACATCGCCACTGTAATTCTATTCTAAGGTCTAATGTACCTTTTGCGTCTGCGCTCTGTTCAGAAGGCATTTTCTCTGCAGTGTGCCCAGAATCCGGTCTCAAGGTTTGGGATCTGATTAGATCCAGTGAATCACCATCTTCCTCTTCTGAGCCCAGTGCTGTAAGAGTTCAAAAGGCTTGGGTTTAGGAAATCTAACCCAACAGAAGGACAATTCTTGATAAGGGCGACAGTTAAAAGACAAACATAAATAATATCGGCAAAGGTTAGTCACCGGGACCAAATGAATTCTTAATGCAGTATGTGCTATGAACAATTTAAGAAATATGCATTCTATATATTCCATAAACATATTTATTATACATGTTTATAGGTGTTAGAAGGAAGTGATTTTGCTGGTGGTCCAGTCAGTTTCCATTATACCATCACAGCCATGAGTCTGCCCCATAATTAAAGGGGTTGTTCACCTTTAAATTAACTTTTAATATGATGTAGAGCGTGATATTCTGAGACAATTTGCAGTTGGTTTTATATTATTTGTGCTTTTTGAGTTATGTAGCTTTTTCTTCAGCAGCTCTCCATTTTGCAATTTCAGCAATCTGGTTGCTAGAGTCCAAATTACCATAGTCCCATGCATTGATTTGAATGAGACTGGAATATGAATAAGGAATAGGAAGATGAGCAATAAAAATTAAAAAAAAAAAAAACAATACACGTGTAGCCTTACAAAGCATTGGTTTTGAGATGGGATCAGTGACCTCCCATTTGAAAGCTGAAGAGTCAGAAGAAAAAGGCAAATAATTCAAAAAACTATATATATATAAAAAAAAAAAAAAAAAAAGGAGGGAAGAACAAAGACAAATTGAAAAGTTGCTTAGAATTATACATTCTATAACAAACTAAAAGTTAACTTAAAAGAAAACTATACCCCCAAAATGAATATTTAAGCAAAAAGTTTATATCATATTAAAAGAATCTGATCAAACTGGTAATATATTTAAAGGAGAAGGAAAGGTTAAAACTAAGTAAGCCTTATCAGAAAGGTCCATCTAAATATACCAGTAAACCCCCAAAGTAATGTTGCTCTGAGTCCCCTGTCAAAAGAAACACAGCATTTCTTTCCTTCTATTGTGTACACATGGGCTTCTGTATCAGACTTCCTGCCTTCAGCTTAAACCTCATTGCCCTGGGCAAGAGCATGCTCAGTTTTCTCCTCTCCCTCCCCCCTCCTCCCTTCTCTACTGTAATCTGAGCCCAGAGCAGGGAGAGACTCAGGCAGGAAGTGATGTCACACCAGGTTAATACTGCAGCTCCTATTCTAAACAAACAGAGAGTTTCTAGAGCTTTTTACTCAGGTATGGTAAAACATTCTACAAAATAAATATAGCATTCTAGCCTGCACTATTGCAGCTAATCTATTGGCAATAAAATGCCTCCGTAGCTTTCCTTCTCCTTTAAGTAAATATTGCCCTTTTACATCTCTTGCCTTGAACCACCATTTTGTGATGGTCTCTGTGCTGCCTCAGAGATCACCTGACCAGAAATACTACAACTCTAACTGAAACAGGAAGAAGTGTTGAAGCAAAAGACAGAACTCTGTCTGTTAATTGTTTCATGTGACCTAACAAGTATGGTTTGTGTGCACAATGAATTGTTCAATCCCAGGGGGCAGCCCTTATTTTTTAAAATGGTTATTTTCTATTCAATGGCACATACTACTAGAAAAGTATATGATTATGAAAATGATTTATTTACATGAAGCAGGGTTTTTCATATGATCGGTTTTATGCAATATCTTTTATGAGCCGCCGCTTTTAACGCTTACTGGCTGCCTTGGTTATCACCAGAAAGATCTCAGGGCATTGACTAAAAGGTACCTCCACCGAAAAGCTTTTTAAAGGACCAGTAACATCAAAAAATCTTTTACAAAAATTAGTAGAATACAACAAAAAAAAAAAACAGCCAAGACAAATTAAATGTTAAAATAGCAAAGCATTTATTAAGAAATAACTTACCGAAACTCCACTTCCTGTCCTCTACAGAAAAGGCGACACGGCGACCATCCATACTGCAGCGCTCGATTTCTTCTCCCTGGCTATTCACTGACAGTGTGTCCTCTGCCCCGATCTCGTTCTCCAGCTCTCGGTGCCGATACCTCTTCCTCGCTGCCAGTTCATTATCCGTCCTTCGCTACAGTCAGTTAGCGGTGCCTGTTCTACTTCTATTTGCTGCTAGAGGAGGAGTTGATGCTTGTGGTTCTCATACTGGTTCTGCTGGGCAAGTTTCCATTCTTATTCTGTAGGATGGGACTGATGGAGCTGACTGAGGTCACATTGGTCGTCGCACACTCCATCAGCCTGCAGCCGGTCCCTGATCTTCACGCGAATATCCCCAGGTCGCTGTGTTTGTCTGTATGTGTATCAGCGCGATGTACGACCCCGCCGTGCTCCTGCCGCCCCCCCGCCTTGTATGGGTCTTTGGTGGAAGATCAGCGCGGGAAGCAGGGCATCAGCAGGTCCCCATCCTCTTCTTCCTCTGCCCGCCGTTCGTCCTGCATGATCTCCTCTGCTGTGCGAGAGCCCTATGAGCCTAATGGACCGATACAGGTGCCGCGCTCACTAGTGACCGTCATGCAAGTCATCTGCAGCTGCTTCAACTTAGTAGCTCCATGCGATGCGCTTGGGTTCCAGCTGGACAGGAATGGAAGATCGATTCCAAACAAAAGCGTGCGGACACCAACGTGCAGTCTGCGGGGGGAGCCGAACCGGTGCCGATACCAATTCCTGCGAGAGCGCAGGGTTTGCACAAACAGCTGTCCAGCTGGATTGCTGCAGTTGCTGCTAAGTTATGGATCAGCAGAAGTGGACGAGCGTTTGCTCCCTGTGCCACTTCTCTGGCTGCTCATTCATTCAGCTCTCCGGTAGCTTTGGGAGAAGCTAAGGCTGCCGGGTCCCAGGCAGAGAAAAAGCCCTGGGGAGCTGCTGTGTTGGGGATCACTAGAACCCAAGCGCATCGCATGGAGCTACTAAGTTGAAGCAGCTGCAGATGACTTGCATGACGGTCACTAGTGAGCGCGGCACCTATATCGGTCCATTAGGCTCATAGGGCTCTCGCACAGCAGAGGAGATCATGCAGGACAAACGGCGGGCAGAGGAAGAAGAGGATGGGGACCTGCTGATGCCCCGCTTCCCGCGCTGATCCTCCACCAAAGACCCATACAAGGCGGCGGGGTCGGCAGGAGCACGGCGGGGTCGTACGTCGCGCTGATACACATACAGACAAACACAGCGACCTGGGGATATTCGCATGAAGATCAGGGACCGGCTGCAGGCTGATGGAGTGTGCGACGACCAATGTGACCTCAGTCAGCTCCATCAGTCCCATCCTACAGAATAAGAATGGAAACTTGTCCCAGCAGAACCAGTATGAGAACCACAAGCATCAACTCCTCCTCTAGCAGCAAATAGAAGTAGAACAGGCACCGCTAACTGACTGTAGTGAAGGACGGATAATGTACTGGCAGCGAGGAAAAGGTATCGGCACCAAGAGCTGGAGAAGGAGATCGGGGCAGAGGACACACTGTCAGTGAATAGCCAGGGAGAAGAAATCGAGCGCTGCAGTATGGATGGTCGCCTTTTCTGTAGAGGACAGGAAGTGGAGTTTCGGTAAGTTATTTCTTAATAAATGCTTTGCTATTTTAACATTTAATTTGTCTTGGTGGGTTTTTTTTGTTGTATTCTAACTAATTTTTGTAAAAAAAATTTTGATGTTACTGGTCCTTTAAGATTAAGCTTTCCAATACACATTTACAGCGGTTTTACAAACAAACACTGTTCTCATCCCTAATGTTCTTTCCAAAGCCTTTTTGCACAATGGTTGGCATGGTGGCCTTGGTGACCCTGATATGTATGTTTCCTCCCACCCTCCGAAAACATACAGGCAGGTTAATTGGCTCCTGACAGAACTGACCCTACTGTGAAATAGACTTTAAGCTCTACTGGGACAGGGATGAAGGTACAAGTCAAGTCCCCTTGCTGTAAGAGTAGCAGATTTTTTCAGAAGCAAACTCAGGCTGTCAGCCTTCAGCTCCTTCCCCCCAGTCCAAAGCCGAGGTAAGTGCAAACAATGAGGCTACTCTAACCGGTATTTACTGCTCCTAGTAACCCCCCCCCCAAAGGAGAATCCAGCCAGCCGGAAGTGAGGCCAGCGCAGCTTCAGCTGGACCAGTTGGTCACCCTAATGAAGTTCCCGAAGACTATATTTACAGTGAAAGACTCATCCAGCAGTTCAGACTCATGGGCCCCCATCTAAGCAAACCGCCATCTCCCCCAACAGACGGAAACCAACGCGCATGCTTGATCAACAAGTCCTAAACCTGCGGGATATCTACAGTTCGCAGAAAGGGGTCCATCGCCATACCCCCACGTGCAGTACCACATACCCCTCTACATACAAGTCCTTCTCCCGTGCGCAGACTACGCTCAATCGCCCTGTCACCCCTTCAACTCTGTCTCTTCTCTACTCACCTGCTTTAAGCCCTCCGTTCCCGGGCCTTAGCGACGCTCCAGCCCCGTCACTCTCCTCACCCCGCCCCGATACTTCAGCTTCCTCCCGTTGCCCCTGCCCCCCGCCTCTTTTCGTTTCCTCCTCTTGTATTCTCCTCCCCGGTTTCCCCGCCTCCTGTGCCACGCCAGGTTTCTGTTCCCCGCACTTTCCTAATTCCCCGGCCTCCTTTGTCCGCTCGCTGGGCGCCGCCATGATGCGAAACATAAGCGCGTGCATGAGGCAGGCGAAAGGGGGCACGCGCACGTTCCTGAGAGGATGACTGGCGCGAGGAACAAACACTGGAAATGCTCAGCCAATCAGGAGTCGGCGCGCTGAGGCGTATCAACCAGTTACAAGGAGGCGCGACCTTCCTGAAGCCGCTCGCCAAGAGAATTAGTACCTCAGGGAGCTTGCAGCTCGCATTCACTGTGTCTTTAACTGTGGCATACATAGGTATAGTTTTGCATTCTCACCAACCAGGGGCTGCCTATTCTTCCAGCCAAGCAAGCCTAGCAAAAGGCTCCGCTGAATGTCACATGTTGCCGGAGTGGTTTCATCTATTTAACTTAAAGGGGCTCCCCTAAACCTTGGGAACAAGACGTTTTATATCGTAAACAAAATCACCCGTTGTAAAATATATCCTTATAATACACAAAAGCCATGAATATCTTGTAAATTATATCCTTATAAACGGTGAGTTCTGATGTCATCAGTTATAAACTGTGAGGTCTCGTTTTGTCACGACTCATGGAAACGTGTTTATTATAACAAATAATAAATTACCCCCATTTGCAAAATATGAGGATATTGGAAGTTGCCTTGGAGCTCTATGACCTGCAGGGCAGGGCCAAGGTAGTTTAGCACCCTAGGCAAGAGCTTGAATCAGCACCCCCCCCGTCGAGCATTGCCATTTCCCACCTTACCATGACGATATTTAAATAAAGAATCCATCATACAGCCCCCCTGTACCTCTGCCAGCAAGCCCAGCAGCCATCCATCATACTGCCCCCTGTACCTGGCACACAAGCCCAGCAGTCATTATATTGCCCCCAATCTTTACCTGTGCCAGCTGCAGCAGCCATAAATAAATCAAATCATACTGCCCCCACCCCAAGTATCTATGTACCTGCCCAGCAGCAACATTAAAAAATATGACTCCCAAATCTGTACCTGGCTGTGCCAGCAGGAAGCTTCACAATACAGAAAGAATATCTTTAATGTGATTCTTCAATGCAACTGTGCAAGGCTGCGAGCACTGAGCCACACCAACGCGCCAGGCCGACAGCTCTCTGCCTCTCTCTGGTGCGTCATTGACGTCAGTCATGTGTACGCACATTGCGCTGCTCCACCACACCGGACAGAAGCAGCTCTTAAGCTGTCTAGCACTTGCCAGCAAGAGGTATAAGGTGAGGGAGGTGAGGCGATAGGTGGCATTATTATATAAATAAATAAGCACTCAAAAAACAAAACAAAATGAAAAACAAAAAAAATTTTTGCTTTAAAATGCGCCCCTCAATGATGGCGCCTTAGGCAACCGCCTACTCTGCCAACCCCTAGTTCTGGCCCTGGTAAGCTTTCATACATCTGCTAGGAAAGGAGCCCCCCTATAAGATATATTAGATCTGTCAATGAATATCTGACACCCAACTGCTGCATGAAGACAGAATGAAGAGAAACAGATGCTGAGAGAGAAATAGTGAAGATAAACTTGATTATTTCAGAAACGGTACAGAATATTTAATTGATTGTATTTCGTTTCTTATTTCAGTATGAGGAAGCTTATATTAAATTTTTATTTCACAATAGTTCCCCTTTAATTTAAAGGTACAACCCTTTTAACCCCTTGTTGTTGGGCATTTGCTGGCAGCAGAGGGAGTTGGAAGGATTTATAGAATCATACGCTGTATGTTGATATAATAGAGACCCCTTTGTGTGTGTGTTTATTAGCATTTGTGGGGGTTGCTTACCAACCCCTCAGTTACAGAGAAACCAAGTGTTACTATCAGCAGAACAATGGCACCAACCATTTAAACATAACGGCAGGAATAAAGCGCAAAGGCATCAACCCATACCTGTCCCCGCAGCCGCCTTCCACTGCACAAACCCGCAACCACTCCAACAACAAATATTAAATGCCCTGCTCCAGCCCCGGGCCTATCCCTTCTCAAAGAAACCTCTACGGACAAGCCGCTCGCGGGAAATGACAGGAGAAAGAGTTCTTTTGCGTGAACTGTTCGTCAGCTATGTCAGAGAAAACCCAATGGCATCACCGTGTCATTGACATTAGTGACATGCGTACGGACATCGTCTGCTCCACTGGACAGAAGCAGCTGTCTAGTACTTGCCGGCAAGAGGGATAAGGCGAGGGAGGTGAGGTGGGAGGTAGATGCCGCCCGACTCTGAGTGCCATGATTATATAAATACATTTTAAATAAGTGATTAAAAAAACACGAAATGAAAAAAAAATCCTCTTTAAAATGCGCCCATCACTGGTGGCGCCCTAGGCAACCGCCTACTCTTCCTACCCCTAGTTCCGGCCCTGATGACCTGTATAATGAAACTCCTCGGTAACTTATAATATCCTTATATTTTACAAGAGGGGGTACTTTAGTCACTATATAAACGTGAGTTCTGATGTCATCAGTTATAAACATTGAGTTCTGATGTCATTTCTGTCACATGACTCACTGAAATTTGTGTATTATAATAAAGTATCCCCATTTGCAAATTATATAGTGGATAATGTACCCCCCTACTGTAATTTATAAAGATATTATGTTACCGAGGAGTTATGTGACCATATAAAATATACAGGTCACATAACTCCGAGGTGACTTTTAATATCTTTATAAATTTCAAGTAGGGGGTACATTATTCATTATAATCTAAAGTTTCAGAGAGAGAAGGGTAGTTGTGGAGGGGTGTGCCTGTGTGAGTGCTGAGGGAGAGAAGACTCCTACACAGACTGACTGAGGCTTACCATGTGGTCATGGTGGGTGGTGGCACACTGCAGTAGGCAGTCTCTCTGTTCAAGTCTCGTGAGCCGAGACCTCCACACTCTGTCTCCCCAGACTCCACACAGGGCAGTCACACAGTCTGACTCCAGCCAGCGAAGCAGAGGGGAGGGGGGCGTGCCGGTGCAGCACAGCTGTGACGTCCACACTCTGTCTCCCCACCCACCCAGTCTCCAAGACTGAAGAGTGACAGGGTGTGGGAGGGGGCAGAAGAGGGAGAGAGGCGCTGATCATTCCCCATTGATTTGTGTTTCTGGAGCACAAGTTTTTCTGCTGCTCTTAAAGAGCCTCCCTGCAGCAGGGCTATTTGGCAGCCCGAACTCTGCGTGAGGCTGCAGCAGTCACTAAACAGCGGCGCTGCTCCTAACAGGAGGGGGAGGGAATTAGGTCAAAGGCCGCCTCCTTAGACGGCACTCACTGCCTGACATCTCCGCTCCCTGGGGCTTAGAGTTTTGGCTCTGGGGAGAGGAGCGTTCCATGCCGTATGCGCTGCGTGAGTTAGTACGATTTAATCCCAGCAGTCAGAAGGGAGAGGGCAAGAGCGGAGGTACAGTAAAGCTGCAGGGAGACGGAAGTGGTGAGCAGCAGAGGAAGTGCTGACCCAATAAACGGCGCGTTCCGACGTCAGAACGCGCCGTTTATAAGGATATAATTTACAGTCTGGTCCCATAGGGAAATGACCAGACTGTAGATTATATGAGGATATTAGAAGTTACCTTGGAGTTCCATGACCTATATGAGTGCTGTCCAAGTTCTGTGGTACCGAGGGCCAAAATTTTACTGGCCTATGTGGAGGAGGGCCGATAATGGAAGTCAGTGTTGGCCACTCCCCGAACTTTTAAGATCGTATCCACATTAACGGTGGTAGTACACCAAAAAACCAAATGGTTGGTGCTCACTGCAGGGAAATCCCTCATGACTCATATGTGAAAAATTTAAGTCATGTTAAAAACCTTAAATCCATATGCCTCATCCTCCCCTGTGGATAATACAACAACCCCCCAACACATGATTAAACACCTTAGGGGCCCTTAACAACAATTTCCAAATGCTAACAAACCCCTAACAGGCTTACATCCCACAGGTAGGGTAGGGCAAGCAGCACTGGGCAAGCAGAGAATGGCACACACAGGGAGGCAGGGCCAGGCCAAGGTATTTTTGCACCCTAGGCAAAGGCTTCAATCAGTGCCCCCTCACCCAGTCTTGCATTACCATTTCCCACCATACCAGTCATATAGCCCCCTGTACCTGTGCCAGCACCTATCATATTGCCTCCATTTGTACCTATACCAATGGCAGTCAATCCCTCAGATTGCCCCCAGGCCCCAATCTGTACCTGTGCCAGCATAAGACAAAACATCCATCATCTGTACCTATGCCAGCGGCAACCAAAAGAATCCATCATATTGCCCCAATTTGCATCTGTTCCAGCAGTAGCCAAAAATCCATCATATTGCCCTCAAACATATGTGTACCTGTGCCAGCAGCCACCATATTGCCTCATGTACCTGAGCCAGCAGCAACCAATCCCTTATATTGCCCCCAATCTGTACCTGTGCCAGCATCAGCCAAAAATCCACACTATTGCCTCCATATATGTACTTGTGCCAGCAGCAGCCAAATATCCACCATATCATCTGTTTACCTGTGCAAGTAGCAGCCAAGATATTGCCCACAAATATGTAACTGTGCCAGCAGCTGCCAAAAGGGTGCTGGGGAGTGATTCTGTCTGGAACAGGGGGTTTATAAAGTTGAAAAACTATTAAAGGCCAAGCAAATCAGGGTTTAAAAAAGAAAGAAAGGAAATTCCCCTTAAAAGTGTGCCCTGCTCATGATTGCCCCTAGGTGGGCGCCTACTCTGCCTGCCCCTAGTTCCAGCCCTGCAGGGAGGGAAGGCAGAACAGAGCAGGAGACAAATAAAGCTATCAGTCTAATGTGTACTACATACAGTGACACAGTGCTGTTGCCCCATTAGCATTTTGAATAAAGTGTGAACAGATGAACACTGTGGTCAGTTTCAGTCTGGGTCTCAGGTGTGAACAGTACAGGCCTTTAGGCTAAGGGCACCACTAGGCGATAGCGCCGCGATTTGACTCGGGGACACTGGGGAAACTTTGGCGCTGGCGTCTATGGGGAATCGCGACAAATCGCCAGCGTAAAAACACACGCGGCGATCTTTTTTCTATTGTCGCTCGAAATCGCCTAGCGAGGCGATTTCGAGCGACAATAGAAAAAAGATCGCCGCGTGTGTTTTTACGCTCGCGATTCCCCATAGACGCCAGCGCAAAAGTTTCCACAGCGATTGCGGATTAAAAGTCGCGGCGAAAAGCCTAGTGTGCCCTTAGCCTTAGGATATAAACAATAAACAATACAGGGGAATCACAGGTGTGATACAGGGGATTAGAATGAGGTTTAAACAATGCAGGGGCCAGTTTATCTCTACAGTGATACCTTTTAAAGATTACATATGGTAAACAGACACAGCATCTGGGGGGCCAAAGAAGGGGGGGTCACGGGCCGCATGCGGCCCGTTGGCCGCCAGTTGGACAGCCCTGACCTATATGGTCATTAAACTCCTCGGTAACTTATAATATCCTTAACATTTACAAGAGGGGTACTTTATTCACTATATAAATGACTCTTAGTGATGTCATCATTTATAAACTGAGCTTAGTGATGTCAATTGTCACGTGACGCAATGAAACGTGTAGGATAAAAAAAATCCCCATTGTAAATAATTAGGATATTATAAGGCAATTGGCCTTGTGCCTTTATATGGTAGTGGGACTCCTTAATGATTTATAGTATCTTTATAATACACAGAAGCCATTAATGTCCTGTAAATTATATAGTGAATAAAGTACCCCCTTTTGTCAAATAAAGAGTGAATAAAGTACCCCCTCTTGTAAATTATAAGGATATTATAAGTTACCGAGGAGTTTCATGACCATATAAAAACACAAGATTGAAGGCCGAGTGTTTTTATACAGGTCATGGAACTCCGAGGTAACTTCTAATAGCCTCCTATTTTACAACAGGGGGTACTTTATTTATTATAATACACAAATTTCAGTGAGTCATGTGACAGAAATGACATCAGAACTCACTGTTTATAAGGATATAATTTACAAGATATTCATGGCTTTTGTGTATTATAAGGATATTATAAGTCACCGATGAGTTCCATGACCGCATAAAAGTACGAGGCCAAAGGCCAAGTGCTTTATACAGGTCATTGATCTCCAAGGTTACTTCTAACAAGGGGTACTTTATTTATTATAATACACAAGTTTAGTGAGTCATGTGACAAAAATGGCATCACTACTCACCGTTTATCACTAGTCACAGTCTCTAAGGATATCATTTACAAAATATTCATGGAGATGTTGTAGGGCTGGGTCAGATCAACAGAGCACATCATATGAGTCGTATGTAGTTGTATGTGTTAAAACAAATAATGGGGGCTAATTGGAAACTACATGGAAAGTTTGCCACCTGACACACCTGTCAAAAGGGAATGCTGTGTATTCGTCTAACGAGATCAAAACTAATGTCGTCTCACAGACTTTTTTTTTATGGAAATACACTGACTGTCAGATGAACAAAACACACTGTCCGACTTTATCTTATCCGACCTACATTACTGCTGTGGGGAATCAGATTTTATAGGAACCTACACTTACAAGTCTAACGCTGGCCCACAACTCTGATCAAAATCTCCTGTGTATTTTAGCCCTTATAAGGATATGACTTGCACGATATGTGTGGCTCTTTTGTATCAAACATATTTTGGATTATCAGTGCCCACTAGCAGTTATGTTTTGCTTTTCTTATAGTTATGGCTCAGGAATTATCTTACCACTGATACTCAAAGGGGACCTGTCACCCTATAAGAATAATTACAAATCCTAGTTTATGATGTCAGTCAAGCAAATTAACTTAACTTACGCTATATTGTGTTAAAAGAGAACTAAACCCTAACAATGAATATGGCTAAAAATGCCATATTTTATATACTGAACTTATTGCACTAGCCTAAAGTTTCAGCTTCTCAATATCAGCAATGATACAGGACTCCAAAATTGTCACAGGGGGTCACCATCTTGGAAAGTGTCTGTGACACTCACATGCTCAGTGGGCTCTGAGCAGCTGTTGAGAAGCTAAGCTTAGGGGTCGTCACAAGTTATCAGGGACAGATTTATATAGTGGGCGCTCCTAGGCCCACTACCGTTCGTCGACCCTGTCCCCTCCAGGAGAACAGGAGCAATGGGGATTGGCTCATTATCTCCAGCGCATCCCCAGTGTTTTTGAACCAATATGGCTGTGGTTGGGCAGCATGCCGCCCCCCCTAAAATCCTGCCGCCCTGTGGCCTTTCCACAAATCCAGGCCTGCAAGTTATCAATCAGAAAATCAGGTTGGTCTGTAATATAAGCTGATGCTAAAAGTCTGATTATTAAATTCTGATGCTAGTTGCACTGGTTTCTGAGCTGCCATGTAGTAATTATCTGTATTAATTGCTAATCAGCCTTATATTGTGACATTTCTATTCTACAGTATGTATACTGTATATTGTGAGTGGGTCCCTAAGCTCAGTAAGTGACAGCGGCACAGAGCATGTGCAGTGAATCAGCAGAAAAGAAGATGGGGAGCTACTAGGGCATCTTTGGAGACACAGATCTTTACTGCTAAAGGGCTGTGGTTGCCTTGGGCTGGTACAGAAGCCCAAAACATAATGTCTACTTCTTTAGTTAGGCTTTAGTTTTCCTTTAAGTTGTGGAATTCACAATCACATCAAGCTTAAAGCAGCCACAGTTATTAAAGGAATTGTTCAGTGTAAAAATAAAAACTGGGTAAATAGATAGGCTGTGCAAAATAAAAAATGTTTCTAATATAGTAAGTTGGCCAGAAATGTAATGTATAAAGGCTGGAGTGATTTGATGTATAACATGTCAGTCAGAACACTACTTCCTGCTTTTCAGCTCTCTTGGTTTACACTGACTGGTTACCCTGGTTACCAGGCAGTACCCAATCAGAGACTTTAGGGGGGGCCACATGGGTCATATGTTGCTTTTGAATCTGAGCTAAATGCTAAGAATCAATTGCAAACTCACTGAACAGAAATGTACCATGTGGCCCCCCTTCAAGTCGCTGACTAACTCAAGAGTTATAGAGCTGAAAGGCAGGATGTTGGATTCTGGCTGTTTTATTAGAGATCTGTTGACTCCAGCCTTTATACATTACATTTTTGGCTTACTATATTAGGAACATTTTTTATTTTGCACAACCTATTTACACAGTTTTTATTTTTACACTGAACTGTTCCTTTAAGACAAGCTTTGCATTATGCCAAATTCTTGTTTATGTGCTAAGATGGGGTACCTGATGCCTGTGTTCATGCATAGACTACACAATTAGATGGTGAAGAGGGGAGATGGGGGGTAATGTGGAGAGAGCAGTGACAATTAGAAGGGATAAATGGAAAGTGAAAGGCAATACAGTTAGGCCCATAAATCTTTGGACAGAGCCAACTTTTTTCTGATTTTGGTTCTGTACATTACCACAATGAATTTAAAATGAAACAACTCTGATTCAGTTTAACTGCAGACTTTTAGTTTTAATTCAGTGTGTTGAACAAAAAGATTGCATAAAAATGTGAGGAACTAAAGCCTTTTTTTTTTTTTTTTTTTTTTTTACACAATAACAATTTCAGGGGCTCAAAAGTAATTGTACAAATTAAAAAAACTAAAAATAAAATGTTAATTTCTAATACTTGGTTGAAAACCCTTTGCTGGCAATGACAGCCTGAAGTCTTGAACTCATGGACATCACCAGATTCTGGTTTATATAATGCTCTGCCAGGCATTTACTGCAGCGGCTTTCAGTTGCTCTTTGTTTGTGGGCCTTTCTGTCTGAAGTTTAGTCTTCAACAAGTAAAATGCATGCCCAAATGGGTTCAGATCAGGTGACTGACTTGGCCATTCAAGAATATTCCACTTCTTTGCTTTAAAAAAATCATGGGTTGCTTTGGCTGCATGTTTTGGGTTATTGTCCATCTGTATTATGCAACGCCTGCCAATCATACTGTCTGCTCAAATCCAGCTAAATGCAGTCAAATTGTCTCTGAACACCTCAGAATTCATTTGGCTGCTTCTGTCCTGTGTCACATCATCGATAAACACTATGTGCCACTGGCAGCCATGCACGCCCACGCCATCACACTGTCTCCGCCATGTTTTATATATGATGTGGAATGCTTTGGATCATGAGCTGTTCCATGCCTTGATCTTGGTTTCATCTGTCCAAATTATGTTTTTCCAGAACTGTGCTGGCTTTTTTAGATTTTTTTTGTTAGCAAAGTCCAATCTAGCTTTTCTATTCTTGGTGCTTATGAGTACCTTGTAGTGAACCCTCTTTATTTACTTCCATGCAGTCTTCTCTTTATGGTAGACTTGGATATCGATATGCCTACCTCCTGGAGAGTGTTGTTCACTTGTTTGGCTGTTGTGAAGGGGTTTCTCTTCACCATAGAAATTCATCTACAATCATCCACCACTGTTGTCTTCCATGGACATCCAGGTCTTTGTGCGTTGCCGAGTTCACCGCGGGGCTTTCTGTCTTTCTCAGGATGTACCAAACTGTATTTTTTGACACTCCTAATATTGTAGCAATTTCTCGGATGGGTTTTTTCTGTTTTTGCAGCTTAAGGATGGCTTGTTTCACCTGCATGGAGAGCTCTTTTGACCACATGTTGTCTGTTCACAGCAAAATCTTCCACATACAAGCACCCCCCCCTCAAATCAACTCCAGGGCTTTTATCTGCTGAATTGATAACATAACAAATGAATTGCCCACACCTGCCCATGAAATAGCCTTTGAGTCAATGGTCGAATTACTTTTGAGTCCCTGAAATGAAGCGATTGTGATATAAAAAAGGCTTTAGTTCCTCACATTTTTTATGCAATCTTTTTGTTCAACCCACTGAATTAAAGCTGAAAGTCTGCAATTCAACTGCATCTGTGTTGTTTCATTTAAAATTCATTGTGGTAATGTACAGAACCAAAATTAGAAAAAGGTTGTCTATGTCCAAAGATTTATGGGCCTAACGGTATATGATTGACAGCTGAGAGTTTTAAAACGTTTATAACAGGAATGGATGTTTTTATAAAATACAGAATTTGGGCTTCATGTTTAATTTGAAAAGGATGTTTATTATACAACTGTGACAGGTCCCCTTTAACCTTCCCTGACAGATTTTGGCACCCCCAGCGAATTTAATTACTAACTACCTAATGGGACCAAAGTTTATTTTCATTATCACTTCTGGGCACAGTATTTCCCAGAACCATTTACATGTGCAATATAGTTATATTCCCTATGCTACTATCAGTGACTTGTGATATAAACGACTGTGTATGCGAATAGTCCCAGGCAGCTGCAAGTAGGGTTGCCACCCTTTCTAGAAAAAAAAAAAAACAGATTTCATATATTTTTAGCATTCTTCCCTATTAGAGGAGTTGTTCACCTTCCAAAGCCCCTTTTTTAATTTCAGTTGTTTTCAGATTATTCACTAGAAAAATACTTTACTTTTTTTTCAATTGTCTTCAGTGTTTTATTTTTAACCATTTTCCCCAGAATTAAAGTTTTAAAGTTCCTGCCTCAGGTGTTTTTAGCATTCTTCCCTATTAGAGGAGTTGTTCACCTTCCAAAGCCCCTTTTTTAATTTCAGTTGTTTTCAGATTGTTCACTAGAAAAATACTTTGCTTTTTTTTCAATTGTCTTCAGTGTTTTATTTTTAACCATTTTCCCCAGAATTAAAGTTTTAAAGTTCCTGCCTCAGGTGTTTGAGTCTGGCAGTAGAGTCCTGCATCGGGTCGGGAACCCACGGAAAACCCGCAATGTGATCAGGAAGCCGGATTATACCTTTTGTGCCCACTTTGCAGGTGGCCCACAGGTACTGGATTCGATGCAGTGGGGTAAACATAAAAAAAAGCTATTTCCCAATGTAAAAAAAGCGATCATATGATGTCACTTCCAATCGACACAATGTAACTTCCGAGCGCCCCATGATTGCTTCGTGGAGCAGGTCAGGAGAAAATTGATGGGCATCAAAAGGACCGGTACAGCTTAAGATAAGCAGGCAGGCAGGTTGGGTGCGGGTCTTTAAAAACAGATGTGTGCAGGTCTCTATTTGGCAGCTCAGTGATCCAGGAGTATATTCTGAACTGTTACAATTTGCTACATTTAGTTGATACTGTACATTTCTCAGCAGCATCTATGGAATATTAACAACTATTGTATCCAATTCTAACAGCTGCCTTTAATGACACTCAGGGATTCTGCTCAGCAGGGACAAACATTAGAAATGTATCAACTAATGTAACAAATTACAACAGTTTTACAGAGTTAGTCATTCCCCCAACTGCTTCAGAAAGACATAAGAAGGTAAAAAATAAAAATTTATACTTCAATATAAAAAAGTGGTCACAATTAGAAAATAATTGTAAAAAGGTCTTTATTTCGAGTGAACTATCTGAAAACTAAACCGAAAAAAAAAGTCTTGAAAGGGGAACAACTTTTTTAATAATATTGGCATGAAGCAAAATTTTTAATGGCCAGGCCAGTAAAAAACTAGCCTAGTGGCAATGCTAGCTACATGCTTGCCTGGAAAATAGTGGAAGACAGTCGTAAGGTACTCAGGAGAAAGGTGTAAATGTTAGTGATTATATTGACAGGGGTTGGTTTGCCAACTGGCTGGTATTTCACCAGTCTACTTGTTAAAATGCCAACTAGGCTCCACCTTCATACCATCCATTATCTTTTTATAAATTCTCTGTTGGCTTCGGCCGGCAACATCATAGTCCTATTCCTTTCACTTAATTGATCTACCCCCACGGCATTGGCCAGTAAGGACCCAACAAAAGGGTGGCAATCCTAACTGGTGGCTAAAAATGACCTCCCCTCTAATGATGTGCAGGCCAACCCGAAGTCTGCAGGACTGGCAGGTTCGGGGCAAATTTTTGCACACCTTTTTGCATACTCACGCTGGTGTGCCCCACCCCCTTCTGTGACATCAAAGTGGGGCAGGCATATGAACAGGAAAGCAGGGTCGAGTAGAGTTAGGGTTGGGTGCGGGTCCTCCAGTGTCAGGTTATGCATAATGCATAAATAAACTGATAGTCCGGCAGCTGCAACTATGGATGCACCAAATCCAGGATTCAATAGAATCTCAGCACTTTTTAAAGGATCTTGCCATATCCTTAACACATGGTCAAAGCCCAATTGGATCACAAATTGTTTTTCCTCAATAGTTTTTTTAAATTTTAATATGGAAACAAGGGTTTGCATTTGTTGCAGTGACCCAAAGTTTCTTTCCATACTAGGTAGTGTAAATTGTTGCAGTTAAAACTTTCTTACACATTTTCTAGCAATTAAAGAGACAGTTAGTTTGAGTCAATGACCCCCTGCTATCTGTCTATAATGCCCTCTAATGTACACATAAACACGTAATTATGTTCCCTTGCAAGCACATTTTCTTCAAAGAAAACAACCCCAATCTTCACAGTTTAATTCATACTTAAAGGAACAGTAACACCAAAAAATTTAAAGGGGACCTGTCACCCTAAGAAATAATTTCAAATTCTTTTCTATCATGTTAGTTGAGCAAAATAAACTTTACTTACACTGTATTTATTATTTAAATTCAGTTTCCTTCTGTTTTGGAATTATACAATCACAGCAAGCAGGCAGCTGCCATTTTGTGGACACGGTTATTAAGGGAAATTGTGAATCACCCCAAAATCTTGTGTATGAACCAGAATGCGGGACCTAATGTCCATGTGCAGTGTCCTACACAATTATAGAGCCTGAGGATTGAAGGGGGAATGTGAGGAGAGCAGTGACATCTAGGAAGTGCTGAATGGAAAGTGAAAGTAATTGACTGCCCCTCCTCTATGCCATGGGCATAGAGGTGGGGCAGGTAATGTTTGATTGACAGTTAAGATATTTAAACACCTTTATAACAGGTATGGATGTTTTAATGAAAATTTTTTTTGGGGTTCCATATTTAATTTGGAAAGGACTTTCATTATGCAATTTTTTATGTGTAGGTGACAGGTCCACTTTAATTGTTTTAAGGGAATGTCAATATAATGTAGTGTTGCCCTGCACTGGTAAAATGGGTGCTTCAGAAACACATCTATAGTTTAAATAAACAAGCTGCTCTGTAGCCATGAGGCAGCCATTCAAGCAGAGGGCACACAGTAGATAACAGATGAGCTATAGTGGTGTTTCTGAAGCAAACACACCAGTTTTACCAGTGCAGGGCAACACTACATTATATGTTCATTACTTTAAATGGAAATTGTCATGGGAAAACATGTTTTTTTTTCCAAAATGTATCAGTTAATAGCAGTGCCAGGCCAACGCGGGCAGGCTGGCCTGGCAAACCTCCCAATACGCGAGGGCGCATACGCGAAAAGACAAGTGTGCATGCGCGAAAAAATACGAGTGCGCATGCGCACTTTCATTTTTCATGCATGCGCACTAGTATTTATCGGCAATGCGCACTCGCGCAAACGCGCACGTCGGCCAGAGCAGGGACCGGACTAGGGGATAGCAGAGGCAGAGAAGGTGCGTGCCTGACGCCCCTCCAGCTTTGCGCCCTAGGCACGTGCCTACTCTGCCTACCCCTAGTTCCGGCCCTGATTAATAGCGCTGCTCCAGCAGAATTCTGCACTAAAATCCATTTCTCAAAAGAGCAAACAGATTTTTTTACATTTAATTTTGAAATCTGACACAGGGCTAGACATAGTCAATTTCCCAGCTGCCCCCAGTCATGTGACTTGTGCTCTGATAAACTTCAGTCACTCTTTACTGCTTGGAGTAATATACCCCCTCCCTTTCTCCCCCAGCAACCTAACAACAGAACAATGGGAAGGTAACCCGATGACAGCTCCCTGATACAAGATCCCTAGTAGATCTAAGAACAGTAAAAAGCCAAGTCCCACTGAGACACATTCAGTTACATTGAGTTGGAGAAACAACAACCTTCCAGAAAGCAGTTCCATCCTAAAGTGCTAGCTCTTTCTGAAAGCACATGACCATGCAAAATGACCTGAGATGGCTGCTTACACACTATTATAAATGATAAAAAATATACAGGAATGAAATTTTACATGGTAGAGTGAATTATTTGCAGTGTAAACAGTGTAATTTAGAAATAAAAACTACACCAAAAAAATC
The DNA here is from genome assembly GCF_017654675.1 of Xenopus laevis. Taxonomy (NCBI): domain Eukaryota; kingdom Metazoa; phylum Chordata; class Amphibia; order Anura; family Pipidae; genus Xenopus; species Xenopus laevis. The sequence continues at coordinate 20,600,303 of NC_054376.1, read as the reverse complement.
ATGACAGAATGCCTTTAAGCCACTTTTATTTTTTGGTGCTACTGCTCCTATAAGCATTGAATGGCTGCCCCCCAAGGCCACTTTAAGCCACTTTTATTTTTTGGTGTTACTGCTCTTATAAGCATTGAATGGCTGCCCCCAAGGCCACACAGCAGCTTGTTTAAATAAACTATAGTAGCGTTTCTGAAGCAAACACACCAGTTTTACCAGTGCAGTTCTAAGGTGTAGAGGTCACTTTAAAGGAGAACTAAACTAAAGTTTAACAGAGAAGTAGGGTAGAAATGTTACATTATGAGGCAGATTTACTAAAGGGTGAAGTGTCCGTCGCTAACAAAAATTCGTCAGAAATCCCATCCACGGGCCAACCCATTTTTATGACTTTTTTGCATACAAGATATGATGTCACTGACATAAGATTGAGGAGGATACAGCTTCATCTCATCAGTTCACCAGGTTTAAGGTGGAGAGAGGTAACGTTCTGTAAAATTCACACTTTAGTATATTTGTGGGGGTAACGATCGTTCGCCTGAGCAAAATTTTGCCTGACGATAGGGCGCGAAACTACACTAGCCATGGTTTCTTTCGCTAGCGAATTGTCCTCTACGCCTGTTTGTATATTGGCGATGTCCCTTCAGATTGGATTTCTTGCGAATTTCCGCTAGCATCACTTTGCCCTTTAGTAAATCTGCCCCAATGACTATCTCAATAATTATGTGCTTCCCACCTTACAGCAACAGTTTGGGCAAGGTTTGCGGTTTGTTCAGAGTCGGTTTGCTGATATGGGAATGGAAGAATGGAAGACTGTTCTGCACAAAGCTCTAAACACAACCCAACTGAAGCCCCATGGGTTGATTGCAACACTAAGTGTAAGCTAGGCCTGATCCCCAACATCACTAATGCTCTTGTGGCCGAACGCAAACAAACCTAATCAACAATGTTTCCACGTCCAGTGGAAAGCCATACCAGCAGCAGTGAGATTTTAGAAAATCAAAGGATGGTCCAACCTCCTAATAAAACCCTGGTTGTCAGAATACAATTTTGGATAGGCAGGTGTCCGGATACTTTTGCCCATATAGTGCAAGCTAACACTCCTTTGCACTTTCCCTTGGATTTTATTCTCCATGTTCACTAGAATAGCCAATTTATACACAGTTGTGTTCAGAATAATAGCAGTTTGACATCAGTAACCTGATCAATCACTTTTTTTGGTAGAAATTATACCTCTACATTGCAAATAATTAATCATTCATTGAGGCTTGTTCCAAATAATAGCAGTGTTCCAAATAATTATAGCTTTTTCCAAATAATAGCAGTGTGGAGTTCAATTAGTGAGCTCATTTATTCTGTAAATAAACAGTTGTCAATTCCAGCCCTTGTTTAAAGAAGGAAGAAGTAAATGTTGTGTCTGCTGGTTTCCAGCAGGAACTCCAATAAACCCCATTTTCAGATGTGCTTTCTGCTTTTCGATTTTTGTTGTGTGTACAGTGGGGACACTGTTTGACTGAGCACCTGGCCTGAGGGGAGAGCGGTGAACTGTTTGCGGCCCTTTTTTTGCTCTTTTGTCTGCTGGTTATAGTGCATTTCTCTCTGAAAATCTGAGTCAAATGGCTCGTTCCAGACATTGTTCAGAAGAACAGCGTACTTAAAGATTAAAAAATTGATTGAAGAGGGGAAAACATATAAAGACATGCAGAAACTAATAGGCTGCTTAGCTAATGATCTTAAATGCTTTAAATGGCAACCAAACCTGAAAGACGTGGAAGAAAACAGGAAAACGACCGTTTGAATGGATAGAAGAATATCCAAAATGGCAAAGACTCCGCCAATTATCAGCTCCAGGAAGATCAAAGAAGGTGTAAAGTTACCTGTGATACTGTTACAATTAGAAGACGACTGTGTGAAGCCAAGCTATCGGCAAGAAGCCCCCGCAAAGTCCCATTGCTGAAAAAAAGACGTGCTGAAGAGCTTACAATTTGCCAAAAAACACACTGACCTGAAGAGAAATGGTGCAACATTTTGTGGACTGATGAAAGCAAGATTGCTCTTTTTGGGTGTAGGGGCTGCAGACAGTTTGTCAGACGACACCCAAACAAACACTGAATTGAGGCCACAGTACATAGTGAAGCCAGTGAAGAATGGTGCCACAAGTAACATGATATGGGGGTGTTTCTCATACTATTGTGTTGGGACTATTTATCACATACCAGGGATCATGGATCAGTTTCAATACATCAAAAAACTTGAAGAGGTCATGTTGCCTTGGTCGAAGAGGAAATGCCTTTGAAATGGGGGTTTCAACAAGACAACAACCCCAAACACACTAGTAAACCAGCAATATCTTGGTTCCAGACCAACAAGATTGATGTTATGGAGTTTATAATTAAAAAAAGGAGAAAAAGGAAAAATCAACACCCACTTAACAACAGTTTTCAATACTACTTGGATGAAAAATCTCCTAACGACCTACTAATTAATTCCGACTATCAGTTTATCACTTGTTGGTTAACTCAATCGATTTTTATTAATCAGTGATTGATTTAGCTGAAATATATATATCCAAAGATAAATTAACAAACCATAAATTCTGTGTATAACAATTTATCAAACTAAAAATGAATAAACAAGAGTGATTACTTATAAAGTGCAAGTGCTTTGTAATGAATTATTTCACTCCAGATCCACTTTCAATTCAGTATATAACTTCATAAATTCATAAAGTGACCAGTTCTCAAAATAATTTAGTATGCCACCAATCCTGTATATAGCTATTTATCTATAGAAAATTAATTAAATAAATTGGAGTGATTAACTATTTCACTCCAAATCTCATTCCAATTCATTTTAAAAATTATTTAATTTATAAAGTGATCAGTGCTGATACGTTGGTATAAAAATATTAAGTTCTATTGATTTTGTATTGCTTCTTGATTAAAAACCAAGAAATTGAAAATAGATAGTTGGGTAAGTTACTCCCATAGAATCAAACTAAATTTTTTTCTAGTCCCTGGGAGTACCACAAAGTGGGAGAAGCCAGAAGCTGAAGGGCTGCGGTCTCAAAATGTATCTTTCCTGTTCTCAATTGTAAGAAGGCTATTATCACCAAAGTAGAAGGAACCAACGCACACCCTTCACCAGATCAGCCCGGTGCACAATCCCAAAGGATCCGGCAGACTCACGTATGTATAGAACAGAAGAGGATCGGCGCACAGGCATTCAAATTGCAGTGTTACCTGCTCGTTTATTGTGCGGACTGTAACGTTTCGGGGTCACGCCCCTTTGTCAAGCTCCTCTTCTGTTCTATACATAAGAAGGCTATTATACCCTACAAAACCGCAAACCCAACAAATCTTGGAAAGAAAAATCGATTAAGGTAAAAGAAAAGAAAAGTTTGTACGCTAAATATACTTTTGCAATCTCCAATCACTCTCCGTTGAATAAGCTTTTTAAAATAAATAATGAGTAAATTCTTGCCCTGACGCGCGTTTGCCAGCAGCTTTATCAAAAGGCAATTATATGTCCCTCTGTCTCTGCGTTTTTTTTTTATAGCCGCATGGTATCCTTCGCATCGGTTTTCATTCTAGTGAGCATCACTTCCATCCTCCTTCACCCCTTGCATACATACTTCCGCCCTTCCATTACGCATGCAGTCGGGGCGTAATCGAGAGCCGAGATGATTACAGTAATGTAGTCAAGGGGAGGCTTTCAATTAGAAAACCCTCCTTATTTCTCCTCGCCGATTCCCCATTCAGCACATCACATCTGCCAATGTGAATCATAGGTACCACCTCTATGACCGCTCCAACTAAATTCATCATTGGCCTTATGAAGGGGAGACCAAATATAGAGGGATCCAAAATATGGGACGAGACACACTAGTTTCTATTTTAATAATATATCTGACCCTAAGGGTTAGGATGATGTTTTTTCTCTTCGATCAGTCTATAGGCTGTAAAGAGATTATTTTCATTTATACCACATGGGGAAACAATATTTTGGTTAAATATCCAATAACTGGGAATTAGAGGTGGCAACTTGGAGCAAGAACTCCTTAAGAGAGAAAGTTATTGAATGTTTAACCTAAATACTGTTTCCCCATGTAGTATAAATTAAAATAATCTCTTTACAGCCTTTATTTAGACTGACCGAAGAGAAAAAAACATAATCCTAACCCTTAGGATCAGATATATGATTAAAATAGAAACTAGTGTGACTCGTCCCATATTTTGAAACCCTCAATATTTGGTCTCCCCCTCATAAAGCCAATGACGAATTTAGTTGGAGCAGTCATAGAGGTGGTACCTATGATTCACATTGGCAGATGTGATGTGCTGTATGGGGAATCGGCGACAAGAAAGATGGAGGGTTTTCTAATTGAAAGCCTCCCTTTGACCGTGTCACTATAATCATCTCGGCTCTTGATTACGCCCCCATTGCATGCGTAATGGAAGGGTGGAAGTATGTATGTAAGGGGTGAAGGAGGGTGGAAGTGAAGCTCAGTAGAACGGAAACCTATGCAAAGGATACCATGCAGCTATAAAAAATGCAGATAAAGACATGTAATTGCCTTTTGATAAAGCTGCTGACGAAACACGCGTCAGGGCAAGAAATTACTTTAGAAGGTTTATTCACCGGAGAGTGATTGGAGATTGCAAAAGCATATTTAGCGTACAAACTTTTCTTGTCTTTTACCTTAATCGATTTTCCTTTCCAAGATCTGTTGGGTTTCCGGTTTTGTAGGGTATAATAGCCTTCTTCCAATTGAAAACAGAAAAGATTAATTTTGAGACCACAGCCCTACAGCTTCTGCCTTCTCCCACTTTGTGGTACTCCGAGGGACTAGATATAATTGAGTTAGACTCTATGGGAGTAACTCCGACAACTATCTATTTTCAATTTTTTGGTTTTTAATCAAGGAGCAACTTAGGATACAAAATCAATAGACCTTAATATTTTTATACCAACTTATCAGCACTGATCACTTGATAAATTAATTAATTTTTAGAATGAATTGAAATGGGATTTGGAGTGAAAATAGTTAATGGAAAAAGCACTTGCACTTTATAAGTAATCCCTCAAATTTATTTAATTAATTTTCTATAGATTAATAGCTATATACAGGATGTCACGATCGCCGCCCGGAGCTCCTAGGACTGTCCCTCTCCGCCGGCGTCGCTCCCAAAATGGCAGCGCCCATGGCCGCCACGTGGGTAGCGGCGCCGGCGCAATGACGTCAGCGCGGGCAGGAGCGCCTGCGCATCGACGTCGGCGGAAAGACGCCAATGACGTCACTATGGCGCCAAATTTGCGCATAAAAGCACAGCCAAGATGCCAGAATGGCGCCCAAGTATAGTATACCTTCCTGGTGTGTATCCTGGGTTTCCTGTGAACTATTTAAGACTGGTTCTTATTCCTAATTGTTATTGACCCCTTGCCTGGATGTTGGATTTTGCTGATTATTCTGCCAGCCCTTGAACGCTTGCCTGGACTCTGACTATCCTTTTGATTAACCCTTTGGACACCGTGACTTTTGATCCCTCTGAGGGCTTCCTCCTAGATCCTGACCTCCTCCCTGGTGGAAGCTCCCTGACATTATACTTGGGCCATGGATCCTACTGGGAAGCTACACCTGATGTCAGATGAGTGCTCCGCGGACTGGCATCCCGCATGGAGGAATATCAAGCCCAGCAGTATCGCATAGGGCAGGCACTGAATACCATTCTCTCTCGTATGCCTCCAGCGCCCCCTGCTTCCCAAACTGCTGTAAATCCTCCCATGGCAGTCGTCTACCGCAGGTTCCTCGTCTGGTGAGCCTCGCATTCCGCCTCCTCCTCGCTTCAGTGGGGACCCACAAGCCTGCAGAGGTTTCGCTACACAGTGCCAGATCCAGTTCAAATTTCAACCCTCGCACTTCCCCAATGAACGTTCCAAGGTGGGGTATGTGATGTCTCGTTTGGTGGGAAAACCGCTTGAGTGAGCAACATCTCTTTGGGAGAAGAATTCTCCACTGACTTTTGATGCTAAGGCTTTTCTTCAAGCATTTCGTACTGTGTTTGATGCCCCGGGTCGGGTTACAAATGCCCCTTCTCGTCTTCTGCAACTCCAGCAGGGAAACCGCAGTGTCAGTGACTATGCTATTGACTTTAGAACTTTGATGGCTGAGACTTCCTGGAATGACGATGCCTATAAGGCCGTAATCTATCAAGGTCTGTCTATTCGAATTAAAGATGATCTTGTCTCCAGGGAGTTCCTTGACCTGCTGGAAGATCTGATTGCACTATCCATTAAGGTAGACACTCATCTCAGAGAGCATCAAGTAGAGAAGGAGCGCAGTAAAAGATTTCAACCCTTGTTGGCACCCCGCTTCCAAAGACCTCTCTTGCATACTCCAGCTACTCAAGCTTCTACTTCTCCCCCGGAGGAACCTATGCAAGTTGGAAGAGCTCGTCTCTCCGAGCAAGAAAGGCTCCGCAGACGGATGGCTTGCCTATGTCTGTATTGTGGCGGACAGTCTCATTTTGCGAACTCTTGTCCGGTGAAGCCCACGAGTTCTGTTCCCCGAGGTATATCTAGGGTAACTCATGTAGGGGGCACTACTCCGAAGTCTCAAGAGAACACTCACAGGTTTCTCCTTCCTTTACAGATTCGTCTGGCCACTAAGACCATTGTCAGCTCAGCTTTCATTGATTCCGGAGCTGCTGGGAACTTCATGGACGCTCTATTTGCCAAATATATGGAAGTTCCCTTATTCCCATTGTCTACTCCTCTTCGTGTCACTGCCATTGACGACAGACCCCTGGAGGCTGAGTTTATTTCTACGACGACTGGGGAATTGCCTGTGCAGGTTGGGACTCATAAAGAAAGATTATTGTTCTTAATTATTTCCTGCCCATCCGTTCCAGTTGTTTTGGGTCTTCCTTGGCTGCGCCTGCATAATCCCACCATTGATTGGTCCGCAGGGCAGATTTCCTGTTGGAGCCCATTTTGCCAGCAGCACTGTCTTCCTGCTGAACCCCTCCAGAGGATTAATATCTCTACGTCTGATCTGAAGACTCTACCCTCCTTCTACAAGGAATTCTCCGATGTTTTCTGTAAGAAGTCTGCAGAATTTCTTCCTCCACATCGACCATACGATTGTGCTTTCAATCTTCTGCCTGGAACCATGACCCCTAGAGGTCGCACCTATCCTCTTTCTCCAGCTGAGACTTCCGCTATGAAAGACTATATTCAGGAGAATCTCCAGCGGGGGGTTTATCCGCCCTTCTACTTCTCCTGCCCGGGCAGGTTTCTTCTGCGTGGAAAAGAATGATGGAGGCCTACGTCCTTGCATTGACTACCGGGGCCTTAATAAAATCACAGTTAAAAACCGGTACCCCTTGCCTCTGATTGCTGAACTCTTTGACCAATTGAAAGGGGCTAAAATTTTCACTAAATTGGATCTCCGTAGGGCGTACAACCTCATCCGGATCATAAGAACTTGGGAGTTCATACACTCTCTCAAGAGACTGAATCCTCGTCAGGCCAGGTGGGCTCTATTCTTCTCCCGTTTCAACTTTGTTCTGACCTTTCGTCCTGGTTCTAAGAACCGGAAAGCCGATGCTCTTTCCCGAAGTTTCTCTCCGGTGGATCGGCTTCCTGTAAGGCCTGAACCAATTATTCCTCCCGCCAAGATTATTGCATCCCTGTTTCCTCAATTTGCCGAACGAATCTTGGCTGGTCAGTCTTCTGCTCCTCTGGATACCCCCATTGGGATGGCGTTTGTTCCCTCCGAGCTACGTCTGCCTATTCTTCAACAGACCCACTGTTCCAAGCAAGCAGGACATCCTGGTCCTGAAAAGACTCTTGAACTCCTTCGATGCCTAGTCTGGTGGCCGACTATCCGAAAAGACGTCAAAGACTTTGTTGCTGCTTGTACCTTTTGTGCCACATCCAAGCCTATCCATTCTCGCCCCAGTGGGTTATTGCAACCATTGCCTATTCCCTCTCGTCCATGGACTCATTTAGCAATGGACTTCATTGTTGAACTTCCTCCCTCTAGTGGAAACACTGTGATCTGGGTTGTGATTGACCGCTTTAGCAAGATGGCCCATTTCATTCCCCTGCGGAAGCTTCCCTCTGCTGTGGAGTTGTCTCAGCTCTTCATCCAGTATATTTTCCGTTGCATGGTTTTCCTGTGGAAGTTGTCTCCGACAGAGGTTCCCAGTTTACAGCTAAGTTTTGGCGTTCCCTGTGCAAAGATCTGGGTATTACTCTCCAGTTCTCCTCCGCTTATCATCCCCAGACAAAAGGAGCAGCTGAACGAGTGAACCAAGCTTTGGAACAGTTCCTAAAGGAACCACATCTCCCTTTGTCAAGATGACTGGTCTGACCTCCTACCGTGGGCGGAATTCACTCATAACAATGCTTGCCACACTTCCACTGGAAGGTCTCCATTCATGTCGGTGTATGGTCAGCATCCTCAAGCCTTCCCACAAGCCTTATCTGACGTCCCGGCTGCAGATGACCATGCAGCCCACATGTCTGCTATCTGGGCTGCAACCAAGTCGAACTTGGAGAAGAGAGCTCTGGTTCACAAGACGTTTGCAGATCGAAGACTTAGACCCTCTCCTCCCTACAAGGTTGGTGATAAAGTCTGGTTGTCTTCCAGGAACCTTCGGGTGAAGTTGCCATCTCCTAAATTGGGTCCGAAGTTTGTGGGTCCATTCTCCATCTCAGAAGTGATCAATCCTGTGTCTGTCAGACTTCAGCTTCCCCCTGAGATGCAAATCCCCAATGTGTTTCAGGTCTCCTTGGTGAAACCCGCTACCTCCAACCGCTTTTCTGTTATCCAGCCTCCCCCTCCTACTATCTCTGTGGATGGTCAACAAGAATATGAGGTGGAAAAGATCCTTGACTACAGAATCTCCATGGGTTCTCTTCAGTACCTTATCAAGTGGAAGGGCTTTGGCCCTGAAAATGCTCCTGGGAAGGACATCCTGATGTTCATGCTCCTCGTCTTGTGAGGGAGTTCCACTCCAAGTTTCCCCAGAAGCCAAGTCCTGGTGGTCCAGTGGCCCCCGGTGGGGGGGGGGTACTGTCACGATCGCCGCCTGGAGCAGTCCTAGGAGCTCCGGGCGGCGTGTCCCTCTCCGCCGGCGTCGCTCCCAAAATGGCGGCGCCCATGGCCGCCAGCGGCGCCAGCGCAATGACGTCAGCGCGGGCAGGAGCGCCTGCGCATCGACGTCGGCTTAAAGAAGCCAAGACGCCAGAATGGCGCCCAAGTATAGTATACCTTCCTGGTGTGTATCCTGGGTTTCCTGTGAACTATTTAAGACTGGTTCTTATTCCTAATTGTTCCTGACCCCTTGCCTGGACTTTGGATTTTGCAGATTATTCTGCCAGCCCTTGAACCCTTGCCTGGACTCTGACTATCCTTTTGATTAACCCTTTGGACACCGCGACTTTTGATCCCTCTGAGGGCTTCCTCCTAGATCCTGACCTCCTCCCTGGTGGGAGCATCCGAGCTCCCTGAAACAGGATTGATGGCATACTAATTTATTTTGAGCACTGGTCACTTTATGAATGAATGAAGTTACCGTATATACTGAATTGAAAATGGATCTGGAGTGAAATAATTCATTGAAAAGCACTTGCACTTTATAAGTAATCACTCTAATTTATTCATTTTTAGTTTCACCGATTAATTGTTATACATAGAATTGACGGTGTGTTAATTTATCTTTGTATATTATATATATATATATATATATATATATATATATATATATATATATATATATATATATATATATATATATATATATATATATATATATATATATATATATATATATTTCAGCTAAATCAATCACTGATTAATAAAAATCAATTGGGTTAGCTAACAAGTGATAAACTTATAGTCAGAAGTAATTAATTGGTCGTTAAGAGATTTTTCATCCAAGTAGCATTGAAAACAGTTGTTAAGTGGGTGTTGGTAATTGAGAGATTAAACAGTCACAAACAAGGTTCTTTTGCTTTTTCTCCTTTTTTAATTATATATTGAACAAATATTCCTTGTATGTCTGAAGAATTTGGGAATTAATTTAAGCAAGAGGAAATAGTGGTGTCTGTGCGACTTGATGTTATGGAGTGGCCAGCCCAATCCCCGGACCATAATCCAGTAGAAAACTTGTGGGGTGACAAAATGCTGCTTCTGAAGCAAAAGCAAGAAATGCAGAAGAATTGTTGAATGTAACAGGTGCCAGAAGTTGGTGGGCTCCATACAACACAGATGTGCAGCAGTTCTCAGAAACACTGCTTATAAAACTTAATATTAGTTCAGTCATTCAAAGGAAAGCAAAATCTTGAAACATTTTTCAGTTTATACAGTGGATGTTTGAGTTTGTAAAGAAGAATGCAGACACTGCTATTTTTTAGAACAGCGTAATATTCCCACTTTCTGTAAAGCAATAAAACAAATTTGATCAATTTTTCTTCAAGTTTTGATATGGAATAGAATGTGCAGTGTTTCCAATGCATTTGTGTGTATGGAAAAAAAAGCTATTAAGGATTATGAGCTTTATTAACTTTTTTAAACAAACTGCTATTATTCTGAAAACAGCTGTATTTCTAAAACTCTACCATATTTAGGCATTACTATTTTTCTTGGGTAAAAAAAAAAAAAACATTTATAACAAGAATACTCAGTAGTGCATATCAAAATAATGATACAACATTCACAATAAATGCATTATGGTTATAAGACCATGAAATGTCGAGCAGGGAATTAAAGAAGTCTGATGTGGTTATGTAAGCAGATCACAGGCAGGGAATGGGGTAACAGTGTGATTGAATGAAATAAACAGGACTTGACAGCAGGCAGATTATGATGCAATGTTATGTCATTGGTCATGGCATAAACAAGCACAAAACACTTCTTACCGTCTGTATCATTGTCCTGGTGCCAGGATGAAAACTGGGGAAGAGGACGGCCGGGCGAGCGGGCAAGAAGTCGTGCAAGGACATGGATGGGAGAAACTGTGAGTTCCCAGTTGGTGATACCAAAGTCTCGCAGGTGGGCACGGGCGTGACTGGAAAGGCCAGCGCGGGTGTCGAAGCCAGCACCACAGAATTCACACCGCATCAGGCTGAATGTACTGGGATCAAAGTTCGCCACTGCAGAGGGGGGAGAGGAGATCACCTGGAATCCTCTACTGCCCAGCACAGCTCTCCCAGCATCCTGCGCTACTCAGCCCAACTCACCCGGCATCCTGCTCTATTCAGCCCAACTCAGCCGGCATCCTGCGCTACTCGGCCCAACTCACTTGGCATCCTGCGCTACTCGGCCCAAGTCACCTGGCATCCTGCACTACTCGGCCCAAGTCACCTGGCAAACTGCGCTACTCGGCCCAACTCATCTGGCAAACTGCGCTATTCGGCCCAACTCACCTGGCAAACTGCGCTACTCGGCCCAACTCACCTGGCAAACTGCGCTACTCGGCCCAACTCACCTGGCAAACTGCGCTACTTGGCCCAACTCACCTGGCAAACTGCGCTACTCGGCCCAACTCACATGGCAAACTGCGCTACTCGGCCCAACTCACCTGGCAAAATGCGCTACTCAGCCCAACTCACGCGGCATCCTGAGCTACTCATCCCAACTCACGCGGCATCCTGAGCTACTCAGCCCAACTCACACGGCATCCTGAGCTACTCAGCCCAACTCACACGGTATCCTGAGCTACTCAGCCCAACTCACACGATATCCTGCGCTACTCAGTCCAACTCACCCGACATCCTGCGCTTCTCGCTCAACTTGCCCAGTTCTACCAACAGTGCTATTAAGCCTATTCAGCTCACCCTATGCTATGATCTATGCTATGCAGCCTAGATCCCACAATATCCTGTGCCAATCCACCAAGCTTTTCTGGCATCCCCTGCTACTCAGCCAGTCACACCTGTCTTCCTAATAACTTAATCTACTACTCAGCTTGGCTTCAATACATCTTGGGCTAATCAACCCATCCCGGTCATTATTTGTTGCCATTTATCCAATCTAACTGGTTCACACAGAATTCTGTTCTGATCAGCCCAGCTTCCCTGGCATTCTGTACTACTGTGTTTGACAACACTGCTGAACAAATCTATCCTGACATCCTGAGCTACTCAGCCCAGCATCATGCAAAAGTTTTACATTAGGATAATGGCACACACTCAAGACAGTGTATGTAAGTGTATATCTTAACTGTGTCCTGCATTAATCATCCTGACTCACCCATTAACCCCATTAACTCATCCATACCACAGCGATCAGTTATTTAGTCCATCATACATGTTCGAAAATTTCGGCTAATGATAATATCTTTGCATTAGCCAACATCTGAAGATATCTATGGGAAACTGTCACTACAATTTCCGGGACATAACTTTCATACAATTGCTGTCTGTCAACTAATACCCAGAACATCATCTGATTTGTTATTTTTCCTACTTTAATCCTACAGTTTTAAAATGGTTATTTTTAGATCATTGCATCAAACCTGAATGATCGATATCTGATGATTCATCATATTAACCAACACTAATATTTGAATGTCTATGGCCAGCTTCAGACAGGAATTAATAATTTTTTTACATCCAGTGGACACAGTTTCACCAACTTGCCAAACCTAACTGCCACACTATTTTATCCAGTCAGACATATAGCATGACTGGTCAAACACCCATCATAAAGCTCTAATCAGCCATAGCCAACCCTGTGTACTGTACCGTACCAAACAGGTATGTGCAGTGCTCTGCATATACAGGCTCTCACTTGCCCAGCTACTCTACATGTAGCTTTCTGAGCTCTATTACCTATCATATGGAGGTACAGTCCCCACCATGTGTATAGCACAGAGATATGTGTGTTCAATTCCACCCATCATAGTGGCTACCATAGTCAAAAACATGCATTGTAACAGCTACAAAGTCCATGAGCCATACCATGCCAAACCTACTATTAGTACATCACTTCAGCCAATAAAGCTACATGTCCAATGCCACCCATCATAGAGGATAACATGATCATAAGCATCCAGTATAAAGCTATCATGTCCTAACGTTTCAATGTCAACATATTTGCTCCATCATAAAAGGTTATATGGTCAGAAGCATCAATCATACAGCTACCAAGTCTATGAGTCATACCATGCTAAACATAATTTTTAATTCCATATTTACCACCTGTAGTGCATTACAGAGCCTGTAGCTGGTACTACTTCATGCCCATCACATACAATGCAGTTTATAACATGGTCTCACTTGCCCTACACCACACAGCTGGACTCATCTAGCTTTCTTACTGCAGAACCATTCGCCTTCAGCATTATACAACTCATCCAAAATGTCATGCCATGCAGATCTAGACTGGATAGGCAGTACTGCTTAACCAACTTTTCTAGTCTAGGCTATTCTACTAACTCCCACTTAGCTAGCAGCAAGTGATATTTAACTCAGTTCCTTGGTATATATAATGATATATTGTAAATTAAGACAATAGTAGGCCTCAAATAAATCATGGAATAATCTGGTACAGTTAACAGAGGTAAATTAAAGCAGAAAACAGAATCCAGGCTATGACACAGCACTTCATAATGAGATTTATTCTGTGTATAATAGTGGCTAAGTTATGCTTACCTTTCTTGCGCTTCTTCTGAAAGGAATAGTTTTGCTCTATAGCCTTGACTTCCTCTGCTGATATAAAGTGACGTACATTGTAACTGACTCCAACTCGGTTTAGATGGCCTCTAACATGGTTGGCAAGACCTATCCCATTGTGAAAGCGGTCAGGGCAATATGGGCACTCCCGTTCCTCACTCCTAAGCCCAAGTGCCTCAAGTTGGCCCTCATAATTAGGGTCCATCAACAAAACATCCAATGGAATACTTCCTTCTCCATCTTCTGCCCATGTATCTTTAGGCAACCGATGTTCATTGCTGTGCAGTCGTGTCCTCTCGCTACTCCCAGAGAGTTTTTTCCCATAACCCCAAGCCCTATATCCTTTCTCTTTTCTTCTGAAGGGACCTATATTTTCCAGTACTACAATGGCAACTTCTTCTCTTAGTTGCCGCTTTTCCCCTTCCCCTCTACCCCCACCAGCCTTTAAAGCATTGCGATACTGCCTCTTAAGTGCTACTGCTTCCTCAGGCAATCTGGGGCTTTTTGTGGGTTTATGACCTTCGCCCTCTCGCCATAGCCCACTTTTAAGACTCCAACTTTCTCTGGGTAGAGTTTTCTTTTTTGCCTTACCCAACCTTTGTCCCAAAAAACCCATGCTTTCCTGGTGCACATCCTCATTCCATACTGGGCCAGTGTCAGACCCAGCCTCTGAATTTCTCCATGTGTCATCATTCATCAGCTCAGAACTTTCACCTCCTTCTACAGTCTCTCCTTGAGTTTTTAAGGGGGTTGGACCACCCCGACCATCGTTAGTGCCCTTTTTCACATGGCTTTTGGCATGCTGGACAAAAACCTTGGAAGAGTTTGTGCCAAAAAGACATTTTGGGCATTGTAAACGGGCACCTCTACCCTCATCTGCCAAATTCTCCAACTTGCTTATCTCTTCTATAATTTTCTGCCTGGATTCCTGATGAAGACGTCGATGTACTGCAAGGCTTCCCTCATCCACAAAACCCTTACCACATTCGCTACAGGCTTGGGAACCTTCCCCCACCTGAAACCCTTCACTGTCCCCTTCTTGTGAATGCTGAAACATATGTTCCAGCAAATGAGCTTTTTTCTTGAAGTAGATACTACATTCTATGCAAGTGTAAACTGAGCCTTCTTCTTCCTCTTCTTCCTCTTCCACTTCAACCTGTGCTTCCTCTTCTGAATAGCTGTCTACCTGCCAGGATCCTGGCATGCCACCCAACTGTAGGGCTCTTCTGAATACTGGCATGGTAATGGGTGTTAGCTCTGATCTAACCATCATATGATCAGACTGATCTTCAGCCTCATCTTCTAACCCTGAGGCCCATTCATACCCCCTATCTTGCACATACTGTCCATCTGAAGATACATCCAATTCTCCACTGTCCCCTTCATCCTGTGGATCTCCAGCTGGAAAGCCCCATGGAGAAGCAAGATTAGAAGCTGGATGGGTATTCATCTGATACAGAGAGCGAGAATCATCAGGGGTTAAAGAGAATTTTGGAGAGGCTAAAGTGGGAGTTTGATGGTCTTGTTCAGGGCTGCAAAAAATTTTTGAAAAAAAAAAAACCAGAAAGTGATTAGTCATATAAAGAAAAAAGAGAGTAACTTCTTATATTGGACCATATTCAATTCAGTGAGAAAAAGGTTTATCACATGGACCATATTCAATTCAGTGAGAAAAAGGTTTATCACATGAAAACCCATGGAGAAAATTAAATTTGAGATGCAATTCAATTCAGAAAAACGAGAAGTAGTAGAAAAGGTTTTTCTTCTCAAATTGAATCTTGTCCATTAGTTTTTATGTGGTAAACCGTGAGATAACTTTTTCTCATTGAACTGAATCTGGCTCATTGCCAGTTAACACCTCTGCAAACATCATTATTAGACCACAGATAACATACATATGGGGTCTGGAAGTTAAACCACACGATTATACTATAGGCTGCATACTCAAATCTAATTCTGTACATACTGTCAAACACTGGATTTTGCTGCCTACAAAGGGAAAGTAAACCTGATTTTTACCCTAAAAGACAACGAACGGCCATTTCTAATAGTTTTAGACTGGCATTCCTCCAAAATTTGGTAAGAGTATTTTTCCTTCTGTTGTCAGGCTCAGGAAAAGATTTAATTTTAAGAGTATAAAAGGCATTGGGCTGCTGAACCAAGGAGCAAGATGTAGACCGTCATACCACAGCATTTAGCTTATGCTTTTTTTCTAGTTGGGTGCACATCCTCTAGGTGTCTTGGGCAAGCAAATGTTCAGCACACCACTCTGGGTTGGGTGTATAAAGTATGAAGAGAAAGAAGTTGAAAGAAGTTGACTGCACAGCAATAATATCGTATGATTATCCAATGATCGGTGCATGTATGGCAGGAGACGAGCCAACCAATATCGACAGAAGACTTGAATATCGATCGGCTCGCCGGAAAATTTTGATTGGCTGCCTTTGAAGGCACCTGAACATCAGCCATTGTTAGTGCTGAATCATTAGATACAGGTAGAATTCTACCTGTATATCTGACAAATTCAGCTCTACACATGTGTGTTGAAACAATCTTTCTTGGAAAGATTGTAATTGTAATGTCTATGGCCACCTTAACAATGAACATTAAAGGAAAACTATACCCCCCCCAACCAATGTAGGTCTCTATAAAAAAATATTGCATAAACAGCTCATATGTAAAACTCTGCTTTATGTAAATAAACTATTTTCATAATAATATACTTTTCTAGTAGTATGTGCCATTGAGTAATCATAAATAGAAAATTGCCATTTTAAAAAAATAAGGGCCACCCCCTGAGATTGTACGATTCACTGTGCACACAAACAAACCAAACAAACTATACTTCTTAGGTCACCTGAGTCAATTAACAGACAGTTAACACAGGAGTTGTGTCTTTTGCTTCAACACTTCTTCCTGTTACAGTTAGAGTTGCAGTATTTCTGGTCAGGTGATCTCTGAGGCAGCACAGAGACCATAATGAAGTGGTGGTTCAAGGCAAGAGATTTAAAATGACAATATTTATTTAAATATATATTCCAGTTTGATTCTTTAATATGATCTAAACTATCTGTTGCTAGTGTTCATTTTGGGGGTATAGTTTTCCTTTAAGTGGGGACGAACTAGCTGAAACTGCATAGAGCGGTAATGGTTAGAGGTACAGTCCTGCGCGGAACCAATTTGTTAAACCCGACCCGCAACCTGCATACTTACCTGCTTGGACCCCCGACCCGCAAGTACCTTATCCACGACCCGATGACCATCAAGAAACAGGAAGTGCTGTCATTGTAAACCGGAAGGGACATCATTAGAAGTAGGCGTGATCAGAAAAAAAGGAGCAAAACGGGAGGTAGTAAAACTTACTATTGAGAAGACCCGTGACCTGACCCACGACCTGCAAACCCGGAGAACCGCTGACCCGCATCTATACCCGCTCCTTAAACTCCTACCTGCAACCCGCAGAGTACTTTAGCGTGTGTGAAGCCTATGGAGGGCAGCAGCACCCAAAGGTAAGTATTAAGAATAATCCAGTACATGGTTATTAGTGCAGCATTTTAATTATTATGGGTACTTGGGGCTTTAGTTGCCTTTAAAGTATGTGGGAAAGAACATGGGCACCGCAAATTACTTCCCAGCCTTTTTTATGTTTCAAAGTGTCAGGACTTTTTTTTTTTTTAATATTTTGTAAAAGCACAATATAGAATTTGACAGACATGGCATCATATGACTAGAAACAATGAGAAAAATATTTGCAGTTTAAGGGGTTATTTATAAAAATCTGAATTTTTCTGATTTTTGAAAATAAAAATTTCAGACCAAACTAGAATCCATGATTTGACTTATTATTAAGGAAAACTCGATAAAATCGAGCGAAAACCCAACATTTTTTTCCACTAAAAATTTGCATTTTATAGTTAAAAAAAAAAAACCTCGAATTTTTGGCATTCACATTTTAATAATTAACCCCCCAGTCATTACAAAGTAAAGGTCACGCTACATGAACCTGAGCCATTCAACAAACAAACAAGTATTGTCTTTAAAATTCACATTCACAGTACCAGAATACAAGTTTATTCTGAAAACCAGCATTGGCTGAACAGGTGCCGTTCATACATACCTATACCTTCAGTTCTATTTCCAGTAAAGAAAAAAACACGGCACCCAGTGACCTGGGAATTCATTATATAATTCAAGTTGATAATCTTGAAAAATATATATATGATTTTAATATAGCATGCATGCACAGGCTTCTGGACAGCTGAATTTTACCTTAGATAGGTACGATTCAGGCTGATTCTGCTATAGAGGATTTGGTTTTTGGCCAAATCCAAGAATGATGTGATGGAGGTGAAATACATCTTGGCTCTTGCTTTATCCAGTACTGTCCAACATATTACATGTAGTGGGTTGATTATTTCTCAAACAGCATGTTTGAGTGTGAAGTCTATGGAGCCTCTGAGCAGACAAAGGGCCATAAAATCCATTTGAGGGCAACATCTGCCCTGTTGTTGGACAGCCCTTATCATGTATCTGTCAGGACCGTCCTGAGGCCAGCGATGGATACTGACTATGACTAAACCTGATCCTGGACTTGGACTTTAACCCCTAAGCTTCCTCCTTGGTCCAAGCTAAACCTGCTGGGAGCCGATAGACCTCTGACATTATAATTGGGCCATGGACCCCACTGAGGAAGCTATGCCTGATGTAGAAAGAGCTCTCCGGGGATTTTCATCCTGCATGGAAGCTTATGAAGGTCACCAAGTCCGCATTGGGCAAGTACTGGACACTCTCCTTTCTCGGATGCCATCCGCCACTTCAGTCGCCGGAAATCCTCCCTCTGCGACTCTTTCTGCGGTCTCTTCAGCTAGTGAACCCTGCATTCTTCCACCACCCCGCTATAATGGGGATCCTCAGGCCTTTAGAGGCTTTGAGACCCAGTGCTTCATCCAGTTCGAGTTTCAACCCTCGCAGTTCTCCAACGAGCGGGCTAAGGTGGGATTTATGCGGAAACCTTTCCATATGAAGGACTATATACAGGAAAATCTCCAGTGGAGGTTTATTCGTACCTCTACCTCTCCGGCTGGGGCTGGCTTCTTCATGGAAAAGAAGGATGGTGGTCTGCGTCCCTGCATGGACTACCGAGGACTTAATAAAATTACGGTTAAAAAAACGATACCCCTTGCGTTTTATCTCTGAACTTTTTGACCAACTGAAAGGGTCTAAAATCTTCACCATGTTAGAAAACCTCATCCGCATAAGTGAAGGAGACGAATGGAAGATGGCATTCAACACCCAGGCTGGGCATTACGCATATCTCGTAATGCCCTTCGGCCTCTGCAATGCCCCTGCCGTCTTCCAGGAGTTTTACATTTTTCGGGATCAACTCGGGAAATCGGTGGTTGTGTACCTAGACGATATCCTATTCTTCTCCAAAGACTTGTAAAAAGGAGGTACTCTCTCATTTAAGGAAAAACTCCCTCTTTGCCAAAATGAAGAAGTGCATCTTTGAGGTGTCTAAGATCCCGTTCCTTGGGTATGTCATTTCCCCCGAGGATTTCGAGCTGGACACCGTCAAGATTTAGGCTATACAGTGGCCCCTTCCCTTAAAGGGATACTGTCATGGCAGGAGTAGGCCAGGAAAACCCTTTAATGAATTGCCGGTAATAGTTTGCAAATCCAATAAATCTCTGTTTGGCCTTAGTACTTAAAGGGATCCTGTCATCGGAAAACATGTTTTTTTTCAAAACGCATCAGTTAATAGTGCTGCTCCAGCAGAATTCTGCACTGAAATCCATTTCTCAAAAGAGCAAACAGATTTTTTATATTCAATTTTGAAATCGGACATGGAGCTAGACATTTTGTCCATTTCCCAGCTGCCCCAAGTCATGTGACTTGTGCTCTGATAAACTTCAATCACTCTTTACTGCTGTACTGCAAGTTGGAGTGATATCACCCCCTCCCTTTTCCCCCCCAGCAGCCAAACAAAAGAACAATGGGAAGGTAACCAGATAGCAGCTCCCTAACACAAGATAACAGCTGCCTGGTAGATCTAAGAACACACTCAATAGTAAAAACCCATGTCCCACTGAGACACATTCAGTTACATTAAGAAGGAAAAACAGCAGCCTGCCAGAAAGCATTTCTCTCCTAAAGTGCAGGCCCATGTCACATGACCAGGGGCAGCTGGGAAATTGACAAAATGTATAGACCCATGTCAGATTTCAAAATTGAATATAAAAAAATCTGTTTGCTCTTTTGAGAAATGGATTTCAGTGCAGAATTCTGCTGGAGTAGCACTATTAACTGATGCGTTTTGAAAAAAAACATGTTTTCCGATGACAGGATCCCTTTAAGTACTAAGGCCAAACAGAGATTTATTGGATTTGCAAACTATTACCGGCAATTCATTAAAGGGTTTTCCTGGCCTACTCCTGCCATGGAAGCCTTCCAGTCCCTGAAAGATGCTTTCACTTCAGCCTTGGTTCTCCGTCATCCTAACCCTCAATTACACTTCTTGATTCAAGTTGATGCTTCCGATGTCGGAGCAGGTGCTATTAGGTGCTATTATTTCCCAAAGACATTCTGCTGGTGGGAAATGACATCTGTGTGCATACTTTTCCAAGAAATTCTCTCTGGCAGAGCAAAACTATGATGTTGGGAACCGTGAACTTTTGGCAGTGAAGCTTGCTCTCGAAGGAGTGCCGCAACCTTCTAACCCAGTCACCATCTATACTGACCAAAAAATCCTAGAATTTATACAAACTCTTAAAAGACTGAATCCCCGACAGGTGAGGTGGGCTCTCTTCTTTTCCCGCTTCAACTTTGTTTTGACCTATCGTCCAGGCTCCAAGAATCGTAAAGCAGATGCACTATCCCGAAGCTTCACTCCAGTGGATCTTCATTCTGAAGCGCAAGATCCAGTCATTCCTCTGGCCAGAATTATTGCTAACCTTTTTCCTCAGTTTGCTGAGCAAATCTTGTCTGGTCAGTCTTCCGCTCCTTCGGGATGGGATGGTGTTTGTACCCCCTGAGCTTCGCCTCCTCATTTTGCAACAAACCCATTGTTCTAGGCAGGCTGGATATCCCAGTCCTTAAAAGACTCTAGAGCTTTTGCAACGTTTAGTCTGGTGGTCAACTATTCAAAAAGATGTCAAAGACTTTGTTGCTGTTTGTGCTACCACCAAAGCGAGCCATACTGTAGCAGTGGTCTATGACAACCTCTACCCATTCCCTCTCATCCGTGGACTCACCTTGCTATGGACTTTATTGAAGAGTTACCACCCTCAAAAGGGAACACCGTCATTTGGGTGCTTATAGATCGCTTCAGTAAGACGGCACACTTCATTCCTCTGTGGAAACTCCCCTTAGCGGTAGAACTGTCTCAGTTATTTATTCAACTCATTTTCCGGCTGCATGGCCCCAGCGGAAATAGTCTCTGACAGGGGATCTCAGTTCATTTCTAGGTTCTGTAAAACTCTGGGTATCACTCTTCGGTTCTCTTCTGCTTACCATCTCCAAACTAACGGGGCAGCAGAGCGGGTGAATCATGCATTAGAACAATTCCTGAGGAATCATTTCTCTCTCTGTCAGCACGATTGGTCCAATCTCCTCCCGTGGGCAGAATTCGCTCATAACAATGCATGCCACACTTCCAGTGGGAGGTCCCCTTTTTTGACAGTGTACGGACAACATCCTCAGTCCTTTCCACAAGACTTCTTCTTGTCGGATGTCCCCGCCGCAGATGATCACGCAGCCCATATGTCCGCTATTTGGGCTGCGACCAAAGCAAATTTGGAAAAGAGCGATTTGGTGCACTTTGGTGGACTTTCGCTGATCACAGACGGAGATCCTCTCCTCCTTACAAAGTTGGTGACAAGGTGTGGTTATCTACTAGGAACATTCATTTAAAGGTTCCCTCTCCCAAATTGGGTCCAAAATGTATTGGTCCTTTCTCCATTTCAGAGATAGTTAATCCTGTAGCTGTCCAACTACTACTCCGACCTGAGATGCCAATTCCCAATGTGTTTCATGTCTCCCTGGTAAAAACAGCAATTTCCAATCGCTTCTCGTCAGATCAGTCTTCCCCTTCATCTATCTCAGTGGATGATCAACAAGAGTATGAGGCAGAAAATATTTTGGATTCCAGGCTCTCCAGGGGGTCTTTACAGTTCCTAATTAAGTGGAAGGGTTTCAGTCCCGAGGAAAGCTCTTGGGAGAAACACTCCGATGTACATACCCCTCACTTTGGTAAGGGAATTCTACAGATAATTTCCCCAGAACCAAGGCTTGGTGGTCCAGCAGCCCCCCGTGGAGGAGGGGGTACTGTCAGGACCGCCTGCTGGCACATCCTTCCTCTACGGCGCTAGCGGAGATGACGTCACACAGTCGGCGCGAAAATTCGAAATAAAAGGACACCCATGATGCCGGTTCAATGCCCGATTATAGGTTTTGTTTGGAACATTCCTGGGTGCTTTATAATTCTTGTTAAACTGATTTCTGGACTTCTGAACCTGCCTGAATCTCGACTTTGCTATTAATCTGCCTGCCTATTGAACTTCTGCCTTATTTGTACTGCGAACTTGGAATTTAACACCATAAGCTTCCTCCTTGGTCAAGACTACTCCCGCTGGGAGCCAATAGGCCCCCTGACAGTATCAGTCATGTATTACAGCTATACAGTATCTCTGTCAATAAAACTGAATTAGTACAAAGCATGCACGTAGGGACAGAGATGGCTTGCTGAGAGGAGGGCAGTGAAGAGCAACTTGATGATACTGAAGCAAGGCGCTTTTTAATCCGTTATATTTAGAAACTTTTATATGAGGTGAAGCTTATACAAGAATCATGCCTCTTGCAGCCAGTCAAGGGTCATAATTCACCATTCAGGTGCATTGACCATAGCAACAGAAATTTGAGATTAAAAAAAGACAAAATAATTATGGGGGGGGGAACCCCCACTCACATAAAATGCAAAAAAGAAGACCAACTGGAATTTTGATTTTAATGTATACATCATACTTAAAGTTAATTATAAGATAAACATACCCATGAAAATTACACATCATTTGACCAATTTCCCACCCTATATACAATCCTCACCATCCCATAAGGCCACGGGCCATTCCATCAGGCTCCATGGGGTGAGTCAGGCGCATTCCTGAAGGAACAGAAGAACAGTTATGTCACATGAATGGAATATATATTGCAGGGATATACATATACACAGAAATTTTGGATGCATATTAGTGATGCACAGGTTGGCCTACTCACTGTACATGCAGCTTTAGGCTGAAAAACATTGTCAATGGTAAGGTTAGTATTAGGGTAGAAAGACACAATTGGTCTCTTGCCTGGTGCACTTTTTGATTTATTGCTTTGGCCCCTCCCTATTGATAACAACATTGGAATGGGTAGGGTCAGATCTGGGTCATATTATAAGTATTCTGGACTCAACTGGATGTGGATGTTGAATCTTCAGACCTGATCACATTTGCTACAACAAGCTACAAACATCCCCTGCTAGCAAGCAGAACACAAATAGTAACCTATAATAAAAATGTGTTATGGGGGGGGGGGGTGAAGGGGCTGCAATGTTCTATCAAACATAAAATATGCACCAGACTAAAAACTCAAAAAAATTTAGTTTTTTTACTATAAAAATCAGAATTTTTAGTGAAAGAATTTAATTATACCCTGGCACTGGAATTAGCCTGAAAATTCGGGGATTTTGGGAAAAAGCCTGGGAAAACTTGTACAATTCGGCTTGATTTTATCGAGTTTTCTACCGCTTTTTAAATAATAAATAAGATCAAATCGTGGATTCTACTTTTGTTGGGCAATTTAAAAAAATCACAAATCACCGTCAGTAATAGTAAAATATTCAGGAATAAAAGTGAAATGGAATGGTTAACTTGGACTGCACAAACCTACACTTTCAAGAGTTGATCTGACAAATCAGCTGACCAAGAAGTTCAGTGCAAATTTTATAAACATACCCAAATTGCACAGTATATTTTATGTACAGAGTTATCCTGGTGGTCCCAATGAACAAGCTGCAGGTCAACAGAACCCAAAGTAACATAAAACTTCACATATCAGTAAAGGGCTACAAATCACTCAGGGTTCAATCAAAGCGTAGAGGTGGCTAAGTGTGGAACAATTATAGGCTCAATTCTGCAGTACACACCCCTGCCACAGGTGTAATAGCAATATGCATTTAGGAAAAAAAGAACTGTGAATGAGCCAGTAAGCAGTACTTGCTGCAAATTGGAAATGTGTTGGAATAAACACATTTGCAGCAAGTACTGCTTACTGGCTCATTCACAGTTCTTTTTTTCCTAAATGCATATCACTCAGGGTTCAGTTATTATTATTTGGAGGAAGATTGGCAGCCATGATATCAAAATTACAAATGTCCAAATATATAAAGGTGTACTTTTAATATGCTTTCAGTCTCTGCTGTAAGGATAGCAGAACTATTTGGTGGTAGTGTTGATATGTGAAATGTATGGCTATCAAGTTAAATAACTGATTAAATGATTTTATAATTCACTAGAATTATATAAACAGTAAGTAGTAAGCATGGAGCAGTCCTACTGGAATTTTTCCCTCTTAACAGCCAGGCTAAAATGGGTTAGGGACGCTACCGCACTTATATACAGACTAAATTACAGACTCTACACTTCATTTACTAACCAAAGAAAAAGTGCAAAGCGCAAAAAATGAGTCCAAAATTTTGCAACAGTGTCAACTCGTGCTCTTCTACACTTGCACAATAACACTAGTGGCTGTTGCTTTGTTGAAGATGCAAGGTAAAAAGTAAATTTCACCTGCCTTGCAGAGCTGTTACAACTACTACTTTCTTTTCTGTTGCAGCTACACATGCAACTGAACCTGACGAATCCCACACTAATGTCATCTCAGTACCACACACACTGATATTCCAGAAAAGATGCAAAAAAACATAGTATGACGCTGCTCACCTTCTCGGTGTTCCTTTCCAAGTTCCAAGAAGGATGTTATAACATTGCTCTCCTCAGGATAAACCCCGATGGCAGGTTTGCCACCCCCTACCAAGACAATTTCTACACCCCTAGGGCAGGGCATGGAAGAAGGACAGGCTTCATTCTGCCCCATGGAAGGGCGGGGAAAGGGTATATTATCCAGATCTTCATGGCCAGAGTGATACGAAGAAGGGTCCTCCTCCATCAGAGACGAAGGCAGGAGAGAAAGATGGTGGAGAGACAAGGAACAAGGGAATGATAGACAAAGGAGGGTGAAATGTAAAGCAGGTAACTATCACAGATGTGAGTAGACTGAAATCACAGTGTGAAAGAACTAAAAAGAGGTATAAAAGGGACCAAATAAAATAATATTAGAAATGAGGGAATAAAAAAATAAAGGTAAAGAAGCATTGTGCATAGAAGAAGGTTTAGATACGGAGGAAAAACATTTTAACAGGGAGTGGGAAATTGGCAAAACAAAAGAGAGAGAGAGAGTATGGAAGAACCATTAGTAAATACTCAACAGAAATCTACAACTAATAATAATAATAATAGGTATATTGAGTCTTATAATTCTTTAATTTTTAAGCCAACCTTAAGAACCTTATAAGTTGCATTATTTGATATTTTAAAGTAAGAATCTATAGACATACACAATGAACAAGTACACACAATTCAATAAAAAACATCCTTATAAGGGCAATGGTGGTTATGATTAGTCCCCCGCAACAAATCTCCTCTTCTACGGGCAACTAATCTACTTCAAATGCTTTCCCACCAGCAATAAAAAGTGAATAATCGGTGGTAACACACATACATTGCTTTGGCTTCCTGAAATCGCTTAGAGGCCCATTTATCAAAGGGTCGAATTTCGAATTCATGTGAATTTATTTAGATTCGAATATACTCACAATTCGACTGGGAGATTATTTAATTAAAAACTTGAATGTCTAGTATTCTATGGTTCTGACCTGAAAATTCAAATCATATTTGAATCATATTTGATTTGTACGAATCAAGTTTTTCTCCCAAAAAACCTTGAATGTGAGGATGGCTATTAACATCTCCAAATGGCTCAATGGACCTCTGCCGTTGACTTGTAAATTAACTCGACAGGTTTTAGGTAGTGAATCCATGATACAGGTGTGATAAATCTCACATTTGAATTTACATTCGAGCTATTAACCTGTAAAATATATTCTTATCAAGAATGCTTGGTGATGTAATCTGTTATAATTCTTGTTCTTGTGTCACGAAAGTGTTTGGCAGTACAAGTGGGCTCTGTTAGTTCAACTATTAGGATGTGGAAGATTCATCTAACCACCTATGTTACCTACCTGCCCACTAAGGATATTAAGTGTAGGAGAAGGGTGGGATGGTGGTACAAAGGAAGCCATAAGCCAAAGGAAAAATCTAAAGCATATAGTGAGTTATTATTAATATGTATTTATAAAGTTTTCTGGAAAGTTTAGATGAAAGGGCAAGATCTTATGGTTGGATAAGACCAAGAACTTTTTCACCAAAGTTCAAACCAATAGATGTGCAAATCTAATATTGTCTGAGGTGATCTCTTTTTCTTAAATGGAAACTTTTGCGAAATGAAAATGTAATATCATCATCATAATGAAATAAGAAACTTTATAAATATGATCAATTAAACATTTTGTACCGTTTCCGAAATAATCAACTTTTATATTCATATGCCTCTCTCAGCATCTGTTTCTCTTCATTCTCTCTTCATGCAGCAGTTGGGTGTCAGATATTCATTGACAGTTAGATACAATATCTCTTATGGGGGGGGGGGCTTCCTTTCCTAGCAGATGTATTAGAGCTTACTCAACTTATTTCAGTACAAACAAAATAACTGCCTTTTGCACAAATCCTGCATGTAGAGAGACATGATGTCTAGTGATTTTAATAGGGTGAGCTCAAATACATCTTCCAGGCAAAATAAAGCTTCCCCTAGAGAAAGTCTACAAATGGGCAAAGTTATTGTTGAAAGCTACCCCTAAAAGACTTTAAGCCATTATTGCTAAAAATGTTAAATAGGAGATGGCCAGAAAAAAAAATATATGCAATTAAAAATAAATGAAAATGGATAGACACTGTCTGACATTTGAGATTTATTGAGCGCAAAAAAAAACCACATTTTTATTTCCCCAAATTCAGTGTTTATTTTGCTTGTTTTCTTGACAAACGTTAAAGTGGTATTCTACTGTACTTTTAATATTCCAGTTTTCGCGATAAATTAGAAATTTTGCAGACACATTCAAAATATGTTCTTATGTTCACGTTGTTTTCGAATGCATTTTCGAGGTTCAAGTTGTTTCTTAAATAAGTGAACAACTGAGATTATCAATTTTTTTCAAACTCGGAAAATATTTAAAAATTAATTTTGATAAAGCTGCCTCCATATGTTAACATAAAGGTGAACATCCATTTTTTCTACTTTAAAACAGTAACATTTCAGCATATCAGGATATTAGAAATAAGCAATCAAGTGCATGTCGGGGGGGGGGGGAATATCTGATGCAATACGAAGCCCCTAGATAACATTTCCTGACCTCATTAACTTAAACAATATACCAACATGACCTCTTAAAGCGCAGAATGAGGAAAATTCGCTCATCATGGGTGCCCCTCCCGCCACACACTTACTGGTTTGACTCATTATTGCTTCCTGGGATTTATTCCCCACTGTTTATGGTTTATGTTTGTATATATTATCTTTATGTTTTTAGCCCTAGGCACGGGGCTACCCCCGTTCACCCCTTACAACTCCGCAGCAACCTATATAGAATATTTCTCCCAAAATATACAATTCCAATTGGCAGATTGCATAAGAGATAAAGAGGGCAGATATGTGTTTGTGAAAGGCCAGCTTGCTAACCACCAGTACACATTTGCTAACATCTACCTATCCAACACTTTGCAAGATGACGCGTTACAGCGTATAACAAGTAAATTAGACAACTTTGCTGAAGGAACACTGATCATAGGTGGAGACTTTAACCTCCCCCTAGACCCAGTTCTTGATTGCTCCATTGGCAGATCCAGCATACCATATCGTCAGATATCCCGCTGTAAAAACACACTTCACCAACTACAAGTGATAGATGCGTGGCAAGTTCAACACCCTAAGGAAAAAGAATATACCTACTACTACACAGATTTCAACAGTACACTAGAATCGACTACATACTTATATCCCACAATTTACTTCCAAATGTAATAAAAACTGAGGTTCACACTAGGACCTGGTCCGATCATGCAATGGTCTCGATGTCACTTACAATCCCCACATCACAACCCAAAACATTCTCCTGGCACCTCAATGAATCTCTACTTAAAGACAAAACAATAGTAAAAGACCTTAATACTTAAATAGGCTTATATTTCAAAGAAGACACCACACCAGAGGTATCCCCAATAATCACCTGGGAGGCACATAAATGTATAATACGTGGCCAACTTATCCAAATAGGCACACAACGTAAACGAGACAGAGACAAGAAATTTCAGGACTTGCTTGGAAAAATAACCTCTCTAGAATCTTAACAAACTTATACATTTGGACCAAGTTGGTTCTGTACCAGGCAGAGAAGCTAGGGATAATTTAAATAGGCTGATAAACTTAAAACTACATGGCTAAAAAAAAATAACCAACAAACTTTAATGCTCTTTACCGATGCAGAAAAACCGACAGAGTAAACGGGAACTTTACGCTGTCTTGCCTTTCACATTATGGATTCGGCAATAACATGAAGCGTTGGATATACGCCCTATATCACTCCCCGAACACCAGAATTAGGGTTAACCAATTCCTAACAAACCCAATCATGATAAGAAACGGAACCCATCAAGGCTGCCCCATGTCCCCCCACATTACTCATACTAACACTAGAGTCATTGCTTTGTAAAATCAGATCCAACCCCCAAATTCAGGGCATCCACATTCAAGATAAGCATCACAAAGTGGCAGCATACGCGAACGATCTATTTTTCCTGACCAGTCCCAAAGACTCCCTTGCTAACCTTGAACAAGAAGTAAAATCATATGAGAATCTCAGTCATTTCAAAATCAGCCCCAAAAAATCCTTTGCCCTTGACTTATATCTCTCAGCTCATACAAAATCCTCTCTTGGGACAAATTTTCAGTACAGCCAACAACCCCATGCAGTACTTGGGAGTGCATATTCAAATGATTACTCAAACTGGACATCCCTAAATTACCCTAGAATAGCTACAAAAATTACAGCAGACCTCACCAAATGGAAGGATAAGCCCATCTCATGGATTTGCTGTATAAATGTCATAAAAATGAACGTAATGCCACGATTACTATACATATTTCAAGCAATACCCCTACCTGCCCCCAAAGGATTTTTTGCCAAAGTAGACAAGACAATCAGGAACTTCATCTAGCAGGGCAAGCATCCCAGAATTAAGATCAAGATTCTAACAAACAACAAACAAGCTGGCAGACTGGCACTCCCTAATACACTTAGATACTACCATACAGCAATCCTTAACAGAATACTCGATTGGTCTCATCATGCTGACACTAAGAGCTGGATCTCAATAGAGCAACAAGCCACATACACCTATCTGATATTAACCTTATACATCGCCGTATCACATACAAAGATCACCCCACCTTAAAAAACACTATGGCAGTATGGGATAAAATCAAAAAATCAGGTGAAATGTCAAGGCATCCCTTCCCACTACTACCATTGACCAACTGACTTGGTGGTACTATACTCCAACTCGTCTAAAGAAAATATGAGAACACATCTCTGACCTTTGCTGGAGTTGCTCATCCGCCACAGGTACCTTAGTACATATCTTTTGGGAATGCCCCGTAATACGCCCCTACTGGGATAAAATACTACAGATCTCTGAAGAAATCCTGGGAACAGCCATACAATCCTGCGTACATCTTGCTGTTCCATTTGGATAAGCCTCTCTCACAATTTTATAATTCACCTGAACCTTTCCTCCTAAACGCCGGGAAATTATTAATTCCTTTACACTGGACATCCCAGCAACTGCCTACCACACGTGAATGGTTGATAAAAATACAGGAATAGTTTCATTTTGAAGAGCTCTCCACAGTAACAGATGCACAATTTACAAATTTTTCTAATAAGTGGCTCAGATGGATTCTCTTCAAAGAATCGTAAACCTTCCAGCAAGAAATGGAAATAGCACCCGTTAACTAATAACCCAACAGATTGAATGACATCTTTCCCTCAGTGTTATTTATTTTTTCTTTTCTCCCCTCCTCTCTTCCCTCCACTTTTCTTTTTTCCATCCTTCGTTTCTATCTCTATTTCTCCCTCTTCCACACCCCATCCTCTTTACTCCCCACACATACCGAAAGAGTGCCAAGAAGCATTGCCAAATATTTATTAATGGCCAATATACTTATTAAGATGATATGATGGCTTTATTATATAACATATATATTATATAAAATATAAATTTTCATTTGGTTACTACATCCCACACATACCGAAAAAGTGACAAGAAGCATTGCCAAATGTTTACTGAAGGCTCGTATGTCTAGTAAGATGATACGATGGCTTTATTTCAAAACACTGTATGTTTTCACTTGTTTATTTAAATCAATAAAAATCTTTAATTTAAAAAAAAAAACAAAAAAAAAACTTGTTTAATGAAGTAAATCTAATTACTGTTCCAGTCAAAAACTCGGTTCTGTGGCTCATCCTCTGCTATAGTGTACTAGTTCAATAACTTCAGAACACATAGGGAAGCCAAATATATCTTGGAACACATTCAAGCTGTTGAAGTATCTTGTAACGCCAAGACCCTGGCTACCCCTCCAAACTGGTTGGCTAAGCACAAACAGAGGTGTATCAGAGAGGTTACCAAGAGGTACGAGCTAACGTGAAAACATTATACCAAGCAGCTCTTGCTTGCAAAGACCCGCACACCAAAGTTATTTTCTTCAAATTTTTCAAAAAGGCCCAAATGTGGGCCGAAACGTCGGATTTATGTACTAAATAAAATCACTAATTTTGAAGAAAATAACTTTTGTGTGCGGGTCTTTGCAAGCAAATCTCTATATGAATTTTTTGACCGAGCACCCACAAAGATTAAGCTAAGTCCGGTCTTAATAGTGCGGTCGCTTGACACAGATAGATTATATATATATATATATATATATATATATATATATATATATATATATATATATATATATATATATATATATATATATAAACAAACAAACAAAAAGAGTCCGCACTCATAGGTCTTGTGAAGAAAAAAAGTGAATTTAATCAATGTTTCGGCTCACGTTTAAGAGCCGAAACGTTGATTAAATTCACTTTTTTTCTTCACAAGATCTATGAGTGCGGACTCTTTTGGTTTATTCGTATTCATGACTTCAT
Source organism: Xenopus laevis (assembly GCF_017654675.1). NCBI lineage: Eukaryota > Metazoa > Chordata > Amphibia > Anura > Pipidae > Xenopus > Xenopus laevis. The sequence goes on along the minus strand of NC_054376.1, from coordinate 20,569,207 downwards.
GTTCTAGCACCTAGGCTTTAATCAGGTATTTTGAGTGCACCGACTATTTTTGATTAAGATCTTAAGAGACAATGAACACATTGTTTTTTGGTCACCATGCTTTGTGGATCTGATGTCATGTTAGGAGTAAGGGTAAAGCCAGACGAGGAGATTCGTCAGGCATTAGGGTACCAAGCTTCCTGATCGCCTAAAGTTGCCTCAGTGAGGCAACTTTGGGCGACTATTGAAAACGCATCGCCGCGTGTGCATTAGCACAGGCGATTTTGCGCTGTAGCCTATGGGGAAAAGACGCTGAGGCAGTTCGGGGAGATAGTCGCGCAAAAGACGTGGCGATAAGTCGCCAGGCGACAAAATCTCCCCGATCTCCTCGTCTGGCCTTACCCTTACTCCTAACATGACATCAGATCCACAAAGTTTTCCCACTGATGCAAGCATAGACAATATTTAAAGGGATACTATTTTCAATATTAGCAATTTTGAAATCTGGGGCTAGACAAATTGTCAGTTTCCCAGGTGCCCCAGTCATGACAATATAGAACTATTAAAATTTGAGGCAAATTGGATCAGGAAGCTTGGTACCCTAATGCCTGGTGGTTTGAATAAGGAATATGAATTGTATCCTCTGTTATAAATATGGCATTTTGATTTTTAAACTGATTTTAATATGACACATTGCTTTGCTTCTCTTTTAGTGACTACTAGATACTATTGAAGCAACAAGAAGCTAAGTTAGCCTTATGTAACAAATAAGTGAACTTTAACATTGTATTTAAAAAGTGTAATTGTAATTGGTTACAGATGGTTACTGCTAAGTTTAAAATATACTCGGTGGATAAGTACAACCACTAGAGGGCATTGCTAATGTGGGTATTTAAGGAAGTTACATTCTGCAGTTTTATACTTTGTCAGCTTGAAAAAGGACCAAGAGGTCCGAAACGTTGCTGTGCCAGATGTAATTCTGAAATAAAGGCGGTTTTATTCTATGATGGGAGTGCTGCTACCTCTTTTCCATGTCGGTATTCTGCAGGTACCCGACCCAATGCAGGACTCTGCAACAGGGCTCAAGAGGAGAAGGATCATCTGGATGTGATGTTATGGGAGGGGGAGGCATTAGTGCACATGCCATGGGATGCACACACATCAGCGAAAAAAACTAATACTGAATGAGATAGATAGATAGATAGATATAGGTTTTGGAGCAACATATGTGACAATCCTGGTGTCGTCTTTTAGAATAAGGCTGTGTTTATATCAGCAAGACAACGCCAAAATGCATTCTGTACACATTACAGTCCAGGTGCTAAACTGGTCACCTGAGTTGCTGCTAAAAGTCCAAGTCCAAAAATACTCCATCTCCAAGTTGTGGAACTCGATGGTAAAGGTCCCATTTCAAATTTGAAGATATTATGGTCTGCGCGGAGTTTCAAACAAAAATCCAAAAAAAAAAAAAACGGGGGTTTTAAGAAGTTTCATGAAAAATTTTAGCATTTTGGGCATAAAACACAAAAAAAATCAGGTTTAGTTAGCAAAAATCCGAATTTTTGAGTTTTTTTTCCGAACCGATTTTGTTGAGTTTTTTTAATGATAATTATAAGGCCAAATAATAGATTCTAGTTTGGTCTGACTTTTTTTCTATACTTACTACATCAGGAAATTGATTTTAATAAGTAACTTTTTAATGATTCAAATTACAGAGAGGTCTCTTATGCAGAAAACCCCAGGTCCCAAGTATTCTGGATAACAGGTCCCATACCTGTGTTTTCCATTACATACAGGGTTTAAATGATTCGCAAATCCTCCTATTCTCTTTTTCTTTATATTTTAGTGTCCGAACTATTTTGAAAACCAGGTTGTACTTAAAAATTAAATGGGTATACTATATATTTAAAAAAACAGCTGTATAAAATACAAATATTCTATTTCTATTGTGACAGAGTGTTTGGAAAACACCACTGTCTTAGAGAAAAAGGCACATAAAAGAGTGCATTTAAACTGCATTGTATGTGCTGCAAAGGAATACTTGGCTCAGGTAGGGTTAATATTCCCTCTCAGCCAGGTAATTAAGTGGCAGCTGAGAGAGGATCTACCTGACCATGTAAAAGGGCTGTGTGGGCACAGTTCAGGGCTCTCCAGGGAAGTGAGGTGCTGTGAGAGACAGAGCTGGGCAGAAGAAGCTTTGCTGCCAGCAAGAGAGTTCCAGAGCTTGGAGCCTAAATCCCTTGTGGGGAAAGAAAGAGGAAAGGACTGGCAGAGGCTAGTGAGTCTGAGTCCCAGGAGGGTAAGCCACCAAATACTTCAAGGTGCAAGAGGGTGAGTTTCTCTTGATGGTGAGCGACCAGAGGGGGGGGGAAACCCTGAATGTTTTGCAGTGTATTTACTGAACTGTACCCTGCATGTTCTACAGCGAAGTTGAACTTTAACTTGAACATTTTTCTGTTGCCTTTTTGTTGGGAATGTCCAGTGCTTAATAAACCTGTGTTTTTGTCCTAAACCTTGGTGTCCCTGTCTCTAAGCTCCAAAATCCTACGCTACCTGCCTACCAAACACTAATTCCCCCATAAAAGTCGTGTGCGGCGAGTGGCATGTCACACTATGTATAGACAATACATGCTCAGGCTCATCTGGCCCTCTCTCTCTTTTCACTTTCTCGGGAAGCGGAAGGGCAAAGATTTATCTCCACTGAAATTCTTGTAGACTACCAGGCTGAAGGGCTGCTCTGCAACCGGACCACCGTTACTACAGGAGGGCCACCTGTTGAGCATCATTGGTCTAATTGTCAGGGGGCCTATTGGCTCCCAGTGGGGAAATCAGGACCAAGGAGGAAGCCCTTAGGGTCAAAATTCAGGTACAAGGTCAGGCAAGGGTTAAGGCAATCTCAAGGTCAAAGTCCAGGCAGGAATTCAGAAGGCAGGCAGCGCAGGTTCACAGAGACAGTTTCAGGCGGCGATCATGAAGTACCCCCCCTCCCCACGGGGAGCCACTGGACCACCAAGTCTAGGCTTTTGAGGAAACTTAGAGTAGAATTCCCTTTCAAAGTGGGGAGCATGAACATCAGAGTGTTTCTCCCAAGAGCATTCTTCAGGACCAAAGCTCTTCCACTTGATGAGGTATTGGAGAGATCCCCTGGAGAATCTAGAATCTAAGATCTTTTCTACTTCATTTTCTTGTTGGCCATCCACGGAGGTGACAGAAGGAGGAGACTGGTTAGAAGAGAAGCGGTTGGAAACAACTGGTTTCACCAAGGAGACATGAAACACATTGGGAAGTCGCATCTCAGGGGGAAGTTGAAGCCGAACAGCCACAGGATTAATAATCTCAGAGATAGGAAAAGGACCAATGAAATTTGGACCCAATTTGGGAGAAGGAATCTTTAGAGGAATGTTCTTAGAAGAGAGCCACACTTTATCTCCAACTTTATATGGTGGAGAGGATCTCCTTCTGCGGTCCGCAAAAGTCTTATGCACCAAAGCACTTTTTTCAAGATTAGATTTGGTTGCAGCCCAAATAGCAGACATATGGGCCGCGTGATCATCAGCAGCTGGGACGTCAGATAGTAGAAAGTCCTGAGGGAATGCTTGCGGATGCTGACCATACACCGATAGGAAAGGAGATCTTCCAGTGGAAGTGTGACTAGCATTGTTATAAGCGAATTCCGCCCACAGGAGGAGATCGGACCAGTCGTCTTGACAGAGGGAGACATGATTCCTTAGAAATTGCTCAAGGGCTTGGTTCACTCACTCCGCTGCCCCATTAGTTTGAGGGGGATAGGCAGAAGAGAATTAGAAAGAGATACCCAAAGCTTTGCATAAGGAACGCCAGAACCTGGATATGAACTGGGATCCCCTGTCAGAGACTATTTCTGCTGGAAAGCCATGTAGTCGGACCAGGATGTCCAGCTTGTCTGGAACAATACGTCTGTTGTAGGATGGGCAGACAAAGCTCAGAGGGTACAAATGCCATCTCAATGGGAGCATCAGCAGTAGCAGAAAACTGGCCAGCCAAGATTTGTTCAGCAAATTGAGGAAACAGGGATGCAATAATCTTGACAGGAGGAACAATTGGTTCTTGCCTTTCAGAACAACGATCAGCCGGGGAGAAGCTTCGGGAAAGAGCATCAGCTTTTCTTGGAGCCAGGGCGATAAGTCAGGATAAAGTTGAAGCGGGAAAAGAAGGGAGCCCACCTTGGCTGTCGAGGATTCAGTCTCTTGAGAGCTTGTATGAACTCTAAATTCTTATGGTCCATATAGATCGTGACCAGGATCAAAGATCCTTCAACGAGGTGACGCCACTCCTCGAGAGCAAGCTTGACTGCCAAGAGTTCACAATTCCCCACATCGTAATTCTGCTCTGCAGGAGAGAACTTTTTGGAGAAATAGGCACAAGGGTGTAGTTTACCATCGCAGAATGTCTTTGGGACAGGATAGCGCCAGCTCCAACCTCAGAGGCATCCACCTCAATGAAAAAGGATAATTCTGGATCAGGATGACAGAGGACCGAGGCAGAAGTGAAGGCATCCTTCAGGGACTGAAATGCTTCTACGGGGGCCAAGAGTTAGGTTTACCCCCTTTACCGATAAGGGTAAGGATAGGTGCAATGCGAGAACAGAACCCCTTAATAAACTGTCGATAATTAGCAAATCCAATGAATCTCTGAATCGCCTTGGTACTCAGCGGAAGGGGCCACTCCTGAATTGCAGACACTTTGGCGGGATCCATCTCGAAACCCCCTGGGGAGATGATGTAACCTCAGAGGCATCCACCTCAATGAAAAAGGATAATTCTGGATCAGGATGACGGAGGACCGAGGCAGAAGTGAAGGCATCCTTCAGGGACTGAAATGCTTCTACGGGGGCCAAGAGTTAGGTTTACCCCCTTTACCGATAAGGGTAAGGATAGGTGCAATGCGAGACAGAACCCCTTAATAAACTGCCGATAATTAGCAAATCCAATGAATCTCTGAATCGCCTTGGCACTCAGCGGAAGGGGCCACTCCTGAATTGCAGACACTTTGGATCCATCTCGAAACCCCCTGGGGAGATGATGTAACCTAGGAAAGGGATCTTGGACACCTCAAAGACACATTTCTGCAGCTTGGCAAAGAGAGAGTTCTTTCTCAGACAAGAGAGTACTTCCTTTACCTGGGAGCGATGGCTTTCTAGGTCCTTGGAGAAGATCAGGATGTCATCTAGGTACACGGCCACGGATTTTCCCAAGAGATCCCGGAATATGTCGTTCACAAATTCCTGAAAGACGGCGGGGGCAATACAGAGGCCAAAGGGCATCACGAGATTCATAATGCCCATCTCGAGTGTTGAAGGCCATTCGTCACCTTCACGAATGCGGATGAGGTTGTACGCCCCACGTAGATCCAACTTTGTAAAGATTTTAGCCCCTTTCAGCTGGTCAAAAAGTTCTGCAATCAAAGGCAAAGGGTAACGGTTTTTAACCGTAATTTTATTAAGTCCACGATAATCAATGCAGGGTCGCAGACCACCGTCCTTCTCCAAGAAGAAGAAACCAGCCCCTGCCGAAGAAGTAGAAGGACGAATAAATCCCGCTGGAGATTTTCTTGAATATAATTCTTCATGGCGGCAGTCTCCGCAGGAGAGAGAGGATAAGTGCGACCTCTGGGGGGCATGGTTCCGGGAAGGAGCTCGACTGGGCAGTTGTAGGGTCGATGAGGAGGGAGAAATTCTGCAGACTTTTTACAGAAAACGTCAGAGAATTCCTTGGAGAAGGATGGCAGAGTTTTCAGATCCGTTGAAGAGACATTCACCCTCTGGAGGGGATTCACTGGAAGACAGTGCTGTTGACAGAATGGACTCCAACGAGATATCTGTCCAGAGGACCCATCAATGGTGGGGTTATGCAGACGAAGCCAGGGTAGACCCAAGACGACAGGAACGGAGGGGCAGGAAATAATCAGGAACGACAACTTCTCCTTGTGTAAAGTCCCAACCTGCACCGGCAATTCCCCAGTCGTCATGGAAATTATTTTGGAAGTAAGTGGTCTGTCATCAATAGCTGTAACCCAAAGGGGAGTGGTCAATGGATTCAAGGAACCTCCATATACTTGGCAAAGAGAGCGTCCATGAAATTCCCGGCAGCCCCAGAATCAATGACGGCAGAACCAATAGTCCTAGTGGCCAGACGAATCTGAAAAGGCAGAAGAAACCGATGAGAATTCTCTTGGGAACTTGATGACATATGTCTTTCCATGGTTACTTTGAAGAAGAGGACCCTTGGGCTTCATGGGACAGGAGTTGGCAAAGTGAGACTGACCACCACAATATAGACAAAGCCCCGCCAAACACCTCCGGAGTTTTTCCTGCTCAGAGAGACGTGCTCTTCCAATCTGCATAGGTTCCTCCGGTGGAATCACAGAAGTCTGCTGAGGAGAAGGAGGCAACAGAGGTCTTTGAAATCGAGGAGCCAGCATGGGTTGAAATCTCTCGACTCGGTCCCTATCTGCTTGATGTTCTCTCAGCCGAGTGTCGACCTTGACAGCCAAAGCAATAAGGTCTTCTACCTGAGTTGGTAATTCACGGGAGACCAGGTCGTCTTTTAGGCGGATAGAGAGACCATTGCAGCATGATAGGCATCATTGTTGCAACTAGTCTCTGCAGCAAGCTTACGGACTTCGATAGCATATTCAGCCACGCTGCGATTCCGTTGGCGAATCTGGAACAAGCGGGAAGATGTGGTCGCAACCCGACCGGATGCATCAAACACCGTCCGGAATTCTTGGAGGAAAGCTTTGGCATCATCAATTAAAGGAGACTCTTTCTCCCAATGCGGAGACGCCCATTCGAGTGCTTTTCCAGCCAGGCGAGTAATTACAAATCCCATTTTAGCTCGCTCGGAGTCTAATTCACAGGATTGCAGGGCAAACCGGATCTGACACTGGTTCACAAAACCACGACAGGCTTGAGGATCACCACTGTAGAGAGGTGGTGCCAGAATACGTGGACCAGTAGTGGAAGACTGTTGGACCGCAGCTGCGGCAACTGGCACTGATGTAGTTGGCGTAAGAATGGACAGTTTTTCCAAACATAGGACTGCCACGCTTCGTATGCCTCCATGCGAGAATGCAGACCACAAAAGGCCCTGCCGAAGTCAGGCTGAGCTTCCTCAGTGGGGTCCATGGCCCAAGTATAATGTCAGGGGGCCTTTTGGCTCCCAGTGGGGGAGTCAGGACCAAGGAGGAAGCCCTTAGGGTCAAAGTTCAGGTACAGACAAGGGTTAAGGCAATCTCAATGTCAAAGTCCAGGCAGGAATTCAGAAGGCAGGCAGCGCAGGTTCACAGAGACAGTTTCAGGCAGGAGTCAAGGTTCCAAGAACAGTTATAATAATGCATAAGGTACCCAGGAACAAAATAGCAATTACGTCCTATACTTGGGCAAGGATCCGTTGAACTGGGCGCACTTTTTTTTTTACAAATCTGGCGCCATCTTGGGAGTGACACCGGAGGGAGGAGACACGCCGCCCGGATCATGACACTAATATTTTAAACCGAATACAGATTTGGGAACGGTTATCCAGAATGCTTGGGACCTGGGGTTTTCCTGATAAGGGATCTTTCCATAATTTGGATCTTCATGTCTTACATCATGAAAACATTAAATAAACCCAATAGGCTGGTTTTGCTTCTAATAAGGATCAATTATATCTCAGTTTGGATCAAGTACAAGCTACTGTTTTATCATCACAGAGAAAACAGAAATCATATTTTAAAAATTGGATTATTTGTGTAAAATGGAGTCTATGGGAGATGAGCATGCGGTTATTCTGAGCTTTATGGATAACGGGTTCTGGATAATGGATCCCATACCTGTATTTTGTACAAATTGCTACAAGCAGAACATTCAGAATACACAATTACTTTACAAGGTGCAGGAAAACATGGTCAAATGTTTGCCTGATTGCACGAATTAAGATCAACCAATGAGATGTTTGCTTTCATTATTAGAACTCAACTAGACCAGAAAAACCTGACTCCTGATTGGTTAGAATAGCTTACTGATTAGGGGAACACTTTTACCATGTTGCTACACAAGCCATACACCATTGTGTACCCTAGCAAAGCATGAGTCACATCAGAATGTAGGAGAAGCTGTACACAGGTGTTTGTGTGTGGTTAGATATATTTTATAGATATTATTTATATTTTATACTGTGTAGGAACTAAGCCACAGAACAAGGAGCAACATTCAGGCCTCCAACAAAACTACCACAACTGAGGTGGTAATAAAATTGATATCACTTCTCCACAATATAGTTGTTTTTTTTAAAAAAAAAAATCTTACCTGAAACTCCAAAGTGGTAGGACTTTACAAAACAAGCACATTTAATAATATAGGTATTGGATCTAACTGGAAACCCTTTATACAGGCAAAACCAGTCTATTGCGTTTATTTAATGTTCACATGATTTCCTAGTAGACTTGGGGGCAGATTTACTAAGGGTCGAAGTCAATTTTTGAAGTTAAAAACTTTGAATTTCAAACTATTTTTTGGGTACTTCGACCATCGAATAGGCCTAAATTTGAAATCGAAGTACTGTCTCTTTAAAAAAGTTTGACTTTGACATTTCACCATCTTAAATATGCCGAATTGCTATGTTAGCCTATGGGGACCCCCTAGAACCCATAGCCAACATTTGGCTAAGTCTTTAGAGGTCGAAGGAAAATCGTTCGATCGATCGATGAAATAGTTTAGATTAGAAGGATTTCATCGTACGATCAAACGATTTTCGTTCGACCGAAAACTGGCAAATTAGAGAAAAAAAAACGTCGACATTCGAAGTCGAAGTAATCTAATTCGATGGTCGAATTTCGAAGTTTTTTCCACTTCGAAATTCAACCATTAATAAATCTGCCCCTTAAGGTATGAAGATCCAAATTACGGAAAGATCCGTTATCTGGAAAAACCCAGGCCCTCAGCATTTTGAAGGCTGAATCTAAAAGGCCTCCTATTTCTGTAATAAAATTAAGTCTGTGCCTACTGATACAGGAGAATTGAGCTGCACCTCTGAAAAAGGTGACCGCTGATCCCAAACTCATTTATGCAGATGCAGAAATTCAGCAACAGAGAGAGATTTTGGATGTTATTAGGGATCCAGTGCTTCTGAACATGCCTGGTCTTTTCATTTTCCATTTGCATTGCATTATACAATCCTTAACACTTATGCAGATGAACAAGAAGTTTAGGCATGCCAGTCTTTCCACCCAATCGGGTATTGGGAAAAGCATTTTTTTTTTTGAATGTCCTATCACTTTGCCAAAAGGTAGACAGTCCCTGTAGTAATAATAATAACACACTGTTCATATTTTTCTCATATCAGCCAGGGCAAAAACTAGGGATGTACCACATCAAGGATTCAGTCTCGGATATGACCAGAATTTGGCCTTTTTCAGCAAGATTCGTACCTTGCTGAACCAAATCTCATACCTCCCAACTGTTCCGTTTTTCGTGGGACAGTCCCGATTTTGAAAGCTCAACCCGCAGTCCCGGATTGTTACTGAAATGTCCCGAGTTTCTATTTGATCTCCTGCACTGAACAGCCAAAAAAAGATACAATGTTTCTAAAACTTAGTTTGCTATTGGCCGAGAGCCCAGAATACGTGGCAGGTGCACTTATTTGTAACAATTTAAGATAAGCAAAGAAACAATTACACCAATTTAAGATAAGCAGGTCTCTTGGGGAAACTGTCAGTAATAGTATTTAGGAGTGCTCTACCTTCATTAAACCCGTGTGGGTCTCAGATCCTGAACTGGAAGACCCTCGCCTGCTTTTTGGGTACACTTCACATCCAGAACAAGAAATCCAGCAGCACACTCAAATTGATGCAATAATCCGTAGTGTTTATTAGCCCATATATGAACAGACAAAAGGGCGACGTTTCGGGCCCTACTGGACCCTTTATCAGGCTTGATAAAGGGTCCAGTAGGGCCCGAAACGTTGCCCTTTTGTCTGTTCATATATGGGCTAATAAACACTACGGATTATTGCATCAATTCGAGTGTGCTGCTGGATTTCTTCTTCTTGGGGAAACTGTGACTTTCAGCTTAAAGGACCAGTAACATCAAAATCTTTTTTTTAAAAAATCGTTAGTATACCACGAAAAAAACCCAGCAAAATTAATTTAAACTTTAAAATCATACAGCCTTTATTAAGAAATAACTTACCAAACTCCGCTTGCTCTCCTCTTCAGAAAAGGAGACACAGCGATGATCCATCGTGTGGAACTTGATTTCTCCTCCCTGGCTATCTTCTATATATGGAAGGCAGAGAGGAGAAATTGGGCGCTGCACGATGGATCGCCTTTTCTGAAGAGGAGCACAAGCGGAGTTTAGGTAAGTTATTTCTTATTAAAGGCTGTGGGATTTTAAAGTTTAATTTGTCTTGGTGGGTTCTTTTTCATGGTATAACTTCAAATTTTTTTAACTTTTTTTGATGTTACTGGTCCTTTAAAGGGCAATTCACCTTCATTAGCAAAACTGTAATAACACATAAAAACGACAGAAATGTGTTCAAACTTTCATAACCTGCATCCCTAGCAAAAAACAGCCACTTGCATGGGAGGCACCAGTTGTGGAACCAGGCACTTCTCCACTTTCTGGAAAAGTGTGTGCTACTATTAGTATCATCCTTTATTTATATAGCGCAGTGCTCCATCACATCAACCTCTGCCCTGCGGCGCTTACAATCTAAATTTCCTGCCACACATTCAAATGCTAGGTCAATTTAACAATAAGCCCTTAATGTACCAGTACAGGTATGTGACCTGTTATCCAGAATGCTCGGGACCTGTGGTTTTCCATATAACGGATCTATCTGTAATTTGGATCTTCTTCTAATAGAAAATCATGTAAACATGAAATAAATAGACTGGTTTTGCTTCCAATAAGGATTAATCATATCTCTATACATGTTTTATTGTTACACAGAAAAAGGAAATCATTTGTAAAAGTTTGGATTATTTGTATAAAATGGAGTCAATGGGAGACAGTCATTCCATAATTTAAAGCTTTCTGGATAACAGATCCCAGACCTTTATACGGAGGGTAAAAACTGGCACAACAACAGGAAACCTACATGGCTGTGGGAAAAACATACAAACTCCTTACAGATAATTCCCTGGCAATAATTAAAACCAGGAGCCCAGTGCTACAATCGGGTAATGCAGAGAGCTTCTTGTTGAATAGAATTTGGGTAAAACACTAGATAAAATAGTAAAGTTTTTTTGTCCCCAAGAAGACCATATCATTAAAGTAAAGCTTGTATATGTATGTGAGACCAATATGTCACATAGGGGTTTAAGGGGAAAAGTGAAAAACTATTATTTCCATGGGGAAGCGTAATCCAATCCCCTTCCTCTCTCACATTAAGCAGCAGTTCTGTCATTCTTTATGGCTGATGTTGCTATCTTTACAAGAGTACTCATATCCCAATATTCCGAGATCCCATCTGAAACGGATATTTATCAAAGGTACAATTAATGTGAATTTTTTTTTTTACTCTAATAAATTGTAATATACTCATGGGAGTTTATTTAAGAAAAAACTTGAATGTCTGGGAGGGATGTAAAGAGAGCAGGTGCAGAAAGCAGGGCGGGGCACAAAACAGCTAGGGCCCACCGGGTTTTTTTAATTAGCAGAAATTGAGGTAAGAAAGCTAAGCATGTCAAAGGGAACAACGCCACATCAAAACAAATAAATATAAGTTTATATAAATAAGAGAAATTAACATTCCAGCACTAATTAGAAGTGCATAAAAAGTTAGGAAGTTGCTGGGAATGCCTGTGATATAAATTTACAGAGACTATATAAACCAGGGGTGTCCAACCCGCGGCCTGAGGGCCGCATGATGCCCAGGATGGATATGAATGCGGCCCAGCTTGGACTTCCGTCAATCCAGGAAACGTCATGTTGCAATGTCACGCACAGAGATCGTATGTACGCGGTTGCTAATTGTGTGCATGTGTGGTTTAAATTTGACATGGGGTGTGCAGTGTGTGGCTGCCTAGAGCAGAAAAAACGGTTAACAAGTGAGCGTTCGGTTACTTACAAAGGCAGGTAAGCATTCTTCAGCAGCGCTTACATTTGTGAGCAACTTTTTTCAAGAATGAACTCACAGAGTAAAATTAGAACCAAATTATCTGATGAGCACCTTGAAAATTCATTGAGAATTGCAACTACTTCCAGTCAACCATATATTGATACATTAGTTTCTCAAACACAATGTCAAAAATCTCACTAGGTTTAGGATACCCTCTTTTCTTTTACAATAAAATAAATCAAAAGCTAGCGTTAGTGTTTGTGTGTATTTCGAGTGTGGCCCACACAAATTCTTCTTCTTCCAATGTGGCCCAAAAGGTTGGACACCCCTGATTTAAACTAGGGCTATTATATTTCTTGATGGCTGTACATTTGTTTCATTTAAAATTCATTGTGGTAATCTACAGAAAACAAAATTAGAAAAAAAGTTGTCTCTGTCCAAAGATTTATGAACCTAACTGTAGAAGTCAATAGGAGAGGTTCATTTGAAGATGTTAAAAGCCTTCCTGACATTCGAGTTTGTTTCAGAGAAAAAACTTGATTCGAGTTTAGTCGTATTCGAATGTAATTTGATTCAAGTTTTCGAGATGGTAAAATTAGTTTGAGCTTTAGATGTTAGAATTTTTTCTTAAATAACCTCCAAATCGAATTTCAAATGTATTCAAATTCATTAGAGTGAAAAAAAACCTCACATGAATTCGAAATTCGACCTTTAATAAATGGACCTCTAAGAGACTGGTGTTTTCAGTCAATGGGATGATCAGGTGTAAGTTTTTATTTAAAGAAGGGAGATTCAGCAAAGCCTGAACACACATACAACATATTTGTGGCTCAAACAAAGGAGGTATCTGGGGACCTCAGAAAAATAATTGTTGATGCCCATAAAGCTGGAAAAGGTTAGAAGACTATCTCAATAGAGTTTGGAGGAAATTCAAGACCTTTGTGACCTATGGTGAGTTCTAATCTCACATTTTGATACATCCGCCCCTTAAGGTATAAAGGTCCAAATTATGGAAAGATCCGTCTTCTGGAAAGCCCAAGGTCCCAAGCATTCCGTATAACAGGTCCTATACCTGTTTATGTTAAATAAAGCAAAAAGGTGCACGTACCATCAGTGGTCCATCCTCCACTCAGATTAGTAGAATTAGTTCAGCACCAGGTAGTTAAAAAAATGCCTTTATTCTCATGGCAGACCCGTTCAGCAATGTTTCAGGCCTGCTTGATAAAAGGCCATATATAGGCCTAAAACGTTGCTGAACGGGTCTGCCATGAGAATTTGAATAAAGGCATTTTTTTAACTACGTGGTGCTGTGCTGAACTAATACTACTTATGGTAAATAAAGCAATACAGGCCTTTCTCATACAAAGACAAAATAGAAGGAAACTGCTGGCAGGACAAGTCCTAATTTGCCCAAGCAGTGACATTACTGAAATCATTGGTCCCACAGTTTATGTCACCAGCATCATTAAAACCTTGGGGTCATATAGGAACCCAAACTACGCTCTTGCAAAAGCTGTCCCATGCAGCTTCTGGGTCTACTCTATCTATTGCTGTGCCCCACTCACAAGCTATTTGTTACACTAAAAACCTTAATGGGATATTTTCATTGGAATTTTTTTTTTCAAAATACATCAATTAATAGTGCTGCTCCAGCAGAAATCTGCACTGAAATCTGTTTCTTAAAAAAGCAAACAGATTTTTTTATATTTAATTTTGAAATATGACATGGGGCATATTGTCAGTTTCCAAGCTGCCCCCAGTTATGTGACTTGTACTCTGATAAACTTCCGTCACACTTTACTGTTGTACTGCAAGTTGGAGTGATATGATCCCCTCCCTATTCCCCCAGCAGCCTAACAACAAAACAATGGTAAGGTAACCAGATAGCAGCTCCCTAAAACAAGATAACAGCTGCCTGGTAGATATAAATACAGCACTCAATAGTAAAATCCAGGTCCCACTGCAACACATTCAGTTACGTTGAGTAGGAGAAACAACAGCCTGCCAGAAATCAGTTCCATTCTAAAGTACTGGCTCTTTCTGAAAGCACATGACCAGGCAAAATTACCTGAGATGGCACCTACACACCAATATTACAACTAAAAAAAATACACTTGCTGATTCGGGAATTACATTTTATATAGTGGAGTGAATTATTTGCAGTGTAAACAGTGTACTTTAGAAATAAAAACGACATCATAAAAATCATGACAGAATCCCCTAAACTCACATTCCCTTAAGTAGCTGTTGGCTGGGGTAAAGTGAGATACATCAGTACAGACACCTCTCTCCCACATGGGAACATCATAATACTGAGTGAGCCTGAATAACCACAATGACAATCAGTCTATTTCTGGCTGCAACAAAGTTGCAAGTACAAAGTCAGCAATGTGAATGGGTGCAGAGAAGAAATGCTTAGCCCGGTACTGTAAAGCTGCCACTGTATCACAACAGTGCTCAGATTCCTGATTCATACATGCAGATCATTTCCAAGTTATGTGCACACACCTACACCCTGCATCTTTCTCTCAACTTTTAACACATCTCCCAGCATCCCATAGAAAAGATGTGCTAATTACAGTAATATCTATTGATGAGGTCTCCTAATCTGTATTCAGACCAACCAGTATGGCAGCTCTACAATCACAAGTATTGCAAGTTTCCTTTGAGTTAAAGGAACAGTAACACCTAAAAAATTAAAGTATTTTAAAAGAATGACAATATAGTGTACTCTTGCCCTGTATTGGTAAATTGGCGTGTTTGCTTCAGAAACAAAATTATAGTTTTTATAAACAAGTTGCTGTTTAGCCATGGGGGCAGCCATTCCAGCATAGGATACAGGGGTGCAAATTCACTAAGCGCCGAAGCGCCGAATGCTAGCGTTAATTCGCTAGCGTTTGGCATTTTCGTTACTGTGCAAATTCACTAACGAACGCTGGCGTAGTTTCGCTAGTGTTACTTCGCACCCTTACGCCTGGTGAATTTTCGCTAGCGACGTAACTACGCAAATTCACTAACTTGCGCAGTGTACTGAACTTCCCCCCTACATTTCCTGACTCATGGCAACTTACC